>NW_016842349.1:0-2233 GCF_001698545.2 Rhinopithecus bieti | reverse complement strand
AATTCTTGATCAGAAATATAAAACATTTTAAATTTATTGATAAATTATGTTTTAGCAGTGTTCAACCTTTTGAAGAAGAATCTGAGGAATAACATTATTACCTTTATTATTCATCGATTATTGTCTCATTTATGTTTTAAAACACACTTAATAATCTCACGATTAAGAAAATATTGCCAAAATGAATTCACTTTTATCCTTTAAGCTTGGACAGCGTCTTCAAAATTTACTGTAAATACTCATTTAATGCTTTTATCTCATAGGTGAGAAAATGACATACTTTGCCAATACTATATTTTAACATGAGTACAGTTACATCAATATTATTATAATTAACGATTACATCATGCTTTAGGAGGAAAGTACAGAGAAGGTTGGTATTAACATGCACGGTACACCATTGTGATATCAATACTCTTTTACTGTTCAGATTTTTTTAAAGCTAATAGCTGTCAAAATACCCATTATAGGCTAGTCTATAATTTGTAGAAGTCAAGTAATACATTTTTTCTGAAGGTATAATGGATGCTCCATGGAGCAATTATTTTAGAAAGACAACTTCATCTCAGCTGTCTCGTGCCAGCAGAACTATTTAAGAGCCTGAGATGCATAATTCAACATGGAAGGGCTGTCAGAGTTGAGAATACCTTTAAATTATAAAACTTAGCACCACGAGTCAGTTATAATTATAATGGAAATGTAGTTTTCTGTCATTTTATCATGGCAAACATCTCTCAAGAAGCAATTTTGCGTGTTAAAATATTTTGGCAAAATGACTTTTGATTCCAAAGGGATACAGATTATCTGGTTTTATACCTGATTTTTTTTTTTTTTTTTTTTCACAAATTGAGTTTAACAGCCTGCACTGCTTAAGATGGCAAACATCGGAATATTATTAAAATCCCATTGGGAAATCTTGCAGAGAGACCACAGGCTACAGTAACTCACAAAGGCAGGTCAGGTTATGCATAAAAATATATTATTTTAATAGCAAAATATGACAGGCAGTTCTTCATCTGACATTCAATTATTTTACATGGCAAATTTCTGAGTATAAAAATGGTTGCCGTTGTAGACAGTCTCTTTTCCTAGCAAATATTTCCATGGAAGTAAAGGGTAATAGTTCAAGACCTTCCTGGATTCTTAGGTTCTTTGCCTTTGATGGCTTCCCAAAACTTTCTGCTCTCCAGATGGTAGCCCTTGTCTTCCTCCTCTTCTACAAAGCTTTTATTATTATGAAAGATCAAAAGTAAAAGAAAATTGTTTTAAGAAAATGAGCTAATGAATAAAAGCACAGTAGCATATATCATACATTTCAAGTACTCTTGTAAATTCCAATAGATGGAATATTTAAATGAACTCAGATTCCACAGTTCTTTCCTACCAATTTTGAATAACAGGACTTAACAGGACACTCAATTTTGCATACTGCCATCAAAAATAATTCCTTAGGACAATGAGTATATTTGTTAACGTTATGTAAGTTTTATTTTCATGTCAGCCATGGTAGTAAACTAATATTCTTTTTTCCAAATAATTGGAATGAACTTTGGGTTCCTAATTTATTTCTAAAATGAGTAGGCTGATTCAAATATTTTATTTCCCCAAACCATTTATTGACTTCCTATTATATGCATCATTTTCTCCTTTTGTAAATCATAAAACTAATTTTCAATTATTCAAAATATTTAATTGTCCATTTTTAATAAAACCAAGTCAAGCCAAAACTATATTCAATTAAAGCAGACTGAGAAGAATGTGTTGCAAATCAAGCTTGATTATATTTTCAATTCCACAAATGCTTGTTGGGTGCAAAATATGTCTGAGGTATTTTCTAGACAGGGGATTTATCAATAAAAAGGGAAGAAAAAATATTTTCATCATGTGGTTTATATTACTTATCTCAAAAAAGAGAAAATCCAGCAAGCTAAACACAAACTTTAGATATAATATATTTAATTGATGTTCTTTTATTGCAAGGCTTCAATAGTTTCTTAAAATGAAGAGATACTTCAATAAAATCAAGGGCAGTCTTATTAATATTCCTATTTTAAGAAGTATAGGAAAATAATTATCCTCACACATATAAAATCCCTAAAAATAAGGACAAACATATCTGAAAAAAGGAGAGCAAGAAAGGAAGAGAGAAAGCATACTTATTTATGCTAGTTGGTTTAACTTTTATTATATCATTGTATCTACGCAATAACATTGAGAAATGCTGCCCTCACTC
>NW_016842348.1:0-1835 GCF_001698545.2 Rhinopithecus bieti | reverse complement strand
AGAGTTTCACTCCTATTACCAAGGCTGGAGTGCAATGGCGCAATATCAGCTCACTACAACCTCTGCCTCCTGGGTTCAAGCGATTCTCTTGCCTCAGCTTCCTGAGTAGCTGGGATTACAGGAGCCCACCACCATGCCTAGTTGATTTGTTGTATTTTTAGTAGAGATGGTTTTTCCCATGTTGGCCTGGCTAGTCTCGAACTCCTGACCTCAGGTGATCCACCCGCCTCGGCCTCCCAAAGTGCTAGTATTACAGCCATGAGCCACCCAGCCCGGGTCATTATTTAGTCTTTCTACTTAAGACAAGAGTAGTCTACATATCACCATTACAGTCTTGAAATCTATTTTGTCTGATATAAGTATAGTGACTCCTATTCTCTTTTGGTTTCCATTAGCATGGAATATCTTTTTCCATCCCTTTATGTTAAGTCTATGTGCATCTTTATAAGTTAAATGTGTCTCTTTGTCTCTGTTAAATGTGTCTCTGTGCTTTTTGTGTGTGTGCTTACTATTACCAGTGAGTTCTGTACCTTCTGATGATTTCTTTTTCTTTTCTTTTCGTTTTTTTTTTTGAGACAGAGTCTCACTCTGTTGCCCAGGCTGGAGTGTAGTGGTGCGATCTTGGCTCACTGCAACCTCCATCTTCCTGGGTTCAAGAGATTCTCCTACCTCAACCTCCTGAGTATCTGGGATTACAGGCACCCGCCACCACACCCAGCTAATTTTTGTATTTTTAGTAGAGATGTGGTTTCGCCACATAGACCAGGCTGGTCTCAAACTCCTGATCTCAGGTAATCTGCCCGCCTTGGCCTCCCAAAGTGTTGGGATTACAGGTGTGAGCCACTGCACCTGGCCCAGATGATTTCTTTATACTTATCAACATTCTTTTCTTTCAGACTGAGGAGCTCCCTTTAGTATTTCTTGTAGGATAGGTCTGGTGTTGAGGAAATCCCTCAGCTTTTGTTTATCTCAAAAGGTCCTTCTTTCTTTTCAATGGAAACTTTACAAGCAAGGAAAGAATGGGATGACAAGGAACACTTTAAATATGTCATGGCATTCTCTCCTTGCCTGTAAGGTTTCCACAGAAAAGTCTGCCGCCAGACATATTGGAGCTCCCTTGTATGGTATTTGTTTTTTTTTTTTCTCTTGCCACTTTTAGGGCCCTGTCTTTAACCTTGACCTTTGGGAGTTTGATTATTAGTAGTAGTCCTATTTGGGTTAAATTTGCTTGGTGTTCTATAACCTTCTTGTAGTTGAAGATTGATTTTTTTTTTTTTCTAGGTTTGGAAAGTTCTCTGATATTATCTCTTCCTTGGAGTAAGTTTTCTTTTTTATTTTTGTTTTCTTTCATATTTTTTTAGATGGCTAATTCTGAAAATCTTTCTATCTTTATCTCTTTCTCTACTTCCTCTTTCAGGCCAATAACTCTTAGATTTTCCTCCTTTTGAGGCTATTTTGTAGATCCTGTAGATGTGCTTCATTTTTTATTCTTTTTTTGTCTTTTGTCTTGAATTTGAGTTTTCTCAAAAGAGCTATTTTGAATTTTCTGTCTAAAAGGTCAGAGATATCTCTGTTCCTCCAGGATTAGCCCTTGGTGCCTTATTTAGTTTGTTTGGTCAGGTCATATTTTCCTGAATGGAAATGATGCTTGTAGATATTTGTCGGTATCTGGGTATTGAAGAGTTAGGTATTTACTTTAATCTTCACAGTCTGGCTTTGAGACTTGGGCCCGAATCCCAATGACGCTGTGGTTTTTGCAGACTGAGAGGTACTGCCTTAGTAGTCTTGGCTAAGATCTGAAAAAATACTCTAGATTACCAGGCAGAGACTCTTGT
>NW_016842347.1:0-741 GCF_001698545.2 Rhinopithecus bieti | reverse complement strand
GTCTATTTCTAAACACTCCAATTAGAGACAGACATTACCAACTACAATGTGCCTACGAGTGGAAAACCAAAGTTGTGAGAGTTCTGGAAACAATATCAGAGTTTCACCTGATGAAGAGATGAGAAGGGGACATAATAAAGGCCTTTCAATAATTAAAGAACCGTTGTACATAAAAAAAGAACCGTTGTAAAAAGGGACAGAATTATTTTACATAGCTCTAGGGGATAGTACCAGGGGGTGAGGGGCATGGATTAAAATACTACCTATTGAATACAATATTCACAAACTAGGTGGCAGGATCCGTACTCCATACCTTAGCATCACACAATATTCCTATGTAACACATCTGCAAATGTACCCCCTGTGTCTAAAATAAATGTTGAAATTGTAAAAGGAATGGGAGCTATAGAAAACAAAGATCATCTTAGAATAAGGAAGTACTTTCTTATGATAATTGATGTTCCATGCTGGAGTGGGCTGACTGAAATGGCTGTACACTACCTTACAATGGTCTTTGATTAGGCATATCCTGCTATGATTAGATAAACATAGCAGGATATTGTAGAGGAGATTTTTTCATTGAGAGGAAGATTGAACTAAGAAAGTGTTTTCAAATAAGATTGCAACCAATTAGTGGAGTCATGGAATCCATTTAGTGGGTCCTGAGCAACATTGTTTAAAATGAATTAGAATAGAATAGAAAATATCAGAGAGCATCACACATAGCAAGGGTGAGTGTCG
>NW_016842346.1:0-624 GCF_001698545.2 Rhinopithecus bieti | reverse complement strand
AAGGGAAGGAAGGAAAGGAAGGGAAGGAAGGAAGGAAAGGAAGAAAGGAAGGGAAGGAAAAGAGGAAAGCAAAGGAGGAAAGGTGGAAAGAGAGAAAGAATTCCACTTCTAAAACCACTGAGTGTGATCCTGGGGTATAATCATCCCTGCACAAGTCAAACCACATCTTGGACACTTGTGTTTGGTTCCAGGCATCTCACATTATTACTTTTTGAGATGGAGTCTTGCTCTGCTGTCCAGGCTAGAGTGCAGTGGCACGACCTTGGCTCACTGCAACCTGTGCCTCCCGGGTTCAAGCAATTAACACACCTCAGCCTTCCAAGTAGCTAGAATTACAGGTGTGCACCACCACAAACATCTAATTTTTGTGTTTTTAGTAAAGACAGGTTTCACCATATTGGCCAGGCTGGTCTCGAACTCCTGTTCTCAGGTGATCCACCCTCCTCGGCCTCCCAAAGTGCTGGGATTACAGGCATGAGCCACCACACCAGGCCTGAACACCTAAAAGTTTTATAGTTAGGCTATAACTAGGAGTGGGGGATCCAGAAATCCTTCTTGCAGAGGAATTGAGAAATTTCTCCCATTCAGGACATAGGCATGGGCAAGGACTTCATGTCTAAAACA
>NW_016842345.1:0-250 GCF_001698545.2 Rhinopithecus bieti | reverse complement strand
CTCATTTTTTCATAGTCTTCAAAATGATTTTAAGGATAGATAATGATCTAGTAAACTAATGTTACAATTAACTATTAATCATTGGCTATTTAGATTTATAGTTTCACTTTTGTAGTTTTTGCCTCTATTGACATATTTTCTTAGGATAAATTTCTAGGAATAAAATTCTTGTGTGAAGGGGTTATTGATATTTGTTTTTCTTTTCTTTTTTTCTTTTTTTTTTTTTTTTTTTTTTTTTTTTTCTTTTTTT
>NW_016842344.1:0-1355 GCF_001698545.2 Rhinopithecus bieti | reverse complement strand
AAAGCTTCTTTCCAGTTGTTATCTGAGGATATTTACTTTGTCACTGTGGGCTTCAATGTGATGCAAAATATCCCTTCTCAAATACACTAAAAGCATTGCTACCAAACTGCTCCATGAAAAGAATCATGTAACTCTGAGGTGAATTCACAAATCACAAAGCAGTTTCTCAGAACGTTTCTTTCTTGTTTTGTCTGAGGATATTTCCTTTGTCATCATAGGCTTCAATGTGCTCCGAAATATCCCATTGGAGATTACAAGAAAACACTGTTAGCAAACTGCTCAATGAAAAGAAAATCTAACTCTGTGAAATGAATTGACACAACACAAAGCAGTTTCTCAGATGGCTTCTTTTTGGTTTTCATTTGATTGAATTTACTTTGTCACTGCAGGCTTCAATGCACTCTGAAATATCCCATTGCAAATTCCAAGAAAACAATGTGAACAAACTGCTCAATCAAAACAACAGTGTAACTGTGTGAGATGAATTCACACATCAAGAAGCAGTTTCTCAGAAAGATTCTTCCTAGTTTTCATCTGAGGATATTTCCTTAGTCACCATAGTGTTCAATGGCATCCAAATTATCCCTTCTCTGATTCTCCAAAAACCGTGCTACCAAACTGATCCATGAAAGGGATCATGTAACTCTTTGAGAGGAATTAACACATCACAAAGTGGTTTCTCAGAAAGTTTCTTTCTACTTTTTTATATGAGGATATTTCCTTTGTCCCCATAAGCTCCGAAATATCCCATTGCATATTCCAAGAAAAGAGTATTACCAAACTGCTCAATGAAAAGAACTGTGTAACTCTATGAGATGAATTCACACATCACAAAGCAGATTCTTTCTAGTTCTTAACTGAGAATATGCGCTTTTCCAACATAGGCCTCAATGCACTCCCAAATATCCCTTTGCAGATTCCATGAAAAGAGTGTTAGCAAACTGCTCCACAAAAAGAAAGTTGTAACTCTGTGGGTTGAATTCACACATCATGAATAACTTTCTCAGAAAGCTTTTTTCTAGTTTTTATTTGAGGATATTCCCTTGGTCACCATAGTATTCATTTGCATATTCCACGAAAAGAGTGATACCAAACTGCTCCATGAAAAGAAAGGTGTAAGTCTGTTAGGTGAATTCACACATCACAAAGAACTTTCTGAGAAAGCTTCTTTCCAGTTTTTATCTCAGGATAATTCCTTTGACACCATAGGCTTCAATGCAATGCAAAATTCCCTTCTCAGATTCCCCCAAAACAGTGCTACCAAACTGCTACATGAAAAAAAGTTGTGTAACTCTGAGATGAATTCACAAATCACAAAGCAGTTTATCAGAAAGATTCTTTCTTGTTTTTTCCTG
>NW_016842343.1:0-766 GCF_001698545.2 Rhinopithecus bieti | reverse complement strand
CCTCCCTCTGCGGACGGATCTCAGAGGAGTTGTTGACTTTTCGGTTTGTTCAACTTTTACTTGTGAACTCAGCGAGGTGACTTCCAAGATCCTTCTGTGCCAAACTGCAAGTCCTGTCTGGCTGTTTGTAGGCGCTTGGTCCACCCGTATGTGAAACTGTAGGTTTGTGGGGATTTGACAAGGCATGGTGGATTTCTCTCCCATGACCCTTGGTGGCTTTGGTCGGTTCTGATGGAAGTGGGGATATTTACATGATCCTGTCAAATATGCTCCTGTAACACAAAGACAGTTTTTTCAGGGCCAGGTATGGTGGCTCCAGCCTGTAATCCAGCACTTTGAAAGGCTGAGGCAGGAGGATCACTTGAGGCCAGGAGCCTGAGACCAGCCTGGGCAACATGGCAAACCCTTTTTTTTTTTTTTTTTTTTTTTTTTGAGATGGAGTCTTGCTCTGTTGACCAGGCTGGAGTGCACTGGCGTGATTTCAGCTCACTGCAACCTATGCCTCCCAAGTTCAAGCTATTCTCCTGTCTCAGGCTCCCAAGTAGCTGGGATTACAGGTGCCCGCCACCATGTCCAGGTAATTTTTGTATATATGTGTGTATATATATTTAATTGAGATGGAGTCTTGCTGTGTCACCCAAGCTGGAGTGCAGTGGCCGGATCTCAGCTCACTGCAATCTCCACCACCCGGGTTCAAAGTTCAAGTGATTCTTGTGCCTCAGCCTCCTGAGTAGCCGGGACTATAGGCACGTGCCACCATGCCTAG
>NW_016842342.1:0-2281 GCF_001698545.2 Rhinopithecus bieti | reverse complement strand
AGCCATGGTACCTGGCCTAAATATTTGAATTTTAAAATTAAGACTTTTAAAATAGAGACAGAGTCTCGCTAAGTTGCCCAGGCTGGCCTCAAATTCCTGGCTTCCTCCTGCCTCAGCCTCCCAAAGTGTTGGGATTACAGGGGTGAGCCCCAAGCCTTTTCAAAACATTTTTTTTTTTTTTTTTTTTTTTTGAGATGGAGTTTCACTCTTCTTGCCCAGGCTGGGATGCAATGGCACGATCTCAGCTGAGTGCAACCTCCATCTCCCTGGTTCAAGCAATTTTCCTGCCTCAGCATCCCGAGTAGCTGGGACTACAGGCATGTGCCACCATGCCTGGCTAATTTTCATATTTTTATTAGAGACAGGGTTTCACCATGTTGGCCAGGTTGGTCTTGAACTCCAGCCATCACGTGATCTGCCCGTCTTGGCCTCCCAAAGTGCTGAGATTACAGGCGTGAGCCACCACACCCGGCAAGACATTTTTTAAAAGCCCATAGCTCATAGTTTGCCTCATGGGTCCGTTTCCCTTTGTGGGAGGAAATACTCTTTCTGACTTTCCCTATAGGTCTGAGGCACCCATAGGATGCTCCATGACAGGGCTGCTGGGTTAGCATCCCAGAGCTGAGGAGGGCTCAGGATGGCAGTGCTGGGGTTGGAGGGGAAGAGGGAAGGGGGTGGGGTATTGGGTGTCAGGGCCAAGGGTAAAGGAAAAAGGGGCAGGCAGGGAGTCTGGAGACCTGGTGCCTCAGGCAGTTCCCTTCTTCCTCGACGTGATGGGGTTGGGGTTATCCAGAGGTCTCTGACACCCTTGTCAGCTCTCAGACTCTGAGGACAGCATCTGGTCTCCTGCGGTGGGAGGCCCAGGATGTGGGATAGATCTGGAAGCTCAGCATAGAATGAGCAGGGAAGTGGTAGGGGCAGGGAGGCTGAACAGTGAGGCCAGTGTGGATGAGGACAAAACACTGGGGTGGGGGTTGGAGGCTGGGCTATGAGCATCCAGGAGTGCAGGGGTAGTGCAGTGACAGAGAGGACCCTGAAGAAGTCCACTATGAGAGAGAAGAAGGAGGACTTGGACCAACCCCAGCCTGGGGGCCCAGGACAAGATTCAGGGAGATATTGAAGGTTTGCTGGGCCCACAGACCAGAGGCTGCCCACTCAGCACTGTGGGGGAATGGGCAGAGAACACAGGAATCCAGGCCCAGAGGAGGGACTCCAAACCACAAGGACCAAGGCCAAGAACAGGCCTCCAGCCCTGGGCAGGGTGCCAGAACCATACATGGGTAACTCCACGATGAATTCAATGCTGGAAACTGGCTCTTTTGGAGCAGTTGTACCTGAGGGAGGTTTTGCACTGTAAACACCCAATGTCAGCTGGGTGTGGTGGCTCATGCCTGTAATCCCAATACTTTGGGAGGGCAAGGTGGGAGAACTGCTTGAGCCCAGAAGTTTGCCATCAGCCTGGACGACATGGTGAGACCTCGTCTCTATTAACAATGCAAATAATAATAATAATAATAAAATAAAATAAATAGCCTAGCTGGGACACTTGGGAAGCTGAGGTGGGAGGATTGTTTGAACTCAGGAGGTTAAGGCTGCAGTGAACTGTGATCACACCACTGCACTCGCCTAGGTGACAGAGTGAGACCCTGTCTCTAAAAAAACCCCAGTGTCATGAGGAACTCTGAAAGGGTCCAGTGGGGTAAGGCTGGCAGCTGCCAGGAGGGAAAGGGCCCTTTAATGCCTCCTGCCTCTGGGCCTTTGAACATGCTGTTCCCCTTTCTTGGACCACCTTCCCCACACACCTGGCAAAGTCCCACTCATTTCAGCTTAGATGCCACCTCCTCCAGGAAGCCTTCCCTCACATTCAAAGGAAGATCGTGGGGCTCACGAAACTCCCAGAACCTCCTCCCTCATAACGCTGCCACTATGTGCTGTAATTGCCCCGGAAGAACCTATGACCTGTGAAGGAGAGACCCTGTCCTCCCTATGTGTCCCCAGCCCCAGCAGAATGCCTGGGTACAGCAGGCGCCCTGTTAATTTCTGCTGGATGGACACTGAAGAGCTGGGACAACACAGGGATCCAAGTCAAACTCAAGGAAGCCAGGCAATTTTGTGCCAGGGATCCAAACAGGAACCTCTGGTAATTGCATACAGCAGTTTGGCTGGGATTAAGTGGCTTGAACCCTCTTGTTAGGCTAATAACGGAAGATAGCAAAATCCTGTGAAGAATACAGCAACACTCAAGAGGAGTCCAAATTTGATCAAAAAAATTATTCCAGAT
>NW_016842341.1:0-680 GCF_001698545.2 Rhinopithecus bieti | reverse complement strand
AAAAAAAATGTCATTTACGGTTATCACTGACCTATTTTTATAAAATAATCTCATCCCTAAAGTAGGAGCAAAATGCTCATTTGCATAAGCCATTAATAATAATTTAGTATTTTTCCAAGTATTTATAGTCAATATGTTTGCCATGAACTTTTGAAGGGATTGTTTTAATTTTAGAAGTGCTTTAAAAAGCAATATTGGCATCTGACTCTGGAGAAGTAGAAAACATGGTAACCTCAATGTCATATATTGACTTTGTTCCCCTCTTAGGTCTTTGGGGTAAAAAATCCAAAGTTTACTCAGTTTTATTTCTACATATATTACCTACAAATTGTAGAGGTGAGACCTGCTTGCTGCCTGTGCATACCTGTCAGTGACACTAATGCCTCACGTCTGTACAGCGTTTCATAGTTTCCAAAGGGTTCTCACATGGTTCCTCACTTGAGCCTGGTGAGGAAATACCTATAAACATGGGTTTAAGTTTTAGTCCCTTGTAAAACTCTGGTATAATATCAAAACCAGGAAATTGCCCACAGATTCTAAGGATTGGGGAAAAGAGAAAAATAAACAAATTGCTCAGGAGTAGAATTTGCAAAAAAAGCGAAACAAAACCAAAAAAAACCTCTGGAAATAAGGCACATTAAGCCTTACAGAGCGAGACCCTGTCTCAAAAAAAAAAAAAA
>NW_016842340.1:0-1003 GCF_001698545.2 Rhinopithecus bieti | reverse complement strand
GTTTGTACCTCCTCAACTTTGCATTCTTCTGCTTAAATTTCTTTCTTATTTTTCTGCCTGTTAGACCTTGTATTAATCCCATGACCTGACTAGAAACTACTTCCCCTCTGAAATCTCTTCCCAAAAAGGGTCAGAGTTCCTTCCCCATTGTGTATGCATGTCCAACATTGATATTTGTATTCATCTCCCTCAATAGAGTTAGACTTTCTTCTGTGAGCTGAAGCCTTCTTGGTCATTGTTGTGTCACACTTCAGAGCTTGGCCATTGCCTAACACATAAAAATAGATGCCCAAGAAATGTTTTTTAGTGAATGAGTAGATGAGTTGGTGAGTTGGTGGAGGTTCTAAGCTTCTATACCCAACATCAGATGAAATGAAAATTGTAGCTTAGAAATAATTTGGTAAGGTCAGATGTAGTGGCTCACATCTGTAATCCTAACACTTTGAGAGGCCAAGGTGGGAAGATTGCTTGAGGCCAGGAGTTCAACATCAGCCTGGGCAACATAGCAAGACTGTGTCTCTGCAAAAGCATTTCAAAAAAATTTATTTGGTTGTATTCCAGCTTGCAGGACAGACATCAAGCAACTTTCCTTACTATGGACAATTAGAAATTTTGACAAATAGTTATAATATAAGGTTTTAACTCTAGTAACAGTAGTTGAATAATTAAAATCCACTTTTAATATTTTACTTGGTATGAAATATTCTAAAATTCAAACTACAAATAGAACTCTTGTTCCACAGCTGATAAATTTATTAAGCCAAAGGGAGCCTCAGATTGCATTTCATTACATGACTTTAAATAGACTTTGAAATGTTAATATATCAAAATCCAATGACGACAAATGTTTGCCATAACAGGTGGTATTATTTTCAAACTGTGAACAATAACAACAATGAAAACAAATAGAAAAAAACTTTAGCATCATACTAGTTTAAAACTCCCCATTTAAGTTAAATTTTTGAAAGCAAAAGTTGTTAAAAATTCAAGTGTAACTAATATG
>NW_016842339.1:0-3268 GCF_001698545.2 Rhinopithecus bieti | reverse complement strand
TATATATATGTATGTATATATATATTTTTATTAATTCTCACAATGATTTTTCAAGTAGGCATTGTAATATTTACTTTAGAGTGAGTTACCCGAACCTCAGGGAGATCGACTTGCTTAGAGTTTTAGTCTGTAAGTGGTGGATCTGAGCTTTGAATCCGATTTTTTCTAGTTGTGTGCATAGAGATGCGCATAGTAGTATCTGACGGTTTTTCTGTGTGACCTTACATTTCTGTAAGGTCAATGGAAATACGCCTTTATCATTTCTGATTGTGTTTATCTGGATTTTTTAATTTATTCATCTATCTACCAGTCTATTAATCTTATTTATTCTTTCAAAAAATAAACTCCTGAATTATATTACTCTTTTTTATTTTTTATTTTTGCATTTTAATTTTGATCATTTCAGCTCTGATTTTGGTTATTTCCTGTCTTCTGCTACCTATATTGCTGGTTTCCTTGTGTTTCTCTAGTTCCTTTAGGTGTGATGTTAGGTTGTTAACTTCAGATCTTTTTAACTTTTTGATGTGGGCATTTAGTGCTATATATTTTCCTCTATAATACTCCTGTAGCTAATTCCCAGAGATTCTCGTTTGTTGTATTTTTTTTCTCATTGGTTTCAAATAATTTCTGTCTTAATTTCATTGTTTACCCAAAAGTTATTCTGGAGAAGGTTGTTTAATTTCAATGTAAAGTAATATGTTTTTGAGAGATTTCCTTAGTATTGATTTCCATTCTTATTGTACTGTTGTCTGTGAGTGTGGTTGGTATATTTCTGTTTTGAATTTTATAAGAATTATTTTGTATGACAGATTTTATGGTAAATTTTATAGTCTGTGCCATCTGTAAATGAAAAGAATGTATATTCTGTTGTTTTAGGGTAGGCTTATTGGTCAAGTGCTGAGTTCAGGTCTTAAATATCTCTGTTAGTTTTCTGCCTCAATAATCTGTCTAACACTTTCAGTGAGGGTGTTAAAGTCTCCCACTGAAAATTATTGTGTGGTTATATAAGTCTCTTCATAGGTCTCTAAGAACTTGCATTATGAATCTGAGTGCTCCTGTGTTGGGTGTATCTATATTTAGGATAGTTACTACTTCTTGTTGAATTGAACTAATTACCATTATGTAATGCCATTTTTTTATTTTTTATTTTTAATTTTTTTTACATTTTGTTGTACTGAAATCTGCTTTATGTGAAATTACAACAGCAACCCCTAATTTTTTGTTTTGTTTCGTTTTCTGTTTGCTTGGTAGAGTTTTCTCCAAGCTCCATTTACTTTGAGCCTACAGGTGTCATTGCATGTGAGATGCATCTCTCAAACACTGCATACCATTGAGTCTTACTTATTTCTCCCACTTTCCACTTTGTGCCTTTTAGCTGGGGCATTTAGCCCATATACATTCAAGGTTAATATTGGCATGTGTGGATTCACTGTCATTGTGATATTAGCTGGTTATTATGCAGACTTGTTTGTGTGATTCCTGTATAGTGTCAATGATCTATGTACTTAGGTGTGTTTTTGAGGTGGTTGGTAGTGGTCTTTCCATATTTAGCATCCCTTCAGGATCTCTTAGAAGGCAGATATGGCGGTAGAATTTCCCTTAGCATTTGCTTGTCTGAGAAGGATCTTATTTCTCCTTTGCTTATGAAGCTTAGTTTGGCCAGAAAGGAAATCCGTTGTTGGAATTTCTTTTCCTTATGAATGTTGAATATAAGCCCCCATTCGCTTCTGCTTATAGGGTTTCTGATGAAAGGTGTACTGTTAGCCTGATGGGATTCCCTTTGTAGGTGACCTGCCCCTTCCTTCTAGCTGCCTTAAATTTTTAAAAATTTCATGTTGACCTTGAAGAATTTCATAACTATGTGTCCTGGGGATTGTCATCTTGTACAGCATTCAACAGGGTTCTCTGCATTTTCAGAGTTTGAATGTTGGGATCTGTAGCAATACTGGGGATATTTTTATAGATGATATACTCAAATATGTTTTCCACATTGCTTATTTTCTCTCCCTATTTCAGGGGCACTAATGAGTGCTAGGTTTGTGCTCTTCACATAATCCCTTATTTCTCAAAAGCTTTGTTAATTTTTCTTTATTCTTTAGTTTTATCTGACCGACTTATTTGGAGAAGCAGTCTTCGTGCTCTTAATTTCTTTCCTCAGCTTGGTTGATTCTGCTGTTATTACCTGTGATTGTATTATGAAATTCTTGATGTGAGTTTCTCAGTTCTATCAGATTAGTTTGGTTATTTCTTAAAATGGCCATGTCATCTTTCATCTTCTAATTTTTTTTTATTCTTTAGAATCCTTGAATTGGGTTTCAATAATCTTCATTTGTGTCCATATTCTGAATTCTATTTGTCATTTACACCATTTCAGCATGGTAAAGAGCCATTACTCAGGAACTAGTGCAGTCATTTAGAGGTGAGAAGATGCTGTGGCTTTTCAAGTTGCCAGATTTCTTGCACTGGTTCTCTCTCATTTCTGTGTGTTAATGTTCTTTTAGTGTTTGAAGTTGCTATCATTTGAATGGGATTTTAAAATTTTATCTTCTTTGATGCCGTTGGGGTTTGATAGCAGTATGAGGTGGGGTTTAGTCAACAGGCTTCATTTCTGGAAGATTTTAGTGGGCTAAGACTTAAGTAAGAGCTCCTGGTCTGCATGCTCTAACTCTCATGAGCTGGTACTGGGCTCCCAGCTTCATTCACTGGCTCCTCAAGGTTAGGAACCTACTGCACTGCAGGGGCCGAGGTGTTCCTGGTGTGCTGGCCACCAAACTCCTCTGGGTGGTGCATGCCAAAGCATTTCATCAAAGTCATTGCAGTATAATCTGTGCTCACTTGCATGTGCCAGCAGCCATGGCAGCACGGCAGGCTGCACGCATGTCAGCTGTGGTGGTATAGCAGTGTAAGCAAAGTGCTAACTAATTTTTGAATGGAAAACAATCATCTTCAACAAATGATATGTAAAAATTGCAAGCTATATGCCAACAGGAACATCTACCTAAACCTTACACTTTATGCAAAATATAAATTATATCAAATTGTAAAACAATAACAAGATCCATACTGAAAAGAATAATAAATTGGATTTCATTAAAATTAATAGCGTTCACTCTGTGGAAGGCACTTTTAAGAGAATAAAAAAGCACAAGCTACAGAATAGGTGGAAATATTTTCAAATCACAAATTCAAATCATTGCATTGATTAGTAGGTAGTTCATTTGTATTTATCTCTAAATACTATTTCATTGCATGGATGTACCACAGTGTA
>NW_016842338.1:0-968 GCF_001698545.2 Rhinopithecus bieti | reverse complement strand
GGGCTTTTAGGCTACAGGTGAATTTAAATATTTTCTGCTTGACAATTGGTTGATTTTGTCTAAAGACCTGGGATCAACAGAACGGGAATGTTCAGGTTAAGGTAAAGATTGTAGAGACACAGTTCTTTTGAAGTCTTATAGTGGCTGCCCTTAGAGAAGATAGGTGACAAATGTTTTCTATTCAGATCTTACCTCTTTAGGATTGGGAGGGTCAGGAAGAAAAGATCTAGTTATGTTAATAGAGATTCTTTACAGATGTAAATTTTCCCCCCACAAAGAACAGCTTTGCAGGGCCATTTCAAAATATGGCAAATAAACATGTTTTGGGGTAAAATATTTTATTTTCTTCTTTGTCTCATAAACGTTGTGCCCGAGTCAGGTTGGAAAGTATATCATGACACATAGGGTTAAATAAAACTCATCTGATGAGCATTTATGATTTGTAGGTCCCCAGACCCCTTGGGAATTTGGGCAAGATGAAAAAATCGAAGTTTAGTCCTCAGAGAGAGTCATTATAACTCCTAAAATGTCTGCTTAGGTGAGGTCACATCTTGATCTTTTTTACTGCAATATATAATGAGATAACAGGTAAAGAAATAACCATTTTCTTTATGGTGGGTTTGTATCTTAGGCAGATAAAGGGAATTCAACCTCTTTAAGAGAGATGGTGTGGATGTAGGGGAAGGTCAGAGGGACCTTGAGGCTTCTTCTGTTCGCCACGTCAAAACCACATATTTTCAGTATTGATTTCTGAGGTGTGGCACTCATTTATATCTGATTACAATTCTATTTATTTATTTATTTATTTATTTATTTATTTATTTATTTTTATGTGATGGGGTCTCACTCTGTCACCCAGGCTGGAGTGCAGTGGTGATATATTGGCTCACTGCAACTTCCGCTTCTCAGGTTCAACCTCCTGAGAAGCTGGGATTATGGTCATGTGCCACCACCCCTGGCTAATTTTT
>NW_016842337.1:0-970 GCF_001698545.2 Rhinopithecus bieti | reverse complement strand
CTCCACTGTGGTCTGAGAGAGTGCCTGATATAATTTCAATTTTCTTAGATTTATTGAGGCCCATTTTATGGCCTATCATATGGTTTTTCTTGAAAAAAGTTCCATGTGTTGTTGAATAGAATGTGTATTTTGTGGTTGTTGGATGAAATGTTCTGTATTTATCTGTTAAGTCCATTTGTTCCAAGGTATAGTTTAAATCCATTGTGTCTTTGTTGACTTTCTGTCTTGATGACCTGTCTAGTGCTGTCAGTGGAGTATTGAAGTCCCCCACCATTATTGTGGTGTTGTCTATCTCATTTCTTTGGTCTATTAGTAATTGTGTAATCATTTTATATATTTGGGATCTCTAGTGTTAGATGCATATATGTTTAGGATTGTGATATTTTCCTGTTGGGCAAGGCCCTTTACCATTATGGAATGTCCCCGTCCCTTTTAACTACTGTTGCTTTAAAGTTTGTTTTGTCTGATATAAGAATAGCTACCCCTGCTCACTTTTGGTGTCCATTTGCATGAAATGCCTTTTTCCGCTCCTTTATGTTAAGTTTATGTGAGTCCTTATGTGTTAGGTGGGTTTCCTGAAGACAGCAGATAGTTGGTTGGTGAGTTTTTATCCATTCTGTGGTTATGTATCTTTTAAATGGAGCATTTAGGCCATTTACATTCAACGTTATTATTGAAATGTGAGGTACTGTTGCATTCATCATGCTCTTGGTTGCCTGTGTACTTGTTTTTTTTTTTTTTTTTTTTTTTTTTTTTTTTAATTTGCATTTTATTTTATAGGTCCTGTGTGATTTATGCTTTGAAGAGGTTCTGTTTTGATGTGTTTTCAGGATTTGTTTTAAGATTTAGGGCTCTTTTAGCAGTTCTTATAGTGGTGGCTTGGTAATGGTGAATTCTTTCAGCATTTATTTGTCTGAAAATGACTGTATCTTTCCTTCATATATGATACTTAGATTTGCTGGATACAAAA
>NW_016842336.1:0-969 GCF_001698545.2 Rhinopithecus bieti | reverse complement strand
CATAAAGATGTTCACTGCAGCATTATTTATAATTACAAAAAAATTTGGAATTTAAAAAAGCAAACCAAATGACCACCATCAGCAGGATGATCAAAAAACACTCTGGAAGATGTATTAATCCGCCAAGTTTTGTTTTGTTTTGTTTTTTTAAAGGAGGTACAACCATTTCTAGGTAAAATAGAGCAAGTCTATATTGTATAAGGCATGATCATTTTTTTAGAAGAAAAGGAATAAGTTTGTATGTATTTTGGGGTGTATATAAAATGGATCTAAGATAGCACCCAGTTACTATTCCCCAAACTGGAGAAGGAAACAGGATTGGGGAAGAGAGACTGGGATAGGAAAGGGAAGATCTTGACTTTGGGTTCTATATACTTGTATATATATATATTTTATAACAAATGAATGTATTCATTTATTAATCATGTAGCTAAATTCTTTTAAAGGATGAAAAAAGTTAAAAGATAAGTACACCAAACTGTTAACAGCAATTCTCTCTGGGGAGTAGGAGGTGGGAACTTTTATGTCATATTCTTTATATCTCTACATTACAGGAATCCTTAACCAAGAGGATGCATTAAATTATTAATGATGATTAGTGTTAATTTGTTCTAGTTTTTAAGAATTCCCTCCTTTGGAGAATATTAGCATGTTAAGAAAATAATGTGTAAAGGGGGCATCCATAGACCCCAAAATCCCTTGTTCTCTTTGTATTTTTCCCTTGAGACCCTACTCCCACTCCACACCTCACCTCCAGTAAGGACAGATGCCCACAGTCCTGCCAGGCACATGCTATTCCGTCTAATTTTCATCATCTGATGTGGAAAGGGGCAGGGGGGTATAATCAAGGTGGCGGGGAGGCCACTGGTCCTTCCTTTTTTTTTTTTTTTTGAGACACAGTCTCACTCTGTTGTTCAGGCTAGAGTACCGTGGTGTGATCTCGGCTTACTGCACCCTCCGCCTCCTGAG
>NW_016842335.1:0-3269 GCF_001698545.2 Rhinopithecus bieti | reverse complement strand
CTTCTGTGTCGCTTGCGCTGGGAGTTGGAGACTGGAGCTGTTCCTATTCGGTCATCTTGCAGACCATGTGTTCTTAATAGCTACACTGTAGTGGTTCTTGAATGTCACAGAGTAGAAAAACCAATCACCCTGTTTAGCAATGAATTTGATGTGTATTCTCCCCACTCCCCTATCTTTATCTATAATCATACAAGTTAACATTTTCGTTGATTTGTTTAAGCAAGCAAACAACCCCTACTCCAATGGTGATCATCCCCACTTCGATGCCTGTCTCTATCATATTATATACATACATCAAAATGCCAGTTTTTAGGTTCTCCACACTTCATGTGGATACAAAATCATCTTATATTCATTGCTTTTCACAATTTTTTTTCCACAGAACTACTGTTTTGGGAACAAACCTTCCTGGATTATTGGACATAGTTATAACTATTTCTCTTTAAAATGATGCATAACTATACCATAATTTGTTGCCTATTCCCTTACAAAAGGAAAATATTTATCATTTGTTTTCATTTCAAAATAGTGTTGTGGTATACATTTCACCTACACTTCATTTAGGAAAGTTAGATTCCTAACAGTGGAAATGCTGAATAAAAAATGTGTATCTTAAGCTAGGTGTGTTCACTCACGCCTGTAATCCCAGTAATCTGGGAGGATGAGGAGGGCAGATCTCTTGAGGCCAGAAGTTTGAGACCAGCCTGGTCAACATTTATGGGAAAACCCCGTCCTTAAAAAAAAAAAAAAAAAAAAGAATCCAAAAATTAGCTGGGCGTGGTGGCACACACCTGTAATCCCAGCTACTCTGGAAGCTGAGGCATGAGAATTGCTTGAACCCAGAAGGTGGAGGTTGCAGTGAGCTAAGATGATACCACTGCACTCCAGTTCTGTCTCAGAAAAGAAGAAAGAGGAAGGAAGGAAGGAGAAGTTGCGGGAAAGGAAGGGAAGATAATGTTTATTTTAATATTAATGTGCTAAAAATCACTTTACCAAAAGATTATAGCAATTCACACTCCCAGCAGTTTACTTGATACTGCCCATTTCTTCATATTTTGTTAAAACTATCAGTATTTTATTTTCTATTATTTCTAGTTTCGGGGATGAAACTTTGTGGCTATGACTTCAAAATACCATATAAGCAGAACCTAATAACTTCTAATTACCTATACAACTTCTACCCTTCTTTGATCTACCATCATGTCTTGTCTGGATTAATGCAATATCATCCTGACTGGTCATTCTGCTTATACCCTTATCTCCCTTCAGTTAATTATCAACATAGTAGTCAAAGTACATCAGTCAAAGCTTGTCCCTCCTGCTAAAAGTAAAAAGTAAGTCAAAGCTTGTCCTTTCTGCTCAAAATCTTAAAATGGCTTCTCATTTCACCCAATATCTGTTCACCTTTCCCCTAGCATTGTTATATATCCCACTTTATTTCCTACTACTCATCTTTCCTCTCTGTTTCAATCACACTGGCCTCCTTGCCATTCCTTGAACACAACAGGCACCTTTCCTTCTTGGAGTCTTTAGCCAAGCCTTTCCCTCAGCTTGGAATGCTCTTGTCCCAGATAGTCACATTGCTCAAACCCAAACTATTTCCTTCTTTGAGTTTTTTGCTCAAAGATAAGTGAGGGCTTCCTTGAACATCCTATTTCAAATTACAATCCTTGTCAATTATTTTTTCTTCCTTGCTTTATTTTTTTTTTTTTCTTCTTAGTACTTACTATTTAAAATACTAATGTTTTACTTTTATGTCTTGTTTGTATTTGTATTTTCCCTAGAACCTAAAGCTTTGTAAGGGCAGATATTATTGCTTGTTTGGGGCCCTAATATACCATACCCCTAGACTCTGAACTGGGTATATCACATAGTATGTGCTTTTAAAATATTTGTTGAATCAGTGCAAAAATTAGAAGTTGCAAGCACAAAGAAAGTATCAACTATGTTAAATGCCACAGAGCTATAAAGTAGAATAAGGACTCTGGAGTGTCTATTAGAGATTAATGGTGATCTTAGCAAGAAAAATTTTATTAGATGGATAAGGGTGGAAGTCATATTGCAATCAGATGAAGAAAGAGTAAGTGTGGAAGAGACAGTAAGAAGAATTTTAAAGATATTTGGCTGTGAAAAGGAGATGTCTTCTGTTTTGTATCCTAACTCCCTGCCCTTAGTCTTCTCCATTTTATATCTCCATATTATTTTGATCCCCTGCTTCCACAGCACCTTTCTAGCTTCAGCAATGAATACCCTTTTTCACTATAAACTTTACTGCTACATCTGGTTTTGTCTATTTCAAAATATGCTCTATTACCACAATTCAAAGAGAAAAATGTAAGATCCCCACTAGTCATACATTTATCTGCATATGAGCTATAACATAAAGATAAGTCTAAAAATCATATGCATAACAAACATAAAATTTCCTAAGAGAAAATCTAAATTTTAATAACTTGATGAGACTATCTCTACCACATCAGCCGAGTAGTAGCATATTTACTTATTTTTCCTCCTGAATTTATATTTTGTATAGAAGTGTAAAAACATGTAACCTGCTTTCAGGAAGAATTTCTCTGTTTTCCAAAAGAGAATGCTACTGCACTTATATGCTCTACTATGACTCTTGACAACAACCAATGAAGATTATTTCTTTATAAATTTCTGATTTGGTCATTAAAAGAATAGTTATTTCTAGAGGAAGGAGGTTGAAATGATTATCTTTTTTTTCCAGCTTTTGTATGCCCTTATTTCCTGACAATTCCAGGTAGAATATTTGTTTTCTGGAAAGACTGAGCAAGATGTATGCATTATTGCTTCAGGAGACTGTACAATGTTGGAATTTCAGGTTGACTGCTAGAAGTGGATTGATTATCTGGATGGAAACACGGCATGTTTTTCTAGTTACAGAATATATTAAGAAAATGAGAGCATCCCAAATGAGATAATGTAGAGTGGTCCAAGACGTTCGATTGGGCTGTCTCCAAAACTTATAAGAAGTGTATGGCAAACATCTTTTAATTTCCTTTGAAAGAGAAGATTAAGAGGGAAGAAACTAAACTGTGCTCTAATGACAATAGTTTAAAATATTATCATGCTAAAAATGACACAAAGGAACAATTCAAAAGAACTCAATGATTATTCTATAGGTATTATTATTATTTGAATAGCAATGTAAATTGTAACATTGGAATTTGCAGAACTTTAAATCCAAATAATGAAAAATAAACCTTACATCTAATGTAAGCTGATGCCTAAATTTCAGCACAATA
>NW_016842334.1:0-1939 GCF_001698545.2 Rhinopithecus bieti | reverse complement strand
ACTTGTGATACTTTGCTGAGAATGATGGTTTCCAGCCTCATCCGTATCTTTGCAAAGGACATGAACTCATCCTTTTTTATGACTGTGTAGTATTGCACGGTATATATGTGCCACATTTTCTTAATCCAGTCTATCATTGATGGACATTTGGGTTGGTTCAAGTCTTTGCTATTGTGAATAGTGCCGCAATAAATATACATGTGCATGTGTCTTTATAGTAGCATGGTTTATAATACTTTGGGTATATATCCAGTAATGGGATCACTGGGTCAAATGGTATTTCTAGTTCTAAATCCTTAAGGACTTCCACACTAACTTCCACAATGGTTGAACTAATTTACACTCTTATTAAGAGTTTCTTGGCCGGGCATGGTGGCTTATGTCTGTAATCCCAGCATTTTGGGAGGCAGAGGCATGCGGATCACTGCAGGTCAAGTTCAAGACCTGCCTGGCCAACCTGGCAAAACACTGTCTCTACCAAAAATGCAAAAATTAGCCAGCATGGTCACACATGTTTGCAATTCCAGCTATTTGGGAGGCTGAGGCAGGAGAATCACTTGAACCTAAGAGGCAGAGGTTGAAGTGAGCCAAGATCATGCCACTGCACTTCAGCCTGGGGACAGAGTGAGGCTCTGTCTCAAAAAATTTAAAAAAAAAAAGTATTATTTTACTCTTGTCTATACAGTATTTCCTCAGGTTTAACAATAACCCATTATTCTTGTTAAGAGAACATAATGGGAAACATTGATAACACAACAATTTTTTTTTAAATGCTGTGGGATTTTTTCTTTGTTGTTGTTGTTTTTTGAGATGATGTCTTTCTCTGTCACCCATGATGAAGCGCAATGGTGCAATCTTGGCTCACTGTAACCTCCACCTCTGCAGTTCAAGCGATTCTCCTGCTTCAGCCTTTCAAGTGGCTGCGATTACGTCACCACACCTGGCTAATTTTTCTATTTTTAGTATAGATGGGGTTTCACCATGTTGGCCAGGGCTGTTGAATACTGTGTTTTAAAATCATGTTCATTTACTTAGATATGACCAGATCCTTTCAAGGTGTGAAGGCTGACAGCAGGAAGCCAATGATTACAGAACTCTCTTGGAAAAACTGATACGGTATCAGGCTTAAGGATCTAGCTATACAGTTAGTAAGACGGGTTGCTTCCTGGGAGACATGGTATTTTAAGAACTTCAAAAATAGAGGGATTCCCGTGATACAGTGTGGAAGTTTTTCCCCTCCAAATCTCATGTTGAAATGTTATCCCAATGTTGAAGGTGGAACTTAGTGGCAGTGTTTTGCAGGGCAGGGCAGATCTCTTATCTATTAGTTACAGAAAGATCTAGTTATTAAAATAGTCTGGCACTTTCCCTCACCTATTCTTTGTCTTGTTCCCTCTCTCACTACATGGCATGCCTTCTGCCACAAGTAAAACCTTCCCAAGTCTTCTCCAGAAAAAGATGTTGGCACTATGCTTCTGGTACAGTAGGTAGAACTACAAGGCAAAATAAACCAATTTTGTTTATAAATTACCTAGCCTTATTTCTTCATAGTCAAAATGGACTAATATATCACCCCAATATAGAGATGCGGCAAGTAAAATCTGATGCAGAGGTCTTGGCCTCCTCTTCCTAGGCTTAGAAGCTTTAAAAAGTCCAGTATGAGAGTCTTTATAAAACCTCCAGGAATATCAACTTTGACATGTCTGTATCATAAATTGCCACTAATGTTAAACTTAGGAATATAGTCATATTGAAGCTAATGAAACTAGCCTTGTATTATGATCAGGAATTATTTTTCTCTGAAAAGTTAAAAAACTCAATAGGAAAGACTACATGAAAACTGCATGTTTACATACAACACACACTTCTTACAAACTGCAGATCTGAGCTTCTTTCCTTCTTTCCTTCTTTCCTTACTGCCTCCCTCCCTCCCTTCCTT
>NW_016842333.1:0-1001 GCF_001698545.2 Rhinopithecus bieti | reverse complement strand
CACTGTGGTGGCAGTTAAATGACTATATACAACTGACAAAATTCATCAAATTGTACAATTAAAATGGATGAATTTTGTTTATTTATTTATTTATTTTGAGATGGAGTCTCACTCTGTCGCCCAGGCTGGAGTGCAGTGGCACCATCTCGGCTTACTGCAAGCTCCGCCTCCCAGGTTCACGCCATTCTCCTGCCTCAGCCTCCCCAGTAGCTGGGACTACAAGTGCCTGCCACCACGCCCAGCTAATTTTTTTTGTATTTTTAGTAGAGACGGGGTTTCACCATGTTAGCCAGGATGGTCTCGATCTCCTGACCTTATGATCCTTCCGCCTCGGCCCCCCAAAGTGCTGGGATTACAGGCGTGAGCCACCGCGCCCGGCCAAAATGGATGAATTTTATGGTATATAAATTATACCTCAATAAAGTTGGAGGAAGGGAAGTTTCTCATGTTACCAGGAATTTCCAAAGTAAATGTGGACATTTCCGTACATGCTAGTATGAGTATAAATTAGTTCAATTAAGAAAGTAAGAGTGGTTGGGTGCAGTGGCTCATGACTGTAATCCCAACACTTTGGGAGGTGTGTTGGAGGCAAGCAGATCACTTCAGGTCAGGAGTTCAAGACCAGTCTGGCCAACATGGTGAAACCCTGTCTACTAAAAATACAAAAATTAGCTGGGCGTGGTGGTGGGCGCCTATAATCCCACCTACTTGGGAGGCTGAGGCAGGAGAATTGCTTGAACCCGGGAGGCAGAGGTTGCAGTGAGCTGAGATCACGCCACTGCACTCCAGCACTGGCAACTGTCAGCTTGGGTGACAGAGCAAAACTCCATCTCAAATAAATAAATAAATAAAATCTTTGTTTTTCCTCTGCCTCAACAACAACAAAAACGAAGGTAACAACCAGGAAAACCTCAGGTATCTGCTATTATTTTAAAATGTTTGATTAGTCAAACATTTTTGAATCAAATTTTTTTTTTTTTTGGAGACGGAGTCTTGCTCTG
>NW_016842331.1:0-1002 GCF_001698545.2 Rhinopithecus bieti | reverse complement strand
ATGCTGCAAACCTGGAGATTTATAGGGATTCTAAAGAATGTTTGTATCATTTCAATTTGATTTTCAAAATCCAATTCCTAGCATGTTACTGACACCAAACATTTAACAAGGACGTTCAAGCTGGAGTACTACAAATTCTGCCAAGATATGTCTGATGCTTACACAGACCTCATGAGTCCAATGAATAAAATAAATTCATTTTATAATCTCATAACTCTATATAGGACCCTCAAGTTTGTTGGAGATAACAAATTTTCAGTAGTACTACTCATTTCGTACAACCACAGGCCATATAAATGTGGCTGCAGCGTGACACATAAATTAATTTTTTAAAATCTTACTGGGAACTTAATAGTACTTAGATATTTTTATAGCCATGTAGCATTTCCTGACACACACTTTTCGTACATGGTCTTTGAGGATTTATTTACACCTGTTAGTTAACCAAACTCTTGCAAGTAAATTTGCATTTCTAATAGGACTGGAGATATTATAAAAGTTTCTTCACAATACAAACTATGCATGCTTGTCAAGGCAATTTTTGACCCTGTATTCCCATAAAACTGTCTCTATTACCATCTTATATCAATGCCCAGTAACATTCTGAATTATGATATTAAATCTTCCAGTCCTTTAACATCTCCTTATGAAGATATGTGAGAAACCATCAGTTTGAATGTGAATTTGTAACTTATAGACTAATAAGCTATATGGGTGTTACTTTGTTGACTGAAGCCCACTCAAGATTTCTGACATCGAAATTGCAGAACAATGACTTTAAAAAATGTAGCTGTGCCATTTATATGCTTTTTTTTCTCATGGAGGGTAATCACTGATCATCAAATTATGTTCCATTCAATCATCTCATTAAGGAAGAAAAATCTACCTCCTTTAATAAGAAGCTTTTAAGGTTTTATCATAATGATAGCAAGGAACTTTTTTCTTAGCCAGTGAACTCATTTCTAATCCTTAAATTTGTTTCTTCAAACTGGTGGATCTAAG
>NW_016842330.1:0-248 GCF_001698545.2 Rhinopithecus bieti | reverse complement strand
ACACTGATGGACTCCAGGAAGCACACTCACATCCAACGCTGATGGACTCCAGTAAACACACTCACATCTAATGCTGATAGGCTCCAGTAAATACCCTCATCCAACACTGATGGACTGAGTTAAACACTCACATCCAACGCTGATGGATTCCAGTAAACACACTCATCCAACGCTGATGGACTCCAGTAAACACACTCACATCTAATGCTGATAGGCTCCAGTAAATACCCTCATCCAATGCTGATGGA
>NW_016842329.1:0-751 GCF_001698545.2 Rhinopithecus bieti | reverse complement strand
TATAAATCAGCACCTGAGAGTGAGGCAGCAAGGAGTTCAGTAGGAGGATACAAGAAGGAGTACAGTCAGTGGGAAAATGTCTAAGGCTTTTGCTCTCAGCAACTGGAGGATAACGGTAGCACTCTAAGAAGTAGAAAACTCAAAATATGTCATGGTGAGGTGGAAAGCGCAAAAGCTTTGCACTTGGCAGATCTAATATCTAGTTACGTTTCTGTCCCTAAAGTTATAGAAACTTCAAGTCTCTACAATTCTTTGGGACTCCTTTTTTTCATCTATTAAATGGGTTTGCAGTCAAATATATATATTTTAATCTTCAGATTAAAATTCTATCATTTTTGCTTGTTTTAGATATTAGTTTTGGTGTCATTTCTTAAGTATCTTTATTCCATACATTCATATAACACAATGCATAAATTCTACTTGACACAGGCAATGATGTTAATCTCCTGCCTGTACATTTTACCTTAGGAAGGGTTATTTTTTTTTTTTATTTTTTTTATTTTTTTGTATTTTTTAGTAGAGACGGGGTTTCACCGGGTTAGCCAGGATGGTCTCAATCTCCTGACTTTGTGATCCGCCCGTCTCGGCCTCCCAAAGTGCTGGGATTACAGGCTTGAGCCACCGCGCCCGGCCAGGAAGGGTTATTTCTTAAACATCCTTTGTTCTCCCTTACAAATTCCAGAGCAGAAGATCAAATAGGAAACTTTTAATGTGGATTTCAGTTTTGTATATAAATCATCCTGTCATTTTG
>NW_016842328.1:0-242 GCF_001698545.2 Rhinopithecus bieti | reverse complement strand
CATATATACTATATATATACACACATACACATATATACTATATATATACACACACACATATATACTATATGTATACACACACATACACATATATACTATATATATACACACACATACACATATATACTATATATATACACACACACATATATACTATATATATACACACACATATATACTATATATATACACACACATATATACTATATATATACACACACATACACATATATACTATATAT
>NW_016842327.1:0-223 GCF_001698545.2 Rhinopithecus bieti | reverse complement strand
ACTCCGAAATATCACGTCTTTGGTTTCACAGGAACTGTGTTCAAACGCTGACTTGTGAGAAAAGAGGTATAACTCCCAGAGTGGAATGCATACATGACAAAGAAGTTTCTCAGAATGCTTCTATCTAGTTTTTACATGACGATATCTCCTCTTTCACCATAGGCCTGAATGTGCTCCCAAATGTCCCTTCGTGGATTCATGCATGATGGAGTTTCCAAATTGT
>NW_016842326.1:0-3271 GCF_001698545.2 Rhinopithecus bieti | reverse complement strand
AAAACAGGTGTTTTATATTTACACACATATTCATCATTTCATATATATATATACACATACACACATATGTATACACACACACACACATATATATTTATTTATTTATTTATTTATTTATTTATTTTTGAGATGGAGTCTCCCTCCACTGCCCAGGCTGGAGTGCAGTGGCATGATCTCAGCTCACTGCAACCTCTACCTCCAGGGTTCAAGCAATCCTCCTGCCTTGGTCTCCCAAGTAGCTGCACTACCACTCTCAGCTAGCTTTTGTATTCTTTAGTAGAGACGGGGTTTCACCATGTTGGCCAGGCTGGTCTTGAATGCCTGACCTCAAGCAATCTGCCTGCGTCGGCCACCCAAAGTGCTGGTATTACAGGCATGAGCCACCATGCCCAGCCTCATTTCTGGCACTTTTTAGTTCTTTGTGTATGCCCTAATTTCCATCTGATACAATATCATTTTCCCTCTAGCTGACAGACTTTTCAAACCATTTTTTTAATGGTGCAGGTTTGCTGATAAATTCTTTTAGCTTTTAACTCTAAAAAAGTCACCATTTTGTCTTCGTTATTGAAAATTATTTTATCTCCGCTTTCAATTTTAGTTTGACAATTCTTTTCTTTCACTACATTAATGATGTTGCTCCACTGTTTTCTGGTTTCTGTTGTTTCTGAAGAGACATGTGCTGCCATTTTTATCTTTGTTCTACTTTATTTAATGAGGTTTTAAAAAAATCTGGCTGCTTTTAAGATTTCCTTTTTTTTACTGCTTTCAAACATTTTGATTATAATGTGACTTGGTGTGCTTTTCTTTTTAAATTAGAGATAGGATCTCACTCTGCCACCTAGCTGGAGTGCAATGGCATGACCATAGCTCACTTCAGCTTTGAACTTCTGGGCTAAAAGGATCCTCCTGCCTCAGTCTTCCAAGTAGCTAGGAGTACAGGTGTGTTCCACCATGCCCAGATAATTTTTTTATTTTTTATAGAGATGGGGTCTTGCTATGTTGCCCAGGCTGGTCTTGAACTCCTGACCTCAAGCATTCCTCCCACCTTGGCCTCCCAAAGTACTGGGATTACAGTCATGAGCCACCATGTCCAACAGGTGCTTTTCTTTGTTTCTTGTGCTTGGGATTCATTGAGCTTCTTGGACATGTGAGTTTATGCTTTGCCTCAAACTTGGAAATTTTTCAGCTGTTATTTCCCGAAATACTTTTTGTGCCCACCTCTCTTCAGCAATTCCAATAATATGTATGTTAGGCTGCTGGAAGTTGTCCTACAGTTCATCACATTGTTACGTCATTCAATTTCTATCAGCTTTTGTTCCACTTTGTAAATTTCGTTTAGAATATTTAAAATTTTTCATTATGTCGCCAAGTTCACTAAGCTTTTCTTCTGCTATGTCTAAACTACTGTTAATCTTATCCAGTGTATTTTTCATTTCAGAACATGTGTTTTCCATCCCTAAAAGTCCAATTTGGTCCTTTTTTATAATTTTGTCTCTTCTTAACATGCTGTTTCCTTTATCTTCTTCAATACATAGAATACTTCTATGTATTGTACAACAATATAATGTGTAATAATATAATAGTTGTTTTAATGTCCTTGTCAGTTAACTTTATCACTTGTACTATTTATGTGTCTGTTTCTATTGATTGATGTTTCTCCTTGTTATTGGCTGTATTTTCCTCCTTGTGTGCCTGCCTAATAATTTTCATTGAATGCCAGATATTGTGACTTTTACCTTGTTGGGTTTGGATTTAATAATAATAATAGGCTGGGCATGGTAGCTCACACCTGTAATCCCAGTGCTTTAGGAGGTTGAGGTGGGAGGATTGCTTGAGACTAGGAGTTTGAGACCAGACTTGACAATACAGTGAGATCCTGTCTCTAAAAAAAAATTTTTTTTTAAATTAGCTGGGCGTGGTGGGATATGCCTGTAGTCCTGGAGTGCAATGGCATGACCATAGCTCACTTCAGCTTTGAACTTCTGGGCTAAAGAGATCCTCCTTTAGCCTCCACCAAATGGCCTCCTTGGGAGGCTAAGGTGGGAAGACCACTTGAGCCAAAGCAGAGCCCAAGGAGCTCAAGGTTACAGTGAGCTATGCATGTGCCACTGCACTCCAGCCTGAGTGACAGAATGAGATCCTGTCTCCAAAAAATAAAAATTTTTAAATAATAATCATTCCTTTACATGATTTCGGGCTTTGTCCTCAGATGCAGTTAAACTACTTAGAAACAGTTTAATCCTTTTGAGCCTTGCTTTCAAGCATTGTTAGACGGAACGAGAGCAGTATTTAGTGACAATTTGCCTCACTAGCGAGGTGATATGGTTCGGATGTTTGTTCCCTTCAAATCTCATGTTGAAACGTGATGCCCAATGTTGGAAGTGGGGCCTGGTGGGAGGTGGTTGAATCATGGGGGAAGATTCCTCATGAATGGTTTATCCCCTTGGTGATAAGTGAGTTCTTGCTCAGTTAGTTCACACAAGAGCTGGTTGCCGAAAAGTGTGTGGCATCGTCTCCCTCTCTCTTGCTCCCATTCTCACCATATGACATGCTGGCTACCTGTTGCCTTCTGCCGTGATCATAAGCTTCCTGAACCTCACCAGAAGCAGATGCCAGCACCATACTTCCTGTACAGTTGGCATAACCACAAGCTACTTAAACCTCTTTTCTGTGTAAATCACTCAGCCTCGGATGTTTCTTTATAGCAATGTAAGTACGGTCTAACACAGTAAATTGGTACCAAAGAGTGGGGCATTGTTAGAAACATACCTGAAGATGTGAAAATGGCTCTGGAACTGGGTAACAGGCAGAGGTTGGAAGAGTTTGGATGGCTTAGAAGAAGACAGGAAGATGAAAGAAAGCTTGGAACTTCTTAAAGACTTGTTAAGTAGTCATGTCCAATATGCTGACAGAAATATGGACAGGTCAGGCACAGTGGCTCATACCTATAATCCTAGCACTTTAGGAGGCTGAGGTGGGAGGACTGCTTGAGGTCAGGAGTTCAAGAGCAGCCTGGACAACATAGCAAGACCCTGTCTCAAAAAAAAAGAAAGGAAGGAAGAAAGGAAGAAAGAAAAGAAAAGAAAAGAAAGAAAGAAATGTAGAGAGTGAAGGCCAAGTTGAAGAGGTCTCAGTTGGAAATGAATGCTGTTATTGGGAACTGGAGTAAAGTCACCTGTGTTATGCCCTAGCAAAGAGCTTGACTGCATTGTGTCCATGTCCTATATCTGTGGAGGGTTGAACTTAAGAGTGACAACTGGGGGGGCGGAGC
>NW_016842325.1:0-1934 GCF_001698545.2 Rhinopithecus bieti | reverse complement strand
AGTTTTAAAGCAAATTTCATTTGATCACTTCCCATAAGCATAATTCTTGACTGGTGTGTCCCTCATGGAACTCTTTTAGTAATCTCACTGCTTGAAGAAAATCTTAGCTATAGTTTGAAGTCATCAAAAATTTCTTAATATTTATTCATTTTTTAGTTGTGTATCATCCTTTTGTCTTTAGAAAACGATGATAATATTCTTAGGTGATCTACCACAGGGGTATGCAGTTAATTACTCTATCGTCTTTGAAATTCTTTTTTTTTGAGACAGAGTTTGGCTCTTGTTGCTCGGGCTGGAGTGTAATGGAGTGGTCTCAGCTCACTGCAAACTCTGCCTCCTGAGTTCAAGCGATTCTCCTGCCTCAGCCTCCCGAGTAGCTGGAATTACAGGCATGCACCACCACGCCTGGCTAATTTTGTATTTTTAGTAGAGACAGGGTTTCTCCATGTTGGTCAGGCTGGTCTCCAACTCCCGACCTCAGGTAATCGGCCCGCCTTGGCCGCCCAAAGTGCTGGGATTACAGGCTTGAGTCACCGCGCCTGGCCTGAAATTCTTTATTTGGAGTCCATTCTGTCCTGGTTTTCTCTTACCTCACTGACTTTCCTTTCTAATTTACCTGCTTGGTACAAAAAAACAAAACAAAACAAAACCAAAAGTACCTCCCTAGTCTTTGAACACTGGAATACTCCTTGGGTGCTTTTCTTCAGACCAGCTCCCTAAGAGACCTCACACAGTCTTGTGGCTTAAATATATTATGCTGACAACTTCAAAATTTATATTTCCAAACCTTGCCCCTGAACTACAGTCTTGTATATGACATTTGCAGTTAGATCTCAAATCTTTCACTTCTTCTTCTTCTTTTTTTTTTTTTGAGATGGAGTCTTGCTCTGTCACCTAGGCTGGAGTTCAGTGGCGTTATCTTGGCTCACTGCAACCTCCACTTCCTGGGTTCAAGTGATTCTCCTGCCTCAGCCTCCAGAGTGGCTGGGATTACAGGCATGTGCCACTATGCCTGGCTAATTTTTTTTGTGTGTATATTTTTAGTAGAGATGAAGTTTCACCATGTTGGCCAGGCTGGTCTCAAACTCCTGACCTCAAGTGATCTGGCCGCCTCAGCCTCCCAAATTTCTGGGATTACAGGCGTGAGCCACTGCAGCTGGTCAACCCTTCCATTTCTTAAACTTAGCTCCCAATTATTTCCAAAGCTGGATCCTCTCAGACTCTTCCCTAAGTCAGGTAAATGCAGATAGCTGTTCAGGCCAAAAATCTTGGAGTTATCTTCAACTCCACTTTTAATTTCACATTCCAAGTGCCATCTGTCAGTCTTCCTACTGGTTCATTTTCAAGATATGTCAAGAGTCTGACTGATAACTATTGTTAACACTCTGATCCAAACCACCACAGTATTAGACTTGGATAATTGGAATAGCCTCCTATGTTAGTCATGACACTAACTGCTTAGAAAACAACTCCGAAGTCTCAGAGGTTTAGTGTAATAAATGTGTATCATTTTCTCACATGACAGTGAGTAGGTGAAGGAGCTCTGATCCACATGGCCATTCAGGGTCCCAGAGTTTTTCCACATAGTGGATCCACCTTTCTCTACAACGTGGAATTAATTCTGTATTGGATTTTCTGCATCTGGCAGAGAGTGTGCATGTGTTTTCTCATGGGCCGGGACTGGAAGTAGAGTAGCATCATTTCTGACTACTACTTTTTGGCCAGAGTCAGTTCTATGGTCCTATCTAGCAAGGGAAACTGGGAAATAGCATGTAGCTATATATTAAGGGAAGCAATAAAATTATTTGATGAACACATAGCAGTCATGTGATCCTGTTAAAATGTAAGCATCAAATTGCTTTATTGCTTAGTACTTTCCAATGTTTTCCGTCTCTCTCTCTCTCAAAAAAAAAAAAAAAAAAAAAAAAGAGAAA
>NW_016842324.1:0-314 GCF_001698545.2 Rhinopithecus bieti | reverse complement strand
TAACCAAGCCAGAAAATACAGTTCACTGAAAAAAAAGAGAGGGATGGAGGGGAGACAAAAAGGGAGAGCAAGAACAATAAAGGAAGAACGTTAGTGCAAATGAGAGCAAGACCGTGCTGTCCCAAAACCAAGAAGGCACTAGTAAGTCATAATAGAAATCAAAATGGGATATTACTGCCACAAGCAAAATGATTAAACATATAAGAGGATATTATATATTACTGTTTGTGTATATTCTTGAAAAGTTATATAAGTGAAAAAATATTCTTTTCAAAGTACTAAAAGTGACTCCAGAAGAAATTAAACAAAATCTT
>NW_016842323.1:0-479 GCF_001698545.2 Rhinopithecus bieti | reverse complement strand
CTCAAACTCCTGACCTCAGGTGATCAGCCCGCCTTGGCCTCCAAAAGTGCTGGGATTACAAGGCATGAACCACTGCGCCTGGACAAGTTGTCATTGTTAACAGCTTGGTGTGTGGTCTCAACTTTATGTGTATATATAGCTATATATTTACATAGATAGACACTGTCTTCTAAGCAAAAACTAGGATCTGAGTCTTCATACTGTTCTGCAGCTGTTTTTCACTTCACACCTTATCACATTTTATATGTCAGTACGTACATGTCATTCTTTTGAACAGCTAAATAGTATTCCATCGTTTGAGTATAATGAATGAAGTTTTAATGTTCCCTATTTTTCACTCTTACATTGTGCAATGAACATCCTTGAACATAATTCTTGCACACTGGTCTGAGTATTTGTGCTGTAGCAGCTGGATCTCCTGCCATTTACAGCACTGGATCATGAAGTTGGCATATCAAAATGTTTAACAGGCCGGGCGT
>NW_016842322.1:0-1239 GCF_001698545.2 Rhinopithecus bieti | reverse complement strand
TTTTTTTTTTTTTGCAAAGAGCTATTTTCTCATTTCAAAAAAACACTGAGGGCCGGGCGCATTGGCTCACGCCTGTAATCCTAGCACTTTGGGAGGCCGAGGCGAGCAAATCATGAGGTCAAGAGATCGAAATCATCCTGGCCAACATGGTGAAACCCCGTGTCACTAAAAATACAAAAAGTTAGCTGGGTTTGGTGGTGTCCGCCTGTAGTCCCAGCTACTCAGGAGGCTGAGACAGGAGAATTGCTTGAACGCAGGAGGCGGAGGTTGCAGTAAGCCAAGACCATACCACTGAACTCCAGCCTGGCGACGAGCAAGACTCCATCTCAAAAAAACAAACAACAACAACAACAACAAAAAACACTGAGGTACCATTGCTGCTAGTAATAACAGACATTATGATACGTTCACTATGTACAATTGAAAATGCCTTAGACTTTAGCAAGCTGTGAGAGAGGTATGACTATTCCATTTTACAGATACAGAAATGGGAACTTAGAGAAGGTAGGTGATTTGGCCAAGTCGCCACTGCTAATAAGTGATGGAATTGCTGACTATATTTCAAAGGAAAGATACTTTACTACTGTAAACTGGATGGGCAGGCAGTGTGAGTTACCAGTGGCTTTCTCTGCAAAACTTCTAGAATGAACACTGCTCAGCTGCTGCAAATTCCACAAGTAAAGCACAGTAACCTTTGCAACATGCAAGCTTATGGCCCAGGGGCAGAGATAAGCAAAATCCACAGATACGTGCCAAATCACCCTTTTCAAACTAATAGTTTCTCTTTTATCACAACTGAAATTCTTCCTCTATTTACTGGCTTTTGGTTTTCTTCCTCTTGCGTGGATGCGGTAGGAAGTTGTGCTATGTTCACTAAGAGGCAGAAGAAAAACATGTGATTCAAGTAAGTTTTAGGCTTACTCCTCAGATATTTGGGAACCCATTTGACCTTCTGAAAAACAAGCTTTTCTTTAGTTATAAACATCCATCTCAGTAAAGTAGGCTAACCTCTTTCAGTCAAATCCTTTGGCTCCTAGAAAATGTTTGGTGTTGTTTTATTGTTTACCATTTCTTACTATTTAGTGCTTGTCAGACATTACTGACTTGAGGCAGAACATTTGTTTGCTTCATAAGGAAAGGTCATTTATTAAAAATAAATAAAATGGCATGATTTCCAGAATATACTAATGCTCCTTATCTTAATTGACTTTGGGAATGTGCCTTTATATGAGTTTTTTT
>NW_016842321.1:0-217 GCF_001698545.2 Rhinopithecus bieti | reverse complement strand
TTTGCGAGATAAACAAACATATAACAAAGCAGTTTCTCAGAGAGATTTAGTCAAGTTTTTATCCTGGGATATTCGCTTTTTTGACATTGGCCTCAATGAGCTCCCAAATGTCCTTTTGCAGAATGGACTAATAGAGTGTTTCCAAACTGCTGTATGAAAAGTAAGGTTTAACTCTGCAAAGTGAATGCACACATACCAAAACAGTTTATCACTTAGC
>NW_016842320.1:0-223 GCF_001698545.2 Rhinopithecus bieti | reverse complement strand
AATCGTGTAATTCTGTGAGATGAACTAACACATCACAAAGCAGTTTCTCAGAAAGTGTTTTCCTAGTTTTTATCCAGGGATTTTTTTTTGTCACCATAGGCTTCAATGCAATCCAAAATATACCTATGCAGATTCCATGAAAACTGTTAGCAAACTGCTCCATGAAAAGAAAGGTGTAACCCTGTGAGATGAAAAAACACATAACAAAGAACTTTCTCAGAAA
>NW_016842319.1:0-404 GCF_001698545.2 Rhinopithecus bieti | reverse complement strand
TTTCATGCACTCCCAATTATTCCTTGTCAGACACCACAAAAACAGTGATGCTAAACTGCTCTCTCAACAGAAAGCTTTACCTCTATGAGATGAATGCACACATTAGAAAGGAGTTATCAGAAACTTTCTCTCCTGTTTTACCTGGAGATATTTCCTTTTTCAATATTGACCTCTATCCGTTCCTGAATACCCCTTGCACATTCCACAAAAAGAGTGTTAACAAACTGCTCAATGAAAAGAAAGATTTAACTCTGTGAGATGAATTCGCCCATCAGAAAACAGTCTCTCAGAAAGCTTCTTTCTAGTTTTTTATCGGAGGGTATTTCCTTTTCACCATAGGCTTCCATGCACTGCGAATATCCCTTTGCAGATTCCATAAAACAGTGTGACCAAATTCCTCAATG
>NW_016842318.1:0-1001 GCF_001698545.2 Rhinopithecus bieti | reverse complement strand
CAAAGGTGAATACTTAATCTTGTTTCTATATTGTGTCACAAGTACTGAGACAAATTATGTAACTTTAAATATGATTAACTTTAGAATTATTGTTTATTGTACAACTACAATTGTTTATTTTCTTTTGCTTTTAGAACTTTCCTGCTATGTTTATCTGCATTTTGTGGTAACATAAGAGACATACCAGGCCGGGGGCGGTGGCTCAAGCCTGTAATCCCAGCACTTTGGGAGGCCAAGACGGGCGGATCGCAAGGTCAGGAGATCGAGACCATCCTGGCTAACATAGTGAAACCCCGTCTCTACTAAAAAAATACAAAAAACTAGCCAGGCGAGGTGGCGGGCGCCTGTGGTCCTAGCTGCTCGGGAGGCTGAGGCAGGAGAATGGCATAAACCCGGGAGGTGGAGCTTGCAGTGAGCTGAGATCTGGCCACTACACTTCAGCCTGGGCAACAGAGCAGGACTCTGTCTCAAAAAAAAAAACATACCTTTGAATATATAAAACTGGTTCATTTTACATGATCTGAACTTGAGAAGCTGTTTCTTATGTTTCAAGACAACATGCTAAATATGTGGGACCATCTACTGGTGAAGGATGATATAGTCCTATGGACTGGTTTTATTGGAACTTGTAATAGCCCAAGTTGAAGATCATGAGTGATTTGTTTTTCTAAGACCACCAGAGCAGGCACAAAAGAACCAGCGACTAGGCAAGGGTAGGAGCAAAACTGCAAGTTTATTTTGGTCACCTAGCTTCAAGGGAAGAAGGTGGGTAGGGAGAGGTCTGTCGGCCTCCGGCAAACGAGGCCCACAGAGTCGCCCGTGGAGCTCTCAGATGGAGTTCCAACAGTCCCGACCGCAGTGGGGAAGCTGGGAAGTCCGTGCGTGGCATTCATCCGGAGCCACTTTTCTAGGAGTGGGAGGGCAATAGGCGGGGCACGGGCATGTCGGGGGGCGTTCCGCAGGTGCGACCAGGTAAATCTTGGTCTCTTCAGATTGACATC
>NW_016842317.1:0-2284 GCF_001698545.2 Rhinopithecus bieti | reverse complement strand
CTCGTGCCTGTAATCTCAGCACTTTGGGAGGCTGAGACAGGAGGATCACTTGAGCCCAGGAGTTCAAGACCAGTCTGGACAACATAGCAAGACTATCTCTACTTTAAATTTTTTTTTTTTTTTTTAAAGAAAGAAATGAGTTAAAAAGAGAGAGAGAAAGAAATGGGCAGAGGGCAGAGTTGGAAGAAGGGGCTTCCTGGGCAGAAGGCTTGGCATCTGGGGCAGAGATAATAAAGTATCAGGGGCCAGGCCAGGAGCTACCCTGAGTCCAGGGGTCATCTCCTGCAGCCCATGGTCCCCAGAAACCTCTGACACCTCAGTCCCATCCTGGCTCAAGGGCAGAGGCAGAGACAACATCTGTTTCTGACCAAACCCAGAGGCTACTGGAGAGACAGAGAAGGAAGGTACCTGGGGAGGTAAACTGAGGCAGCCTATCTCCCTGATGGAGACAGGCTTCCCACCTATAGGTGGGAGCCATGGAGAAGGGAAAAGATGGATCAGGAAAGACAGAGACAGAGGAGGGGAGGTGGGAAGAGGGGCAGGGGCTCTGGAGAGACTGCCTGACCACATCCATTTTATGGACCAGAAAACTGAGGCTCACAAGATGAATCACTCACTTCCAGCTGAACTGCAGCCAGAATAAACTCTGAACATCTCACCAGTCAGGCCCTGACTCTCCAGCTCCAGGACCCCACAACCTAAGAATAAAACCCTAGCCCACGCGTGCAGTGGCTCATGCCTGTGATCCCAGCACATTGAGAGGCCAAGACAGGAGGATCACTTGAGCCTAGGAGTAAGAGACCAGCCTGGGAAATATGGTGAAACTCTGTCTCTACAAATAATCAAATAAACTAAGCTGAGCGTGGTGGCACATGCCTGTGGTTCTAGCTACACAGGAGGCTAAGGAAGGAGAAACAGTTGATCCTGAGAGGTCAAGGCAGCAGTGCGCTGTGGTCACGCCACTGCACTCCAGCCTGGGTGAGAGAACGAGACCCTATCTCAAAAGAAAAAAAACAACTCTGGCCCATATGTCCCCAGCCTCACGTGGGCTACAACCTCTTCCCCCATCCCTCACCATTCCCCACTAGCCACCTCAGGGCCTTTGCATTCCCTCTTCTGGTCCCTCTTTACCACCTTAGTCCAGCATTGCCTCCTCCAGGAAGCCTTCCCTCACTCCCTACTCCTCACATCCCCACTCGTCGCTCTTACGGTTTCTCATGACTCTCTGTGTGATAATTAGATTAGTGTCTGCCTTCCCACCCAGCTAAGACTCCCTCATGATCAAGAAGATCCTGACTTGTGCAAGATGGGGCCTGTTATACAGTAGGCACTGAATGCTGACTTTTTTTTTTTTTGAGACAGGGTCTCACCTTGTCACCCAGGCTGGAGTCCAGTGGCATGATCTCAGCTCACTGCAACCTTGACCTCCCCAGGCTCAGATGATTCTCCCTCAGCCTCCCTCAGCCTCCCAAGTAGCTGAGACTATGGGCGTGTGCCACCAAACCTGGTTAATTTTTGTATTTTCAGTAGAGATGGGGTTTCACCAGGTTGGCCAGGCTGGCCTTGAACTCCTGAGCTTAAGCGATCAGCCCTCCTTGGCCTCCCAAAGTGCTGGGATTACAGGTGTAAGCCACCGCGCCCGACCCTGATTTCTTGAATGAATGAATGAAACTGAGCTGTGAAATGGGGGCTAACATCATCCTGACCCCTGGAGCTGCTGGGAGAAGCTGAGGCATGGCTGCTCTGAGGAGCCCTGGAGTAATAGTTGTATAGCAGCCCTTGCTCAATATTTACCAGGCCAGGGCCCTGCTAAGCAAACTTGCTGAACCCATTGAGAAAAGGACTCCAAACCCCTTCCTATTTTATAGATGGGCAAGCAGAGGCCCAGAAAGAACCTCCTGTTGGTCATTTTCTAGGGGCAGAAGGAGGACTCAAAGTGGCTTCATCAAAACAGGGATGAGGTGACTGAGGCCGGGTGTAGTGACTCATGCCTGTAATCCCAGCACTTTGGGAGGCCAAGGCAGGTGGATCATTTAAGCTCAGCAGTTCGAGACCAGCCTGGGCAACATGGCAAAACCCCATCTCCACAAAAAATACAAAAAACTTAGCTGGGCATGGTAGCTTGAGCCTGAGGTTGAGGCTGGATGATCACTCGATCCCAGGAGGTGGAGGCTGCAGTGAGCCAAGATGGCGCTCCTGCACTCCAGCCTGGGCAACAGAGTGAGACCCTGTCTCAAAAAATAAATAATAAATAAAAAATAAAAATAAAATATTTATTTATTTA
>NW_016842316.1:0-406 GCF_001698545.2 Rhinopithecus bieti | reverse complement strand
TAGGCTTCAAAGCGATCCAAAATATCCCTTCTCAGATTCCCCAAAAACAGTGCTATCAAACTGATCCATGAGAAGAATCGTGTAACACTGTGCAATGAATTCATAAATAAGATATCCATTTCTCAGAATATTTCTTTCTAGTTTTTGTCTGAGGATATTTACTTCTTCACCATAAGCTTCAATGCACTCTGAATTATCCCTTTGCAGATACCAAGAAAACAGTTTTAACAGGATTATAAATAAAAGAACAGTGTAACTCTGTGAGATGAAGTCACACAACTCAAAGCATTTTCTCAGAAAGCTTCTTTCTAGTTTTTATCTGAGGATATTTCTTTTTTCACTATAGACCTCAATGCGATCCCAAGTATCACTTTGTAGTTTCCATGAAAAGAGTATTAGCAAAATG
>NW_016842315.1:0-1087 GCF_001698545.2 Rhinopithecus bieti | reverse complement strand
TTTTTGTTTTTTGTTTTTTGTTTCTGTTTTTTTTTTTTTGAGATGGAGTCTCGCTCTGTCGCCCAGGCTGGAGTGCAGTGGCGCAATCTCGGCTCACTGCAAGCTCCGCCTCCCAGGTTCACACAATTCTCCTGCCTCAGCCTCCTGAGTAGCTGGGACTATAGGCACCCGCCACCACGCCCGGCTAATTTTTTTTTGTATTTTAGTAGAGATGGGGTTTCACCGTGTTCGCCAGGATGGTCTTGATCTCCTGATCTCGTGATCCGCCTGTCTCGGCCTCCCAAAGTGCTGGGATTACAGGCATGAGCCACCACGCCCGGCCAAGACGGGTTTCACCATGTTGGCCACGCTGGTCTTGAACTCCTGACCTCAGATGATCCGCCCACCTTGGCCTCCCGAAATTCTGGGATTACAGACATCAGCCATCGCGCCTGGCCCATAATTTTATTTTATAATTTTATAGAGACAGGTCTTGCCGTGTTGCCCAGCCTGGTCTCTAATTCCTTGACTCAGGTGATCCTCTCACCTTAGCCTCCCAAAGTGCTGGGATTACAGGGTTAGTCACCATGCCCGGCCTCCCAGTATCATTTTTTAAACAAGTTAATACACATTGTGTCATTTACTCCTCACTACAGTTCTATGAAATGGTTGTTACTCTCATTTTACAACTGATAAAGTGTAGCCTCTAAAATGTTTAAGTGACTTGCTCAAGGTTATAGTTAACCCAGGTAGGAAATATCAGAGTAAACCATACTTAAGTCTCGTTCTCCTTCAGTTACCTCACACTTATTACAGTTACTAATCTAACCAGCACCAACAGCTTTAATTTGCTAAAATCTAAATATTGGAGAAAATGGAAAATATTTTCCAGTTAAGGCAATCGATTTACAAGGAGCTGGAATTTCTGGAACCATAAACAATGAGTCTTTCTCATAAATTATACTGAACATCGGTGCCATTACTTTGTCTTCTGATATGCTGTGATTACCTTGTGCCTAGGCAGAATGGCAGTTTTATGCAACGCTCAAAAAGTGATGAGTTACTCAGTTTTGGTTTCTCCTAATCTTTGCTATAAGGTTTTTTTTTT
>NW_016842314.1:0-1096 GCF_001698545.2 Rhinopithecus bieti | reverse complement strand
GAGATGGAGTCTTGCTCTGTTGCCTAGGCTAGAGGGCAGTGGCACGATCTCGGCTCACTGCAAGCTCCACCTCCCGGGTTCAAGCAATTCTCTTGCCTTAGCCTCCCGAGTAGCTGGGATTACAGGCACCTGCCACTGTGCCCAGCTAATTTTTGTATTTTTAGTAGAGATGGGGCTTCACCATCTTGGCCAGGCAGGTCTTGAACTCCTGACCTCGTGATCTGCTCGCCTCAGCCTCCCAAAGTGCTGGCATTACAGGTGTGAGCCACCGCTCCCAACCCTTTATGTCTCTTTTTAAGAGTAAGGAAACCATTTCTAGAAGTCTCCTGCCCTCAAATTCTATTTCTAAATACATTTTTTAACCCTGAGTAACATCTTAGTCCACTTCAGATATTAGTAATAAACTTTTACCATTTTCCATCCACTAAAAAGTCAACTCCTTTATTTGTGCCTTTCAAATAGCTCTAATCTATGTTGGATGATGAGGAAATGATGGGAACAAAGTTTTCGTATTGGTCTTTGTGACCCAAATGAGATAGATTTTCCCAAACCTGCTGGCTGGGCATCATGTTAGATTCTAAGATGCAAAAATGAACAAGCTTCATGCTAGGTTTGTGCTGTTTGCTAAGAGACAGAAAAGAAAAAAGAAGCTACAGCAAAGGGTATATGTGCTCTCTGAGATACAAGAAATACAGAGTGCTTTGAGATAGCACAGGATGGAAATCCCTGCTAGTTTACGGTGGCCTCTTGGAGGAAGAGATTTATCAGCTGAGACTTGAAGGGACATTAAAAAGACAGCAAGGTGGAAAGGGGAGGGCAAGTTTTCCAGTTAGTGGGAACAGTATATCTGAGGCCCTGAACAAGTCAGAGAAAGCTTGATTCACATGAAGAACAGATTTCTCTCCTAGCTCCGACAATAATATATTAAGCTTATTTGCTAATACAGCATCCCTGCCTCTCCATATACACACTATCATGAGAAACTTGCTTTATTCATTTGAATGTTGAATTTCCTAATCTAGGAATAGGAACTAGGGAGCTAGGGATGCAAGATCCTGGGGCAGGATGGGGACTTTTTAATCTATACCTTTTGTTA
>NW_016842313.1:0-2248 GCF_001698545.2 Rhinopithecus bieti | reverse complement strand
ACCCACCTCGGCCTCCCAAAGTGCTGGGGTTACAGGTGTGAGCCACCACACCCGGCCCTTTCTTTTTGAGACTGAGTCTCACTCTGTCACTGAGGCTGGGGTGTAGTGGCATGATCTCAGCTCACTGCAGCTTCTGCCTCCTGGGTTCAACTGACTCTCCTGCCTCAGCCTCCCAAGTAGCTGGGATTACAGATGCCCACCACAACGCCTGGCTAATGTTTGTATTTTCAGTAGAGAAGGGGTTTCACCATGTTGGCCAGGCTGGTCAAACTTCTGGTCTCAAGTGATCCGCCCATTCTTGGCCTCCCAAATTTTGGGGATTACAGGTGTGAGCCACCGTGCCCGGCCAGCCCCTAGCTGGTCTGAGGTTACTGCCATCCAGTTGCAGCACTTGTTACTCCCCTTTGGTGCTGTGACCTGCAGACCCACTCATCACGAACTTTGGTTCCTGCCTCACAGCCCTTCTCTTCCTTCTATTCCGGCCCTCCTCCTTGGGGACCTAATTACTCACGTCAATGACCCATCCAGTATCCCCGCCTCTCACCACGTGACTTCCTCTCCTCCCCTTCCCACCTGCTGGCCTCTCTATGAGACATGGTCTCTCCCATGAGACAGTCTTGTCACCCAAAACCGCACCACACCCCGATTCTCAGTTTCCAGTCACCCATCCTGACCATCATTTCTTTTCTTCTTTTCTTTTCTTTTTTTTTTTTTTAAACATAGTCTTGCTCTGTTGCCCAGGGTGGAGTACAGTGATGCAGTGGCCTGATCTCGGCTCACCGGAACCTCCACCTCCCAGGTTTAAGCTATTCTTCTGCCTCAGCCTCCCGAGTAGCTGGAAGTACAGGCATATGCTGCCACCACACACAGCTAATTTTTATATTTTTAGTAGAGATGGAGTTTCACCATGTTGGCCAGGCTGGTCTCAAACTCCTGACCTCAAGTAATCTACCCACCTCAGCCTCCCAAAGTGCTGGGATTACAGGTGTGAGCCACCACACCCAGTTGAGACTCTGTTTCTTTTCTTTTCTTTTTTTTTTTTTTGAGACGGAGTCTCGCTCTGTTGCCCAGGCTGGAGTGCAGTGGCCGGATCTTGGCTCACTGCAAGCTCCGCCTCGCGGGTTTACGCCATTCTCCTGTCTCAGCCTCCCCAGTAGTTGGGACTGCAGGCGCCTGCCACCTCGCCCGGCTAGTTTTTTTGTATTTTTCAGGAGAGACGGGGTTTCACCGGGTTAGCCCGGATGGTCTCGATCTCCTGACTTCGTGATCCGCCCGTCTCGGCCTCCCAAAGTGCTGGGATTACAGGCTTGAGCCACCGCGCCCGGCCTTCTTTTCTTTTTTGTTGAGATAGAGTCTCACTTAGTCACCCAGGCTGGAGTGCAATGGCTGGATCTCGGCTCACTGCAATCTCTGCCTCCCAGGTTCTATGATTCTTCTGCCTCAGCCTCCCGAGTAGCTGGGACTACAGGCGCCCATCATCACAGCTGGCTAATTTTTGCATTTTTAGTAGAGACAGGGTTTCACCCTATTGGCCAGGCTGGTCTCGAATTCCTGACCTCAAGTGATCGCCTGCCTCAGTCTCCCACAGTGCTGGGATTATAGGCGTGAGGCACCACGCCTGACCCCATTTTGGTTTAAAGGCCTGCACTTCACAATCTGGTCTCCAGGGATGTTCTAGCTTCATCCTGACACACTCTACTTCTGACACACTACACTTCTTTCCTTTCTCCAAAACGTCTTTCCATTTGGTGTTCCAGTAGCTTAAAATACTCTTTTCTGGGCCGGGTGCACTGGCTCACGCCTGTAATCCTAGCCCTTTGGGAGGCCAAGGCCGGGGGGATCATGAGGTCAAGAGATGGAGACCATACTGGCCAACACGGTGAAACCCCGTCTCTACTAAAAATACAAAAATTAGCCGGGCGTGGTGGTGCACGCCTGCTACTCGGGAGGCTGAGGCAGGAGAATCTCTTGAACCCGGGAGGCGGAGGCTGCAGTGAGCTGAGATCACACATTGCACTCCAGCCTGGCCACAGAGCGAGTCTCCATCTCAAAAACAAACAAATGGCCGGGCGCGGTGGCTCACGCCTGTAATCCCAGCACTTTGGGAGGCCGAGACGGGCAGATCACAAGGTCAGGAGATCGAGACCAAGGTGAAACCCCGTCTCTAAGAAAAAATACAAAAAAACTACCAGGGCGCGGTGGCGGCCGCCTGTAGTCCCAGCTACTCAGGAGGCTGAGGCAGGAGAAT
>NW_016842312.1:0-612 GCF_001698545.2 Rhinopithecus bieti | reverse complement strand
AGGGATTCTGGAATCCTCTAGGAGAAGAAAGGGAGATTTCTCTGAGTGGAATGCACACATCAGAAAGTGGCTCCTCGGAAAGCTTCTCTCCAGTTTCTATCTGAAGACGTTTCCTTTGTCACCATAAGCCTCAAAACCCTCCAGAATATCCCTTCGCAGACTAAACTAAAACAGAGTTATGATACAGCTCAATGAAAAGAGAAGTTTAACAGTGTGAGCGGAACTCACGTGACACAGAGCAGTTTCACAGAAAGCTTCCTTCAGCTTTCTCTTTGAGGTTATTTCATTTTTTGGATATTCTAAAAAGCGTTTCCAAATGTCCTTTCTCAGATTATACAGAAACAGTGATTTCAAACTGCTCCATCCAAAGAATGATTTAATGCTATGAGATGAGTACCAACATCACAAAAGAGTTGCGCAGAAAGCTTCTCTCCGATTTTGGATGGAAGACATTTCCTAGCCTCACACAGGCCTCCGGTCGCCACTTACCACAGAGTAGTTTCCTAGAAAGTTTCTTTCCAGTTTTTGTCTGTGGCTATTTCCATTTTCACCATCAGCATCAGCATGCTCCCGAATATCACTTGGTAGCTGTTTCTCCAAAAGGGTTTCCCA
>NW_016842311.1:0-539 GCF_001698545.2 Rhinopithecus bieti | reverse complement strand
TCATATACTAAAATTTTATGTTATTTACTAATAGCATTATACAGATTTCTCCCTAGGAAAATTAATTTTGTCCTATGTAAGCCAATGACATAAGATTCATATGATTACATAATGGTCCATTCCAGCAATGTCAACATCTCTACGCATACAGTAACAATTTTCCTGTCCTGGTAATGCCATATGTTGCCCTTGTAATCTCATTGAAAGGAATGGAATGTAGCAGATAATACACAACAATTAATACAAATTTTGAACAAAAAAGCATTAACTTTAAGGTAAATCCCATGTTTATTGAACAGAATCAGTTCAATTTTTACTTTATTTTATTTTTATTATTATTATACTTTAAGCTCTAGGGTACATGTGCATAACGTGCAGGTTTGTTACATATGTATACATGTGCCATGTTGGTGTGCTGCACCCATCAACTCGTCAGCACCCATCAACTCGTCATTTACATCAGGTATAACTCCCAGTGCCATCCCTCCCAACTCCCCCTCCCCATGATAGGCCCCGGTGTGTGATATTCCCCTTCCCGA
>NW_016842310.1:7770-9144 GCF_001698545.2 Rhinopithecus bieti | reverse complement strand
TGGGTAGGCTATTGAATACTGCCTCAATTTCAGAACTTTTTATTGGTCTATTCATGGATTTGACACCTTCCTGGTTTAGTCCTGGGAGGGTGTATGTGTCCAGCAATTTATCCATTTCTTCTAGATTTTCTAGTTTATTCGCATAGAGGTGTTTATAGTATTCTCTGATGGTAGTTTGTATTTCTGTGGGATTGGTGGTGATCTCCCTTTTATCATTTTCTATCGTGTCAATTTGATTCTTCTATCTTTTCTTCTTTATTAGTCTAGTTAGTGGTCTATGTATTTTGTTAATCTTTTCAAAAAACCAGCTCCTGGATTCATTGATTTTTTTTGAGAAGTGTTGTGTCTCTATCTCCTTCAGCTCTGCTTTTGTCTTAGTTCTTGTCTTCTGCTAGCTTTTGAATTTGTTTGCTCTTGCTTCTCTAGTTCTTTTAATTGTGATGTTGGGGTGCCTGTTTCAGATCTTTCCAGATTTCTGATGTGGACATTTAGTGCTATAAATTTCCCTCTTAACACTGCTTTAGCTGTGTCCCAGAGATTCTAACACATTGTCTCTTTGTTCTCATTGGTTTCAAATACCTTCTTTATTTCTGCTTTAATTTCTGTCTTTACCCAGTAGTCATTTAGGAGCAGGTTGTTCAATTTTCATGTAGTTGTATGGTTTTGAGTGCATTTCTTTGAGTTTTAATTTGATTGCACTGTGGTCTGAGAGACTGTCTGTTATGATATCAGTTCTTTTGCATTTGCTAAGGAGTGTTTTACTTCCAATTATGTGATTGATTTTAGAATAAGTGCTATGTGGCACTGAGAAGTATGTATGTTCTGTTGATTTGGGGTGGAGAGTTCTGTAGATCTCTATTAGATCCACTTGGTCCAGAGCTGAGTTTGAGTTCTGAATATCCTTGCTAATTTTCTATCTCATTGATCTGTCTAATACTGACAGTGGGGTGTTAAAATCTCCCACTATTATTGTGTGGGAACGTAAGTCTCTTTGTAGTTCTCTAAGAACTTGCTTTATGAATCTGGGTGCTCCTGTATTGAGTGCATATATATTTAGGATAGTTAGCTCTTCTTGTTGCATTGATCCCTTTACCATTATGTAATGGCCTTCTTTGTCATTTTTGATCTTTGTTAGTTTAATGTCTGTTTTATCAGAGACTAGGATTGCAACGCCTGCTTTTTTTTTTCCTTTCCATTTGCTTGGTAAATATTCCTCCAACCCTTTATTTTGAGCCTATATGTGTCTTTGCATGTGAGATGGGTCTCCTGAACACAGCACACTGATGGGTCTTGACTCTTCATCCAATTTGCCAATCTGTGCCTTTTAGTTGGGGCATTTAGCCCATTTACATTTAAGGTTAATATTGTTATATC
>NW_016842310.1:0-3387 GCF_001698545.2 Rhinopithecus bieti | reverse complement strand
TCATGTTTTGAAAATTAAACCCAAGCCCCGGGAAAAAATTAAAAAAAAAAAAAAAAAAAAAAGGTTCCTGTAGAGTCCTTTTCTTCCATTTCCCCAAATGTATTTCTTTTCCAAAGTCCAGCATTCTATGTGCACGTTCATTATATGTTGTTTCCAGCTGACTTACTCTTTAGAAAAGTCGTAACCACAGGAAATGCATGCCCTGGAAGTGACTCAGGCATTACAATAGCACATATCCTTCACACTTAGCCAGGCCTCCAAGGAAAGTTGACCAGTGGACTCACCACTCCATATAAACTAAATCAGATGGGATCTCTATTTGCCATACTTGGAAACATGTGATCATGTTAACATTTCCTTTTTTTTTTTAAACAAATGAGTGATGTTTTAAACTAGTTCATAGCATTTTCTGAGCAAAATATTTTAATTTTGATGATGCTCAATTTAATTTTTTTTCTTTTATGGTTGTGCTTTTGGTATAAAGTCTAAAAGCCCCTGGTCCTAAAGACTTTCTCTTATGCTTTTTATTTTTTCTGAAAGTCTTTTATTTTATATTTAAGACTACAATCCACTTTGAGTTAATTTTCATAATAGGTGTGAGATTTAGGCCAAGGTTCATTCTTTTGCCAATGTATGTCCAATTGCTTCAGCATCACTTGTTGAAAAGACTATACTTCCTCCATTGAATTACTTTTGCACCTTTGTCAAACATCATTTAGACATGTTGATATGGATCTGTTCCTGGGTTCTCTGTTTTATTTATCTGATCTATTAGATCAATGTCTATTACTCAGCCAATACCACGCTGTGTTGATTACTATAGCTATGTAATAACACTTAGTATTAGGTACAGTGACTATTCCCACATAATTCCTATTGTTTTAAAGATTGTTTTAGCTACTCTAGGGCCTGTAGCTTTCCAAATAAATTTTAGAATAAGCTTGTCTAGCTATGCCTACCAAAATCCTTACTGGTATTTTGGTAGGAATTGCATTGGATTTATAGATAAATCTGGGAACAAGTGACATCTTTTCTATGTTGAGTCTTCCAATCCATAAACATAATATGTATCTGCAATTACTTAGGTATCCTTTGATTTCTTTTAATAGCATTTTATAATTCTAAGTATTTAAGCAAGCCCTGTACATGTTTTGTTAGATTTATAACTATATCGTTGTCTTTGAAGTGCTTATAAGTGGTATCCGGTTTTTCATTTTGGTTTCCACATGTTCATTGTTATCATAAAAATACAATTGATATTTATGTGTTAATTTTTTATCCTGTAACCTCAATGAACTCATTTATAAGTTCTAAGACTTTTTGCGCTATTTCCTTGGGATTTTTTAATTTAAATTTTAAGTTTTAATTTTTGTGGGCACATAGTAGGTGTATACATTTATAGGGTACATAAGGTATTTTGACACAGGCATACAATGTATAATAATTACATAATGTAAAATGAGGTATTCACACCCTCAAGCATTTATACTTTGTATTACAAACAATCCAATTATACTCTTTTAGTTACTTTAAAATATACAATTAAATTATTATTGACTATAGTCACCCCATTCTTCTGTCAAATACTAGGTCTTATTCTTTGTAACTTTTTTTTGTGCTTATAAACAATCCTCACCTCCCTCTGCCCACCAACATCCCCACTACCCTTCTCAGCTTCTGGTAACCATCCTTCTACTCTCTATCTCCATGAATTCAGTTGTTTTGATTTTCAGATCCCACAAATAAATGAAAACATGTGATATTTGTCTTTCTGTGACTGGCTTAATTCACTTAGCATAATGACTTCCACTTCCATCCATGTTGTTGCAAATGATAGGATTTCATTCTTTTTATGGCTGAATAATACTCCATTGTATATATGTACCACATTTTCTTTATCTATTCATCTGTATTTTTTTTTTTTTTTGAGACAGAGTCTCACCCTGTCACCCAGGCTGGAGTACAGTGGCACGATCTCAGCTCACTGCAACCTCTGCCTCCCAGGTTCAAGCGATTCTCCTGCCTTAGCCTCCCAAGTAGCGGGATTACAGGCACACGCCACCACACCCAGCTAAGTTTTGTATTTTTAGTAGAAACGGGGTTTTACCACGTTGGCCAGGCTTGTCTCGAACTCCTGACCTCAGGTGATCCACCTGCCTCGGCTTCCCAAAATGCTGGGATTATAGGCATGAGCCACCGCGCCTGCCCCGTTCATCTGTTGATGGATGCTTAGGTTGCTTCCAAATTTGGCTATTGTGATCTATGCTGCAACAAACATGAGAGTACAAATGTCTCTTCAACATGCTGATTTCCTTTCTTTTGGGTATATCACTAACAATGGGATTGCCAGATCATATGGTAGCTCTATTTTAAGATTTTTGGGGAACTTTCAAACTGTTCTCCATAATGGTTGTACTAATTTACATTCCCACCAACACTATACCAAAGTTCTCTTTTGTCCTCATACTTGCCAGCATTTCTTATTGCCTGTCTTTTGGATATAAGCTATTTAAATTAGGATGAGATAATATTGTAGTTTTAATTTGCATTCCTCTGATAATCACTGATGATGATCACCTTTTCATATGTCTGTCATTTGTATGTCTTCTTTTGAGAACTATCCAACTCTTTTGCCCATTTTTTTGATGGGATTATTAGATTTTTTTATTTTCCTATAGAGTTGTTTAAGCTCCTTATATATTCTGGCTATGAATCCCTTCCCAGATGAGTAGTTTGCAGACATTTTCTCCCATTATGTGGGTTGTCTCTTCGCTTTGTTGATTACATCTTTTGCTGTGCAGAAGCTTTACAACTTGATGTGATCCCATTTGTGTACCTTTGTTTTGGTTGTCTGTGCTTGTGGGCTTGTGGGGTATTGCTCAAGAAATTTTCACCCAGTCCAAAGTCCTAGAGATTCTCCCCAATGTCTTCTTGTAGTAGTTTCATAGTTTGAGGTCTTAGATTTAAGCCTTTAATCCATTTTAATTTAATTTTTGTATATGGTGAGAGATAGGGATCTGTTTCATTCTTCTACATATGGATAACCAGTTTTGCCAGCACCATTTATTGAAGAGACTGTCTTTACCCCAGTGTATGTTCTTGGTACTTTTGTCAAAAATGCATTCACTGTAGGTGTGTGGATTTGTTACTGGGTTCTCTATTCTGTTCCATTGGCCTATGTGTCTGTTTTTATGCTACTACCATAGTGTTTTGGTTACTATAGCTTTGTAGCATAATTTGAAGTCAGATGATGTGACTCCTCCCATTTTGTTCTTTTTTTCTTGGGATAGCTTTGACTAGTCTGGGTCTTTTGTGGTTCCATATAAATTTTAGGATTGTTTTTTCTATTTCTGTGAAGAATATCATTGGTATTTTAATAGAAATTGC
>NW_016842309.1:5729-8594 GCF_001698545.2 Rhinopithecus bieti | reverse complement strand
ACCACAAGTCCTAGAGGAGGCAGAACCCAGCAGTGACTCCACTGTGACCTGAATGTCATGTCCCCTCCTGGGCCTCAGTTTCCCAAAGGCAAAGTGGGAGAGTACTGAATGGGCACCAAGAGTCCATCTTTACTGTGTACTGGCCAATGAGGGAGATGCAGGAAAGGCGGGCCAGGAAGGGTGGCAGAGGGTGCGGGGGCGGCAGGCAGGGTAGCCCTCACCTTGGAAGGGATTGTTGTTCGTCTGGATGCGCTGAGTGATAGCCTGCTCCAGGTCCCGCTTCTTCACACACTGGATTCCCAGGTTCTGGAAACTGAGCACCCCCAGCTGTCTGTCCCACTGTCTCTCACACAGCCCGGACCTTCCTGCCTTGCCCAGCCTGCTCCTTCCTCCCCTACCGACCCCCAGACCGTGGCTTCATGCTTAACCCCCTCCAGTGGCTTCCTACTGTGCTGCAATGAACCCTGTTCCTTCCCTCAGCTGACAAGCACCTCCGTGGCCCACCCCTGCCAGCCTCCCTGTGGGCTCCCTGCTTACAACCACAGGGGCTTCTTTTCCATTTTCTAAACACAGGACACTCATTCCCACCTCAAGGCCTTTGCACTTGTTTGGTCGGCTTGGAATGTTCTCTTCCTACTTCTCTCCTCCTTCTCACCATTCAAGTCTTAGCTGAGGGAGGCCTTCCCTGACCTCCCAATCTAAAATCATCATACCAGCTCCCCTAACTCCCCCACCCCAGGTTATCCTTCTATCCTATGACCTTGTTTTATTTTCAGGACTGAAATTGTTACTCTGACAGCACCTTGTTTATTTATCTGTGTATTTATTTATTTTTAAGAGACAGGGTGTTGGGCCGGGTGCGGTGGCTCACACCTGTAATTCCAGCACTTTGGGAGGCTGAGACAGGCAGATCATGAGGTCAGGAGATTGAGAACATCCTGGCTAACATGGTGAAAGCCCGTCTCTACTAAAAAAAACGCAAAAAAATTAGCTGGGCGTGGTGGCGGGCACCTGTAGTCCCAGTTACTAGGGAAGCTGAGGCAGGAGAATGGCCTAAACCCAGCAGATGGAGCTTGCAGTGAGCTGAGATCGCGCCACTGCACTCCAGCCTGGGGACAGAGCAAGACTCCGTCTCAAAAAAAAAAAAAAGACAAGGTGTCGCTCTGCTACCCAAGTGTCGTGGTGCAATCATAGCTTGCCGTGGCGGTGACTTCCTGGGCTCAGGTGATCCTCCTACCTCAGCCTCCCAAGTAGCTGGGACTATAGGCACAAGTCACCATACCCAGCTAATTTCTTATTTTTTGTAGAGATGGGGTCTCACTATGTTGCCTTGGTTAGTCTTGAACTCCTAGGCTCAAGAGATCTTCCTGCCTTGGCCTCCGGAAGTGCTAGGATTATAAGCATGAGCCACTATGCCTGGCTTGCATATTTTTTTAAGGCCTGTCTCTGTCAACTGCAATGTCAACTCCAGGAGAGTGTTGGTTCAGTGGTTTTCTTTCTCAAACAAGAGACGTGACTCTGAGGGACTTGTCCTTCCAGCTACAGGGGTCAGGGATTCAGAAGTGATTAGGGACCCATCCATATTCCCTGGAGCTCTTATCTGTGTTAGAGTAGATGTACAAATAGATAATTTCAAGACAAAGGGAGTTTACTTGCAGAGCTGAGTCAGAGCAAGGAGTAAGCAACTCTGCCCTGTGTCCAGAAAGGAGTAACACTGTAGCGGCTACTTCATAGCCCACCTCCTGTCCCCTCATGCTGGGCCTCCTAGCCTGCAGGGAGCTCACCTGTGGATGCAGCGGTCCGGGCAGAGCTCAGCCTCATAGAAGCCATCCCGGCAGTCCTTTCCTACAAGCTCATGGGGGTGAGGCCGGTGAGGAGGGTCCTTGGTGACTAGGGAGATGCGTACTGTCCCTGGTCCTGTGTAGCCATTGATCTGTCCAAAGTACAGAGGCCCAGACATCCAAACCTGACTCCCAAACACAGAGGGCTGGGGTTCCACAGTCCCTTCCCCGCACACCCTGGTGCAGTGCTGACCTTGATGGTGGGGTGGGTCTTGGTGGTATCCGTGCTCCTCTCGCCTGGGATGCTGCCAGCGGAGCGCCCCTCGCACTTGTAGCGGAAGCGCATGCCCCGCTGCTTGGGCTGCTCAATGATCTCCACATAGGGGCCAGAGGCCTGGGCTGGCTCTGCCAGGGGACACCGCAGCCCCATTAGACAGCTGCCCCCGCTTCCCTACCCCAGGGAGCACCTCCCCGACCGCTGCGGGGGCCACTTACCTGCCGGGAAGATGAGAGGGAACAGTTCTGAAAGGGGAGGGAGATCAGGGTCAGCACACACCCACTGCCCATCCTCACAAGGGGGTATCTGCTCTCCACAGAGAAGAGAAGCCAGGCTCCCTCCCAGGGGAACTGAGTAAGGCCCTGTTTCCTAGAACCTGTGGTGAAACTAAGGCGTGGAGGAAAGGAACCAGAAACACCTGCTTCTTGAGGGAAAACGAGGTAAGGAATCCTTCTTCTCCCGAGGGAAGCCGAATCAGGGCCTGTTGTACTTTCATAAGGAAAACTGAGGGAGGGCACGCCCCACCTCCATCCAGAGAGGAAACTGAATCAGATGCGTTCTCCCCTAATAGGGAAACGAAGCCAGAGCTGCCCCCATGGACGGTGTGGAGGGAAACTGAGTCAAGGCTCCCTCTGCTCCCCTACCCAGGGAGGATGCTGAGTCAAGGGCCCCCCTCCACCCAGAGGGGAAACTGAGTCAGACCCCTCCCCGCCTGCCCCGCCCCGCGCCACCATCTGGCAGGCCGACCGCTCCCTGCGCAGCGCCCGTCGGCGCAGGAAGGGGCGGAAAGCGGCGCGGGGGCTCCCG
>NW_016842309.1:0-1387 GCF_001698545.2 Rhinopithecus bieti | reverse complement strand
GATGGTCTCGATCTCCTGACCTCGTGATCCGCCCGTCTCGGCCTCCCAAAGTGCTGGGATTACAGGCTTAAGCCACCGCGCCCGGCCTCTTTTTAAAAAATTTTTAGTAGACACAAGGTCTTGCTGTGTTGCCAAGGCTGGTCTTGAACTTCTGAACTCAGGCGATCCTCCTGTCCCAGCCTCCCAAAGTGTTAGGATTACAGGCGTGAACTACCAAACCTGGCTGAATTTTTAAAAATCTTAATGAATGCATGGATTTAAATATATTAGCTGTGTTTTAATCAATTATAGTTATTCTTATTGAAATTCAAATTATTCATCTTTGGTTAGGGAGAACCTCTTCAAGTTAGTTCTTCAGTCCTTTTGACACAATTCCAATATATGAGTCTTGGTGGCTCATACGTGTAATCCTAGCACTTTGGAAGGCTGAATGGGGAAGATTTATTGAGGCCAGGAGTTTAAGACCAGCCTGTTCAACATGGCACGATCCCTATGTCTATTAAAATAATAATAAAAGCAATTGCAGTAGCCTGTGATAGCTTCCTTGCTATCTGATATAAAAGATGTTTCTTTTCTTTTTTCTTTTTTTTTTTTTGAGACGGAGTTTTGCTGTTGTTGCTCACACTGGAGTGCAATGGTGCAATCTCGGCTCACCGCAACCTCCACCTCCCGGGTTCAAGCAATTCTCCTGCCTCAGCCTCCCAAGTAGCTGGGATTACAGGGGTATGCCACCACACCCAGCTAATTTTTGTATTTTTAGTAGAGATGGGGTTTCCATGTCGGTCAGGTTGGTGTCTCGAACTCCTGACCTCAGATGATCCACCTGCCTTGGCCTCCCACGGTGCTGGGATTACAGGCATGAGCCACAGCGCCCAGCCTGAAAAGATGTTTCTAGACTCATCTAGTAAATTTTCCACCCCAGATCTGAAATCCGACAGCTTTCCAAGGAGTCCTGATTTTTCTTAGTAGGAAATGTTATTTAGAGACTACAGCTTGAGTACTTCAGATATTTATTGCTACTGAGTCAGTCATTGTAGATGTTTTCGGTGAATAGTTAGTAATTTTTTTTTTTTTTTTTTTTTTTTGAGATGGAGTCTTGCTCATTCACCAGGCTGGAGTGCAGTGGTGTGATCTCGGCTCACTGCAACCTCTGCCTCCCAGGTTCAAGTGACTCCCCTGCCTCAGCCTCCCGAGTAGCTGGGACTACAGGCGCATGCCACCATGCCTGGCTAATTTTTTGTATTTTAGTAGATACAGGGTTTCACCATGTTGGTCAGGATGGTCTTGATCTCCTGACCTTGTCATCTCCCTGCCTTGGCCTCCCAAATTGCTGGGATTACAGGCGTGAGCCACCGCGCCTGACTGTAATTTTTAAAAATACGAAACG
>NW_016842308.1:0-761 GCF_001698545.2 Rhinopithecus bieti | reverse complement strand
AAAATATATTTATCTAGTATGACTGGATTTAGAGCAACAGAGAAAATCTGGAGTTAGCTTAGTCTACGATACTGACTAGATTTGATGTTTTCTCATCTTTAAACCCTTCATCTGTTTTTCTTATAAAAGTTTATCTTTGTTCTCCTCCTAACATTTGTACTTGTTCTTCTATGTCTTCATTGAATTTCCCTCCAGATCTAGCGTTTGGCAATGCTTCCTAGGTTTTCTATCTTGGTATTTGTCCAATGTACATCTCTGCCCATATTCTTAACTGCTTTTCCCATGCTGATAACCTGGAAATTGACACCTCATCTCTCTGATGTTTCAGGCACTTAGCGCCAACTGTGCATTGGATATCACCAAATACATATCCCATTGGCAGTTCAAATTTGACAAGACTAAAATTGAATTTATTAAACACCCTTTACCCACCCTTCCAACACAGTTTCCAAAATTGTGCCTTCTCCTACATTTTCTCTATATCATGTTTAGATATTACTATTCACTCAGTCATTCAAGTTAGAATCCTAGAGAACGCATCCTTAAAGTGTCTCCCCGACTTCCAAATCAATTGTTACTTCTTAATATTTCTTAAAATCATACTTTATTTCTCTCCCCAGTGTCACTTCTTTCATTATTTCTTCATTTTTCTTGGAATTTTATTAACCTAACTAACCATATTCTCTCTTATTTTAATCTATGACAGCCCACTGTCCATGTGTCCAAAACTTCTTCCTAAAATAAGAACTTCGGCATATTAT
>NW_016842307.1:0-1986 GCF_001698545.2 Rhinopithecus bieti | reverse complement strand
AAAATTAGTTTTACAAAACATTACAGATAATAAGTAAAACAAGAAAATATCAAAAGAAATAAATGCTCTTGTTTTCTCAGGTTTTTACATGCCTTTGGCTGTCAGTTGACTAACTTTAAAATACCACACACTGTAGCATGGTCCTACTGCCATACAGCTCATGGCCAGCACCTGAACTGGTCTATCCCTTTGCTCAGTGAGACAGGTTCCCTAAAGCACTTGAATGTAAAACTGCTTTAAAGTTTCTAAATGCCTGCTTGCAATTAGGTACTGCTGTCCTCGTGAACCGGTAACAGTTTGTGGACTGCAGGGGTCTATGGAGCACACTTCGAATAGTGCTGACAAGAAGAACTAAGCGGCTTGCTGAGGCTCACTGGTGTGTAAGTGCTGGACCACCTTTCTCTTAGTCTAATGCTCCCTTCATTTCCTACTTTAATTCATTTTTTTTCATCTATCAAGTGGGTTTTTGAAAAGATGAAATGAGATTACTCATGTGAAGTGTTCAGCATAGAGCCTGGTACAGAGTAGAGGCTATGACTATTATCACTAACTCACTGGTGTAAGGGAGGCTGATGTCTTCCTGGCCGCGGATTCCCAGCCTTTACTGTCTTCCTCAGGACCAAGCCACGGGGAGAGGGACCAGTTCATCATCCACATTCAATGAGCACAGGCACCCCCCAGTGCTCGCCTTTCTCAATCCTTTCCCCTTTGAGGAGCTTGCATCTGAGATCCTTATCTATGGGTCCCCATATCACACTACTCTGAGAATTGTGCACCTGGGAGCTATGCAGTGCAGTCTACACAGTCATACACAGCAGCATTGTCTTGATTAGCTAGAGTCAAGCCTTGGCACTGAAACACGGTCTTTCCTTCCAAATAGTAGAACCACTAGCTTTCTTCCCAGGGAAGTTATTATGGTGACCACAAAACTAGCTTAGATGATATAATCAGGACCCTCACTGACTATCCTTTATCCCCTTAACGAAGCAGTTCAGAAGGTAACTGTGACCTTGGACATTATCTGCAGATAGCAGAGATTTTATTTCATAACTTCCAACTCTTTAGCTCAATGCATTTCTATAGCTAATGTTCACCTGGATATCTGGCCCAGGGCTGATAAGTTCTTTGTAGCTTCCTTTTCAGGGATGTACAAATGAAAGGATGAAAGCAAATTCAGTGCCCTGGGCAACAAAAGGCAAGGTCAGCTAGGTATAAATTTCAAAGCACTTAAGCATGTCTTTCTTCCTTTTCTGCAGAACCATAATTACCACATGTTGTCAAGAATGAAAAATAACCAACAAATGTATAAGTCACTATGTAATTTCAAGGGACTGTATGATACACCTTAGACTAGCCAACAGTCTGTCCTTTAAGTTGTGTGAAATCCAGGTGGGGAGACAAGACAAAAGTATGAGGAAGCATTCAAAGGCACTGGTAGACTAAAGAATAGCAAAGGAAGGGCTACACATGAGCCCTCAGCACAACAGGCTGTGGATACTTTCATGCATGTTAACAGACTCCTTGCCCAAGTGCTATGCCAGCTACCTGGTTTTCTGCCTCCATTCCTTCTCTGAGGCCAAGGAAGTCTGCACAGCCAAGCAGAGGTGCAATGACCTCTGAGGGCAACCTTCAGTCAGTGGGAGATGAGAATTGGTGGATGAGAGTCTCCATGTCCCTGCACTTTGGTGGGACCATTCTGAGGTATTGATATGGTTTGGCTGTGTCCCCACTCAAATCTCATCTTGAATTGTAGCTCCCATAATTCCCATGTGTTATGGGAGGGACCAGGTGGGAGATAATTGAATCATGGGAGTGGCTTCCCCCATACTGTTCACGTGGTAGTGAGTAGGTCTCAGGAGATCTGATGATTTTTCAGGGGATTTCCCCTTTTGCTTGGCTCTCATTCTCTCTTATTTGTCGCCATATAAGACATGCCTTTTGGGCCGGGCGCGGTGGCTCAAGCCTGTAATCCCAGTACTTTGGGAG
>NW_016842306.1:0-585 GCF_001698545.2 Rhinopithecus bieti | reverse complement strand
CATAAATCAGCACCTGAGAGTGAGGCAGCAAGGAGTTCAGTAGGAGGATACAAGAAGGAGTACAGTTAGTGGGAAAATGTCGAAGGCTTTTGCTCTCAGCAACTGGAGGATAACGGCAGCACTCTAAGAAGTAGAAAACTCCAAATATGTCATGGTGAGGGGGAAAGCACAAAAGCTTTGCACTTGGCAGATCTAATATCTAGTTACGTTTCTGTCCCTAATGTTATAGAAACTTCAAATCTGTACAATTCTTTGGGCCTCCTTTTTTTCATCTATTAAATGGGTTTGCAGTCAAATATATATATTTTTAATTTTCAGATTAAAATTCTATCATTTTTGCTTGTTTTAGACATCAGTTTTGGTGTCATTTCTTAAGTATCTTTAGTCCATACATTCATATAACACAATGCATAAATTCTACTTGACACAGGCAATGATGTTAATCTCCTGCCTGTACATTTTACCTTAGGAAGGGTTATTTCTTAAACATCCTTTGTTCTCCCTTACAAATTCCAGAGCAGAAGATCAAATAGGAAACTTTTAATGTGGATTTCAGTTTTGTGTATAAATCATCCTGTCCTTTTA
>NW_016842305.1:0-619 GCF_001698545.2 Rhinopithecus bieti | reverse complement strand
AATCTACAAAGAACTTAAATAAATTTACAAGAAAGAAATCAAACAAACCCATCAATATGTGGGCAAAGGATATGAACAGACACTTCTCAAAAGAAGATGTTTGTGTGGCCAACAGACACATGAAAAAATACTCATCATCACTGGCAATTCGAGAAATGCAAATCAAAACTACAATGAGATACCATCTCACACCAATTAGAAAGGCAATCATTAAAAAGTCAGTAAACAGGTGCTAAAGAGGATGGGGAGAAATAGGAACACTTTTACACTGTTGGTGGGACTGTAAACTAGTTCAACCATTATGGAAGACAGTGTGGCGATTCCTCAAGGATCTAGAACTAGGAATACCATTTGACCCAGTCATCCCATTACTGGGTATATACCCAGAGGATTATAAATCATGCTGCTATAAAGACACATGCACACACATGTTTATTGTGGCACTATTCACAATAGCAAAGACTTGGAACCAACCCAAATGTCCATCAATAGTAGACTAGATTAAGAAAATGTGGCACATATACACCTTGGAATACTATGCAACCATAAAAAAGGGACATGGATGAAACTGGAAACCATCCTTCTCAGCAAACTATCACAAGAATAGAAAACCAAACAT
>NW_016842304.1:0-432 GCF_001698545.2 Rhinopithecus bieti | reverse complement strand
ATTTACTGTATATTTTGAAGCCTTAATTTATTTATTTTTCATTGAAGCCAGGGCTTGTAGAGACATCCCACCCAGCAACCTATGTTCTATTTCTGCAGATCCAGTAGTTGCTCCACAAGTCACAAGAAAGTAAACACAAACATAACAATGAGAAATCTCTCTGAACTACACTTTACCCTTCCTTTCTATGTTCCTATCGGTCTATATTTATCTTTCATTCTATATATTTTCTTTTCAAAATCAATGATGAGGAAACAGAAGAAGAAATAAAAATGCTGGGTCCTTCATCTAAATCCTGGGAATTATTGAACACTTAGTACCTAACTCCCAGACTGTTATGAGGATTAAGTCACATAATGTGAGATTCCCAGAACAGTGCTCCTTAACATACTTCTGAGCACATACCATCTGCTTAATAAGCATTGCATTAGG
>NW_016842303.1:0-215 GCF_001698545.2 Rhinopithecus bieti | reverse complement strand
CTTCCTTCCCTTTCCTTCCCTTCCCTCTTCCTTCCCTCTTCCTTCCCTCTTCCTTCCCTCTTCCTTCCCTTCCCTTCCCTCTTCCTTCCCTCTTCCTTCCCTTCCCTTCCCTTCCCTCTTCCTTCCCTTCCCTTCCCTCTTCCTTCCCTCTTCCTTCCCTTCCCTCTTCCTTCCCTCTTCCTTCCCTTCCCTTCCCTCTTCCTTCCCTCTTCCTT
>NW_016842302.1:0-521 GCF_001698545.2 Rhinopithecus bieti | reverse complement strand
CCCAGATTAAATCAGAAAGTTCTAAGAAAAGTAAGTTGGAGATACTTGCTCTCTAGGATGCTAAGTAAAGACTATTTAAATACACTATTAGAGATTACAGAACATGGGAGCTATCTGTAGCTTGGACTTTTCATACAGCTGATGTATTTTGATGATTAGATTGAGATTATAGCTTACCTTTTTTGGGGGCCAGTATCACAGCAGTGGCGATGTATCCTCTGCCTCAGCACACAATAAAAACCTGTCCTGTTATAGTTGGTGTTAATTTCATTGACTTGGATAAAGAGCTCTGTGACAGATTTTTCTGCTATAGAATTAATTATCTTTCCCTTTATTATTTAGTACCTTGGGGGCACTTACCAGCTGATGTGCATAAACCATCACATTTAATTTGGAAGCTCCCCTGTCTTCTTTGATTCTCTTTACATATATCTTTCTTTGAAAATGAAGGCTCTCATTGTTTACTGGTCAGAAAACTGGGATAATCCCAGGCTCTGCCACTGACTGGGTGTTTAACACAA
>NW_016842301.1:0-250 GCF_001698545.2 Rhinopithecus bieti | reverse complement strand
AGTTTCAGTTTTCTGCATATGGCTAACCAGTTTTCACACCACTTGTTAAACAGAGATATTGGCCTGAAATTTTCTTTTTTCTTGTGTCGCTGCCAGGCTTTGGTATCAGGATGATGCTGGCCTCATAAAATGAGTTAGGGAGTGTCTTTTTTTCTACTTTTTGGAATACTTTTAGAAGGAATGGTACCAGCTTCTCTTTGTACCTTTGGCTGTGAATTTGGCTGTGAATATGTCTGGTCCTGGACTTTTC
>NW_016842300.1:0-249 GCF_001698545.2 Rhinopithecus bieti | reverse complement strand
GTGCACTACTGACTTGTGATAAACATTTTCAAAATCTTTTCTTGACGCCAATTTGCCCTATTAATTTGTTCAATAAACCTTTATTTCACCAATAGTTAATATACCAAATGATTATTTCTCAAACTTGCTGATGGCAAATTAAAACTTACTTTACTTTCAAAAGTCGACTTCCAAAAAGTAGAATGAGGAAAAAAGCATGAAATTTCTTTGAACAAGATTAATCTTCAAAGGTACTTTTGAATTGTATGC
>NW_016842299.1:0-250 GCF_001698545.2 Rhinopithecus bieti | reverse complement strand
ACTTGAGCCACAGCGCCCGGCCAAAACAACTCTTTATTTCATTGATCTCTTTTATGAATTCTCCTGTCTCAACTTTCTTCAGTTAAGCTCTGATTTTGGTAATTTTCTACTTCTAGCTTTAGGGTTGATTTGTTCGTGTTTTTCTAGTCCTTGTAGGTGTGATTTCATGTTGCTCACTTGAGATCTTTCTAACTTTCTGATGTGGATATTTAATACTACCAACTTTTCTTTATATGTGTCCCAGAGATTC
>NW_016842298.1:0-918 GCF_001698545.2 Rhinopithecus bieti | reverse complement strand
ATGCACATGTACCCTAGAACTTAAAGTATAATAAAAAAAAAATTAAAAAAAGTAGACTTCTTTATGAATGCATTGTCAGAATGAAGGATGGTGTGGCAGTATTTTGGGGTACTTTCTGAATTACCAAGACTCTTCAGCTCATGGGTAAGTGCAATGTCATGAGCGAGGGGGAGAGGCATGATGGCAGGTTGTAAATCTGAACATTTATTTTTAAAAGCGAAGAACACCCAAATAACTTATCCAAAAGTCACTAAACATTATTTCAATTTCTTACATTCCATTTTATCACTCGCAGTAACCCTGTCTTTCCTAATTTTAGCAAAATTCATTTTCCCTAATCTCTATTATTCAAAGCTAATTTCATTGCAATCATGGCAGATTTTAAAGCTTTCTAGAGAAATTAAGCTGGTATTGACCTGGATGGTACGCATTTCCCTAAAGCATCACTGAAAATTGAAGCTGAAAAGCCATGTGACTGCTAATGTTATTCTAGTAAGATTTCTTTAGCTTAAAAATAACTAAAGAAGCTCCAACACAAATACATTGTATTGATTCTAGATGCACTTGTTTATATTTAGTAACATCTTTGAAATCACAGTACATCTCATAATTGATGGCAGGACACAATTTAATGGGTAGCATATTTTTTTCTTTAATAGTATATACAAAACAGATGAAATTCAGTAGGATTAAGGAAACTAAAGGAAAAAAGAAAACAAGTTAATATGTTTATCCTTCCTAAAGGATTAATATGTTAAAAATAAATGATTGGGGTCGGGGGCGGTGGCTCACGCCTGTAATCCCAGCACTTTGGGAGGCCGAGGTGGGCAGATCACCAGGTGAGGAGATCAAGACTATCCTGGCTAACACGGTGAATCCCCGTCTCTACTAAAAATACAAAAAATTGGCCGGGCGCTG
>NW_016842297.1:0-916 GCF_001698545.2 Rhinopithecus bieti | reverse complement strand
AAAAGTTTCTGCTTGATTGAGGCTCAGTTATCACCTGAACAGAATGTACTTCTTTATGTACGTGCTAATTATGAAAATCACAGGCATTGACAGGTACGGTACCCAGCCCCACCCAGGCAAACCGCTCCGACGTGTTTCATAAGTGAGACAAGCCAGTGCAAGTTTTTTTTTTCGTCTTTTGTTTACCTTCTGGCTTAATGGAATTGTTATGGCTAAGCACACAGAAGGCCAAAAAAGGAGTTTTCCAAACCCAGCAAATCAAGTGCTTGGATTCTGAACTGCTGAAAGAAAACTGCACTTCCTCTCTAAGCAAAATGAAATGAGTTCCTTAGGTAAATGTATTCATCAGCCCAGATTTAAAAAAAAAATAAAATAAAATAAAAACCAGTTATGTGAGCGTTAGTCATTGCTCATTTCCAGGAAGATCAAAGAAAATACCAGCCCAGCCAGACTCACATGTGTGTATATATATATAAAGCAAAGAGCCACACCCACAAGCCAGCAGCTGGGTGAAATATCAGCTGTCCACGCTGTGGTATGCCAATTCGGGGAAATTACTCCTTGGAAAAACTGGAAGAATCTACATGCTGGAAAAAATAGCTTCATCTGCATAAAAAGTGTTCTACAAAAGAATCCCTGTGGTTAACTCACTCTTAGGTTAGATCATCTAATAAGGCTGAAATTCAAAATCAAAACCTTAGTGTGTCCGAGTCCAGCCTGGGTTCCAGCATTCTGTTCAGGCCCCTTTCTCCACGGCCAAAGGTGCCCCATTCCAGACCTGCCCATTTGATGGACAGAGCAGACAGCCCGGAACAGATTCAAGCAAGAAAGTCCTCCGTACATCGTTAAATTAAAGATAAAGCCTCTGTAAAAGTTAGGTTATAGTTTTCATTTTACCTCCTTTATGGCCATTTTG
>NW_016842296.1:0-404 GCF_001698545.2 Rhinopithecus bieti | reverse complement strand
ATTGAGGCTTACGGAGAAAAGGAAATATCCTCAGATAAAAACTAGAAAGAAGTTTTCTGAGAAACGTCTTTGTGATGTGTGAATTCATCTCAAAGAGTCATATCATTCTTTTCATGGAAAAGTTTGGTAGCACTGTTTTTGGGGAGTCTGAGAAGGGATATTTTGTGTTGCATTGAAGCCTATGGTGACAAAGTAAATATCCTCAGACAAAAACTAGAAAGAAGCTTTCTGAGAAACGTCTTTGTGATTTGTGAATTCATCTCACAGAGTTACACGATTCTCTTCTTGGAGCACTTTGCTAACACCGTTTTTGTGGAATCTGCAATAGGATATTTGGGAGTGCATTGAAGCCTATGTTGACAAAGGAAATATCCTCAGACAAAATCAAAACGAAGCATTCTGAG
>NW_016842295.1:0-3117 GCF_001698545.2 Rhinopithecus bieti | reverse complement strand
TAGCTGGGACCACAGGCGCCGCCACCTCGCCCGGCTAGTTTTTTTGGGTTTTTTTTTTCTGTATTTTAGTAGAGACGGGGTTTCACCGTGTTAGCCAGGATGGTTTCGATCTCCTGACCTCGTGATCCGCCCGTCTTGGCCTCCCAAAGTGCTGGGATTACAGGCTTGAGCCACCGCGCCCGGCCGCTACTATATTTTTTAAACGTCTTCTCTGTCCATGGTTTGCTAGCCTTTCTAACTGAACAGTGAAATTATCACCGTATTTAATTCATGACTTTGCCACTGAATCTAACTCTTTAGCGTTAGCTTATGCTCTGACATACTCACCACCAACCTCAAGTCAGTATTTCAGCTATTCCATAAACAAAGGATCAATTTCAACAATTTTAAAAAGCAATTTAGGATGGTTTCACATACTGAGATTGAAAGACCCATCATTAATTCAAACCCACCAATGATAAACATTACCTTTATTTTACTTTTTTTTTTTTTTTTTTTTTGAGATGCAGTCTCACTCTGTTGCTCAGGCTGGTGTGCAGTGGCACAATCTTGGTTCACTGCAACCTCCACCTCCTGGGTTCAAGTAATTCTCCTGCCTCAGCCTCCTAAGTAGCTGGGATTACAGGCATGCGCCACCACACCTGGCTAATTTTTGTATTTTTAGTAAAGATGGGGTTTTACCATGTTGGGCAGGCTGGTCTCGAACTCCTGACCTCAGGTGATCCACCTGCCTCGGCTTCTCAAAGTGCTGGGATTACAGGTGTGAGCCACTGTGCCCAGCCTTAACTTTATTTTATTTTATTTATTATTATTAGTTTTTGAGTCAGAGTCTTGCTCTGTCGCCCAGGCTGGAGTGCAGTGGCACCATCTTGGCTCACTACAAGCTCCACCTTCTGGGTTCAAGCCATTCTCCTGCCTCAACTGCCCAAGTAGCTGGGACTACAGGCGCCTGCCACCACGCCTGGCTAATTTTTTTATGTATATATATTTTTTTAGTAGAGACGGTGTTTCACCGTGTTAGCCAGGATGGTCTTGATCTCCTGAACTCGTGATCTGCCCACCTTGGCCTTCCAAAGTGCTGAGATTACAGGCATGAGCCACCGCGCCCGACCTTACCTTTATTTTAAATCACAGAGAGCAAACTTGGGACCTTCCTGAGCCTGGGTATCCCATTCACATTAGGACCTTATCGCCACCAAAGGTTATTACCACTCACCAGTCATTATGATTCAAACTAATTGAGTTGTCTGTGCTGTAGTCTCTGAAACTGTGCCCTTGGAGACAGTCCCTTCAGTTGTGCCCTAAGAGATAACCCTGAAGCCCTGGATAGACACTCACCTCCAATGCCATATCCTCCAAGCAGGAGGGCGGACAAACACTACGTGCAGGTTTTGGCCTTTATGTTTGCCACTGAGGAGAAGAACAGAAACTTCTGCTATCCAACATGTCTTGCGTGTCTACAGTGCACTCCACAGAGATAAAAATTCTTGATGAGTGCCCTGATGTGGTTGTCAGGATGAGATTAGACCACCCCCAATTTCACTTTTGAGAAGGAGAACAAGGCCATGGCTGTCATTACAGGAGTCACTCCAGCATTTTCTTCCCAGATGGGAACACCACTGGAACCCTACAATTCCCACAGGTGAAGAAGAAGATGGAGTGTTGAGGGGCAGAGATTTTGTGTTAACGCAGGCTCATCTAGAAGCAGATACCAAGACAGGCAAGAAATGTATTGGGCGGGGAGCAGGAAAAGGCATGGAAGACCACAGTGCAGGTCTGACACCTGTGGAGGGGTGAGGGAAGCAGGAGAACTGAGGAGGAAGTCTCCCCATTTGCAGTGCAATTCCAAGAAACACTCAGCCAGGCTGATAAGCCAAAACTGACCGAAGGAGACCCATGTCTTGCCAGTGCATTTTCAGGGCCAGCACAGCCTACTCCTTGGGACACATGGATCTGATTCTCCATGCAGGTTTGGAAGCAGCTCCCCCACAGCTGCCATGAGCCTTTCTTCCTGAGTAGAAAGAAGAGGGAGGTTAGCAGGAGGTTAGCAGTACCTGCTGCCTCTAGGTACTGGCACTCATCTGCTGCCTCCTCCCTATTCATCCCAAATTCCCTTCACTCTCAGCTACCACCTCAGCTGGCTGTGGTGGCTTCCTGGTGGAATGAACCAGTCCTTCATTCCTGAGAGGTCTGAGCCCTTCGTAATGCTACTTTCCTCAGCTGGTGCTATTGCATGATTCCATCCAGTGACAATGGGCAAGGAAGTACCAGGAGCTGTCCAAGGGAATCACTTGGTTTCCAGATATTCCTCCCTGTCCCCATCATGTAAAAGCAACCCAACCTCCTCCTTCTGATCAGGGTCATATACACCTAAAAGATGGCAGGTCCTGGCCGGGCGCGGTGGCTCACACCTGTAATCCCAGCACTTTGGGAGGCAGAGGCAGGTGGATCACCTGAGATCGGGAGTTCAAGACCAGCCTGACCAACATGGAGAAACCCCATCTCTACTACAAATACAAAAAATTAGCCAGGTGTGGTGGTGCATGCCTGTAATCCTAGCTACTCGTGAGGCTGAGGCAGGAGAACTGCTTGAACGTGGGAGGTGGGGGTTGCAGTGAGTCGAAATCGCACCATTGCATTCCAGCCTGGGCAATAAGAGCAAGACTCCGTCTCAAAAAAAAAAAAAAAAATGGCAGGTCTTCTCACCTGCTGGTCTCTGGACTCAAGGAGTCCAAAGTTCCCTGGTGGCAACCCTAGCTTGTAATTTAATGATACCCTCTTGTATCCTCTGTCAATGGTATACTTTATTTAAAACCAGAAACTTCAAACTTGCAGAGCAAGGCGGTGCAAAATGGGAAGCACAAAATCCCCAGTGAATCATCGGAAGTGATGATAAGTGAGGCCACTTCTGCTTCCACCCCTTGGTTCCTGGACCCATGTATTCTTCCTGTCTATATGATGTCTATATGGTGTCACAGCACCATATAGAGATCTCTGATTTAATTAATGTAATGCATCCTTAAGGCTGGCACCCCATTCTGTCAGAGTGTTAGCTCTGAACTGGTGTGTCAACTATCCCAGCCTTCTGTGAGGTCAGCTATATGTATATAGTTGATA
>NW_016842293.1:0-1037 GCF_001698545.2 Rhinopithecus bieti | reverse complement strand
AAAATAAAATAAAATAAAATAAAATAAAAAATAAAAAAATAAAAAAAAATTACAGGATAAAAGATGTCTTCCACTTACAAATGGAGAGTGATAGCTATCTAAATGTTCATTTGTAAATCAGTTGTTTGAAACTCAGAATTCATTTTCCTGCAGAAACAGTTACAAATGGTGGTTATGTTTCCCCTGAGGCTCATCCACAAAAGACCATTTAGCCTTAATGTATCTGAAATAGTGTACATTTGCTGTGAAAATGTGTAGAGAATAGAACTCTTGCAATTCTAGTAATTAAAGGAAAAAAGTAAAATTGAATGAGAACTTTAAACTGCATCTTGAATGCTGATTCAAAAGAAAAGCAGATTTATCCAGAAGAGGATGCAGAACTTTGAAAATAATTTTGAGGGGACTTTAAAGGGGACTTCTGAACACTTTCATAGCACTTGAGAAATTAATGAAATCATATCTTTGAAATATCCCATTTCATTTCATGATTTCTAGATTTTTAACATAATCTTTCCATGATTAATGTTATTTCTAGTGTTCACTTTAGAAGAAGAAGGGAAAAAAGGGTGGAAAAGGAAAAGATAAATGAAAATGGGCTTCCTAATGATGTAAAAGTTGACTGGGATAGCATGCGAAATAAAATTAAAGATCATGTTTGTTTTTCTATAGGCATGCAAGAAGCAAAAGTAGCAATGAATTATGAACAGTGGAAGGAAGAAAGTACAGATTCTGATTTCACTTGAGAGAGACAAAACAATGCTGGTGGCAGAGATCTTTTCTCTGAGAAATTCCAGAAACTGTTACTGTTTTATTCCATTGTCTCAGGGCATCATACTTCATGGCAAATGTAGGATGGGTACAGGATTGAGATCAAGAGTGCAAAGACTGTTCAAATGGACTTAATGTTGAGAATACCAAATACTTATTAAACAAGAGAGACTTTGTTCTCAAACAAAAGTCTTTATCATTTTTTATTGTCTAGGTTTTATCATTCATCTTGTTTAACCTTCAGCCAGGAGAATGAAAGGTAGAAGTTA
>NW_016842292.1:0-405 GCF_001698545.2 Rhinopithecus bieti | reverse complement strand
ACAGTGTCTTATTCTGTCAACAGCCCAAGCTGGATTGCAGTTGCTTGATCTCGATTCACTGCAACCTCCGCCTTTCGGGTTCAAGCAATTCTCAGCCTCAGCCTCCCGAGTAACTGGGATTACAAGCATGCACCATCATGCCCGGCTAATTTTTGTATTTTTAGTAGAGACGGCATTTCACCATGTTGGCCAGGCTGGTCTCAAACTCCTGACCTCGTGATCCACCTGCCTCAGCCTCCCCAAGTGCTGGGATTAAAGGCGTGAGCCACCGCACTCAGTTCAATTTCTCAAAGCAATAAGAAATTTAATTTGTTCACTCTAAAGCAGAGTTCCAAGTAAGATTAGTTGTGTGATTTTAGCAAAGTTACCTAACCTAGCTGAACCTCTGTCTTCACATTTCCATAT
>NW_016842291.1:0-249 GCF_001698545.2 Rhinopithecus bieti | reverse complement strand
CCAGTAGTTTGAGGTGAAATTGACTTGGTTATGTTAATAACTAGATGGTCAGCAATAGAGCAAGGAAAGAAGAAAGAGTAACAGAATAGATGAGAGTTAAATTTGTCTTAGCTTTAGTTTGGTGGGGTTTTCCCTGGGACTATGGCCCACGACTCTGGAGGGGGTGGTGCTTTCTTGACTCAGGTGTGATGCGTCCATCCCTTTCCATTGTATGAACAGTGGTGGTTAGCAGCACAAAGTAGGGTCCTT
>NW_016842290.1:0-1097 GCF_001698545.2 Rhinopithecus bieti | reverse complement strand
TCCATGTATTTTAGACAGAAATGTTGCGTGGGTGCTAAAAGTTACTTACTTCTCTGAAGATGTGGATTCATTATCTGAATGATCTTTGTGTTGTGTTCTTTTCTCATTTTCTTCCTTCAGGTTAAGAAAAAAATATTCATACTTAGTATCCTCTAACAGGCTATCACTTCCATTATACAAATTATGAAAATACTCATCTACATGGGCAGTATTGACAATTTTTGAGAAATAAGTTTCTACAGGCACATTTCATAGAAAGTATCTTCCATAATCACATTACATTAAGTTACAGGAAAAGTCAAAGTCCAGTGCACGGTACTCAACCTCCTCCGTCATCTACAAAATTAACATGAAATTCAGTTATTATATTAATGTCTAAGAAAAGCATGTAGTCATTCATATTTCACTTTGGAGCATGGAATTTTCTAAATAGTAAATGAATTTCATTTAAAATGATATCAAGAGAATATGAGAGAATGAAAATGAAAACAAGGACAACATGCAAAACTTTCTAATTATATATGTAAAAAAAAAGATGTGAGAAAGCACCTTAATAAGACAGAATTCCTACCCCCGCCTTTTTTTTTTGAGCCAGAGCCTCACTCTGTTGCCTAGGCTGGAGTGCAGTGGCGTAATCTCAGCTCACTGCAACCTCTGCCTCCTGGGTTCAAGGAAGTCTCCTGCCTCAGCTTCCCTTCAATTCCCTTTTGCAATAAGTAAAACCATTGTTTTGTTTTCCCTGTAGACACTGTTTTATGAGAAAGAATCTGTAGACTCTTATACTTAGGCCAAGGACAAGATAAGAAGAACTTGAAGCTGAAAGTACTGAGGGGTGTAACTATGAAAGTTAATTATAAGTGCCAAGTAGCAAAGCAATGGCACATATTCTAAACTGGTAGAAATATGTTTCCATCCATATGCAAATATGTACAGAGTGAGCAATGTTAAGATCCTCTATTTCTGATTACAGTGTCATATTTAGTTACCCTGGCTTTCTCTGTGGGTGAATCACATTAACAAAGCTAAGAGCATATGGATGAAGTTCTTCACAGACTAAATTTTCAATGCAAAGAGTTCTATATACATAATAAAATATT
>NW_016842289.1:0-1295 GCF_001698545.2 Rhinopithecus bieti | reverse complement strand
TCATCAGAAAAAAAAAAAAAGAAAGAAAGAAGTATAGGTCAGTGGGAGAATGGGAGGTACTAGAAACATTGATCAAATGTAGAGTGTATGTCCCAGCTGAATGGTGGGAGCAAACATGTACCAAACACGCATGCACACACACACAAACATGTACAGTTGTCAGTGAAATCTCACTTGAATCTTACAGATCAAATAATATAAGGAGGAGGAAGGTATAGTGGATTTAGAATTTAAGTTCAGCTTTGACACATTAGTATTTACAAGATCATAGAGAAGCAGAAAATGTTATTTTAAAATGAGGCTTATGACCGGTAAGTATGTTGTTTCAGAGACTGAAATATTCACTTAAAAAATTTGAGTAGTCTGGACAAGAAAATCCAGATACAGTAGCTTGAAATCAGTTTGAAAACATAGATCAGATAATTTTCGTATTTTTATAGACACAAGATTTCACCATGTTGGCTAGACTGGTCTCGAACTCTGACCTCAAGTGATCTGCCCACCTTGGCCTCCCAAAGTGCCAGGATTACAGGCACACAGGCATGAGCCACCACACCCAACTGTGGTGGCGTGTGCCTGTAATCCCAGCTGCTCTGGAGGCTGAGGCAGGAGAATCACTTGAACCCAGCAGGTGGAGGTTGCAGTGAGCCGAGATCACGCCACTGCACTCCAGCCTGGGCAACAGAACGAGACTCTGTCTCCATATATATGTGGACATAGATCAGTTTGAAATTTTATTGAAACTATTAATATGAACTTTAAATTCCTGGAACGTATTGAGAATACAGGAAATGACTGGTAACATTGTTTCGTAAAAGTGACAACTTAGATCTACATTATTTGTCCAGATGCTCTTCTTCTATTAAAGTAAATATGCATTTAATATTTTTCTTAAAGCCAGTAAATGGAATTTGGTAGTCTCTTATTCTGTATGTTTATTTATTGAACTAAAGTAGAAAACTGTTTAGTATGGCTTGAAGAAAATTCTGCCTCATAGAAGGGAGCTAGAGGTGAGAAAGACTTGAAATCGATTTTAGATCTCCAAATACATGCTTTTGCTTTTCGTCATTAAAAAAAATATTTTATATGTATGAACTTTTTTCTTTTATATATAATGTAAACTTGTATCTCCTAATATTGAAAGTGAGACCTGCTAAAAGTTTCATGATATTTTTTAAAGATGCATTTAGAAGCTTTTGTTTAATACAAAAAATTAAAACTTCATAAATAATTTTATTGGCCATATTTCAAATTACAATCAGTTTGTCAAAAGAATTTATTCAGTAGGCCGGACG
>NW_016842288.1:0-1847 GCF_001698545.2 Rhinopithecus bieti | reverse complement strand
AACCCCGTCTCTACTAAAATAAAACATTAGCTGGGCATGGTGGCATGCGCCTGTAGTCCCAATTACTAGGGAGCCTAAGGCAGGAGAATTGCTTGAACCCGGGAGGTGGAGGTTGCAGTCAGCCGAGATCGCGCCACTGCACTCCAGTCTGGGTGACAGAGCAAGACTACATCTCAAAAAAAAAAAAAAAAAAAAAAAAAAAAAATCTGGTGAGTGAATAATTCCATTCATGAATGACCATCCTTTGGAGACAGATGTTTGAAGGACTTATGACAGTCAAAAAGTGTCAAGTTCTACTGTAGTTGCCTGTGTGTAGAACATGTACATACAAATGTGACAAAATGTTAACAATTAATAAAATCAGGTGAAGTATATGCAAGTACAACCTGTGTGTGTGTGTGTGTGTGTGTGTGTGTGTGTGACAGAGAGACAGAGTCTCACTCTGTCACCTAGGCTGAAGTACAGTGGCATGATCATGGCTCACTGCAGCCTCGACCTGCCAGGCTCAAACGATCCTCCCACCTCCTATTTTTTGTAGAGGTGAGGTCGTGCTGTGTTACCAAGGTTGGTCTGAAACTCCTGAGCAAGTGATCCTCCCTTGGACCATCCTAGTTTAAGCTGCACTCTCTGTCTCACCTCTCTGCCTGTCCTCCTGTTTTCTTAGCATTTATATGGATCCCCACTTGGATCTCTGCTGCAGCAGGGTCCTTGTTGGTCCTGTTCGCTGTGGTATTTTTACTGTACTGTGCTTTACTGTAGTTACATTTTTATTGTCAGAGTCCGACACATACCAGGCTTACAATCCTTTTAGAATGGACACAATGACTGATGGGCAGCTCTTTGCCCCCTTTTTTTTCACCCTGAAATTGGTAATAATATCAAGTGTTTCAAAGCATCATATCATATCAGGTCTTACAGAGTGAGAATTTCACACTTTTCTGGCATTTGCATAAGGAATGGTTACTTTATACTTGAAGGAGGTCACATGAACAGTAGCCTCACAGGTCAGACTAAGGACAGTCGGGGAGACTGGAAGAGCCAAAGTTCACCTCAGGATAAAATTACATATGAAAATGGCTTGTTATGTGCAAGAGGTTGCTTGATATGCTAAAATATGCTCCAAGTGCAAGCCACAAACCACCATGTCCCACAAAAACAACATGGAGCCTCTGCCCCAGAACCCAGTTCCATGCAGCACTCACATGCGGGGACCTCTCTCAGAAGAAAACTCGCAGTGAAATACAACAATGACACGCTTGCCATCAGTAGGTACAATGGGCTTCTTCAGTAAGAAGTCTTCAACCTCTTCTTCCATGTGCAAGTTCACTGCACCCTATGAAGACAACAGAGACCCTTGGAACCTGCATGTTTCACACATGAAGTAATGATTCGGCAAGATGTAATGATTCATCAAAAATGATCTTTAAGTACACAAGACCAGTTTGTGATTTTTTCAGTTTTTCTGGCTGAAGAGCCCAGTAGACCATCTGGCACCTGTATCTCAATGGAGCTTTGTGGGTCCCTACACATTCATCATACAGTAATGCACATGAGAACTAGAAATGGGCAATTCAAATATGACTATGGTACACTTTATAGCTAGTTTTATAAATTTGGGGATTTTCAAAAGCTACAAGACAATGGCAAACAGTAACATCGTATTTAAAGTACCTCCTTACTATATTTAAACACTATTAATCGGGTAAAGCATTAAAATGGCAGGCCAGGCGCTGTGGCTCATGCCTGTAATCCTAGCACTTTGAGAGGCTGAGGTGGGCAGATTGCCTGAGCTCAGGAGTTTGAGAACAGCCCAGGCAACATGGTGAAACCCCGTCTCTACTAAAATA
>NW_016842287.1:0-3121 GCF_001698545.2 Rhinopithecus bieti | reverse complement strand
CTGGGGGCTGCGCGGGGCGGGGCGGGCCCGGGCGCTCCGGGCCCCTCCCCGCCCCCCTGACGTCAGCCCCCGGCAGCCTTGAGCTGCTCACTTGGCTCTCGCCCTCCGGCGGGGAAGCATGGGGCTTCCCAGGCTGGTCTGCGCCTTCTTGCTCGCCGCCTGCTGCTGCTGTCCTCGCGTCGCGGGTGAGTGAGTTCGCAGGGGGGCCGCGCCCCGGCTAGGGGTCTACGGTAAAGCGTGCCTGGGAGCAGAGCCAGCGGCGCGGCAGGGTCGGGGCGTTGCGTCCGGGAGGACGCGCCTCCTCCCCGGGTCCCCGACCCCCGGGCGCCTTGCTCACGAGCAACTCTTCTTTGCAGCCAGTTTGCAGCGGGGATTCTAGAGTATCCCGGGAGCAGCACTGGGAAGGCGGGGAGGAGGCTGCTTCTGGGAGCGAGAAGGGGTGGAGCCCAGCCTTTCGGGGTGCTGGGGGGAGTCGTCCCTGAGGTGCTCACTCTGGAGGCCCGCAACTGAAGCCGGGCAGGAGGCACAGCTGGGGCGCATCCTCAAAGCCTGAATTCCGCGCCCGCCTGTTGCTGGAAAAGGCAGCTTCCTTCGCTGGAGGGGGTGCGCCGGCCCACCCCTTCCCCCTCCCGCCTGGGCATCGCGCCAGGCTGGAGGTGAGCGAGAGCGGGAGGTTCGGCGGCTCCCGCCAGAGCTGGGCGTTGGCATGGGTTGCGGGGCGGTGTGGGTCGCCTCGCGTCTCCCCAAGTGATGGGATCATAGGTGACAGAGATGAGGGATGGAGGATTCCCATACTAGAAGCGCCCGCTGGCTTATTTTGGGGACCACATTCAGGTGGGAAGAGCGCCCGGGCACCTTGGAGCGTTTCTCTGGATCCACCTGGTAGCCGGGCACTCTCGGGTCCACGCTGCCCTTGTATGGCCCGCAGCGGTGTCGCGTGTTTCTCTTAGCTCCCGTTCCGCCGTCCCAGCCGCTGTCCGGCTGGGGAAGGGGAGGGCTAGGCAATACCCAGCTCGCTGGCCTCATGCCCAGTGCCAACCATGTCCCTGGGGTATTCCAGGCTACTGCCTCCCAGGCTGACTTTATTTCTGGGGAAAGGGCTAAATCGGGCTCCACAGTTGCAGCCGGTCCAGCTCCACCCTGCCCTGCTCTTCTAACTCTGGGAGAAGGAGTCAGGGGTCTGAGGCTCCGGGATGGAGACCCCTCCTTCCACCTGCCCTCCTTGTCCGAGAGCCAAGGCAACAACCCAGGCATCCCAGAGCCCAGGCAGATGGTGTCGAGTGACATCACCTCCTCACAGGGCTGGCAGCACGCTGGCACCACTGACGTCACTCCTGCCCACTGCCTGGCCCTTGCCCTGACCCCTGGAGGAGACTCTGACCTCTCCATCCTTACCAGCTTCCCAGGGTGGGGTCCCCGGGTGTTTGCGGAGGGTTTATGGAGGTGCTGCTGAGGGAGCATGAGACGGGAACTTCCGCCAGAGTTAGCCCGCTGGGTCTTGTGGGGAGTTAGGGCAGGGATTTTGGAGGGCAGAGGGTAGAGTAGTGGTGTCTTCCCCTGGCAGTGGTGACACAAAAGGGCCTGTGTGCCCCAGCCTGGCACATGCCTTGCATTCCCACACTCTGAGCTCATCCGGAGAGGAGGGGGCCTGGAAGGAAAGGGGCCTTCCCTCTTGGCCCGAAGCCTGAGTTGCCCCTCTCAGCCCCTCTACCAGCCTCAGCTGGAGCTGCTGGTGCTCAGTCTCTGCTCAATCTCTGGGGTCTTCTGGGGTCTCCTGGGGTCTCCTGGACGGGGAGAGGGCTGGCCCAGGTGGGGCGCGGGTCGGGGGGTCCAGCGTTCAGAGGACAGGGCCCTCTGCAGACGCTCTGAGTGGCAGGAAAAACAGCTGCAGCAGCGCTGCGAGGGGAGGGGCGGACAGCCGCTGGAGCTGACACAGCTGCGGGGGGCCCCGCCTCCCTCCCCCAGGTGTGCCCGGAGAGGCTGAGCAACCTGCGCCTGAGCTGGTGGAGGTGGAAGTGGGCAGCACAGCCCTTCTGAAGTGCGGCCTCTCCCAGTCCCAAGGCAACCTCAGCCATGTCGACTGGTTTTCTGTGAGTGCTTGGGCTCCTGCAAGAGCAGCCCGGGGCGGGGGGCTGTGCCTCTCTTGTAGCCCAGGACCCTCTCCTCCTCTGTATCCCCTCCCATTAGGTCCACAAGGAGAAGCGGATACCCATCTTCCGTGTGCGCCAGGGCCAGGGCCAGAGTGAACCTGGGGAGTACCAGCACCGGCTCAGCCTCCAGGACAGAGGGGCTACTCTGGCCCTGACTCAAGTCACCCCCCACGACGAGCGCATCTTCTTGTGCCAGGGCAAGCGCCCTCGGTCCCAGGAGCACCGCATCCAACTCCGCGTCTACAGTGCGTGACCCCATGTCTGCCAGCTGAGTAGTGAGGGTGGTGGGGCATGGTCCCATGTCCCCCTCATTTCTATTTTCTTGTAGAAGCTCCAGAGGAGCCAAACATCCAGGTCAACGCCCTGGGCATCCCTGTGGACAGTAAGGAGCCTGAGGAGGTGAGATGTGTGGCAGATGGGCTGGCCAGCTGGTGCGCAGCAGCTGAGATGGGGCTTGCAGAGGGCTGGGAGGCAGGGAGACTCAGACCCTGTGCTCCTTAGGTCGCTACCTGTGTAGGGAGGAACGGGTACCCCATTCCTCAAGTCATCTGGTACAAGAACGGCCGGCCTCTGAAGGAGGAGAAGAACCGTGAGTAGCCCTTTCTGCTCCCAAAAGCCACCCTTGTGCCAGGTGTGGTGGCTCACACCTGTAATCTCAGCGCTGTGGGAGGCCAAGGCAGGAGGATATCTGGAGGCCAGGAATTCAAGACCACCTTGGACAACATAGGGTGACCCCGTCTCTACAGAAAATAAAAAAGTTAGCCGGACATGGTGGTGTGTGCCTGTGGTCCCAGCTACTTGGGAGGCTGAGGCAGGAGGATCATATGAGCCCAGGAAATGGAGGCTGCAGTGAGCTAGGATTGTGCCACCTCACTCCAGCCTGGGTGACAGAGCGAGACCCCGTCTCTTAAAAAGAGCTGTCCCTATGGTACTACACAGGAACTTGCCTTATGTTTTCCTTAAGCTTTTTT
>NW_016842286.1:0-1781 GCF_001698545.2 Rhinopithecus bieti | reverse complement strand
AAGAAATCTTCTTTGTATTTTTTATCTAAGGATATTTCCTTTTTCTCCATAGGATTCAATGCGCTCCCAGATATCCCTTTGCAGATTCCAAGAAAACAGTGTTAACACACTGCTCCATGAAAACAAAGGTGTTACTCTGTGAGATGAAATCATACATCCCAAAAGCCTTTCTCAGAAAGCTGCTTTCTAGTCGTTATCTGAAGATAATTCCTTTGTCACCCTAGGCTTCAAAGCTATCCAAAATATAACAACTCACATACCCAAAAAACAATGCTAAAAAATTAATCCATGAAAATAACCATGTAACTCTGTGAGATGAATTAACACATCACAAAGCAGTTTCTCAGAAAGCTTCTTTCTACTTTTTATATTAATGTAGTTCCTTTGTCAATGTAAGCTTCAATGCACTCTGAAGTATCCCAATGCAGATTCCACAAAAACAGTGTTAGTGCACTACTTCATGAAAATAAAGGTGTAAATCTGTGAGATGAATTCACACATCTCTCAGAAATTTCTCAGAAAGTTTCTTTATAGTTGTTATCTGAGGATAGTTCCTTTGTCACTATAGGCTTCACAGCACTCCCAAATATCCTATTGCAGATTCCACAAGAACAGTGTTATCAAACTGCTCAATGAATAGGACCGTGTGACACTGTAAGATGTATTCACACATCAAAAAGAATTTTCGCAGAAAGCTTCTTTCTTATTTTTACCTGAGGATATTTCCTTATTCACTATATGTCTCAATGCATCCCAAATGTCCCTTTGCAGAATCCATGAAAACAGTGTTCGCAATCTGCTCCATTAAAGGAAAGATGTAACTCTGTGAAATGAGTTCACACATCACAAAGAACTTTATCAGAAAGCTTTTTTCTAGTTATAATGTGAGGATGTTTCCCTTGTCACCATAGGCTTCAATGTGATACAAAATATACCTTCTGAGATTTCCCAAAAACAGTGCTATCAAAGTGATCCATGAAAAGGATTGTGTAACTCTGAGATGACTTCACATCACAAAGCAGTTTCTCATAAAGCTTCCTTCTAGTTTGTATACGATGATATTTCGTTTGTCACTGTAAGCTTCAATGCACTCCAAAATATCCCATTGCAGATTCTAAGAAAGCAGTGTTAGCAAACTGCTCAATGAAAAGAACAGTGTAACTCGTTGAGATGAATTGACACAACACAAGGCAGTTTCTCAGAAAGCTTTTTGTGGTTTTTAACTGAAGATATTTCCTTTGTCACCACAGGATTCAATGTACTCCCAAATATCCTATTGTACATTCCACGAGAAAAGTGTTATCACACTGCTCATTGAAAAGAATGGTGTAGCTCTGTGTGGTGAGTTCACACATCACAAAACAGTTTCTCAGAAAGCTTCCTTCTCATTTTTTTCTGAGGCTATTTCCTTTTTCACTATCGACCTCAATGCACTCCAAAATATCCCTTCTCAGATTCCCCCAAACAGTGTTATCAAACTGATCCATGAAAGAATCTTGTAACTCTGTGAGATGAATTAACACATCACAAGCAGTTTCTCCGAAAGCTTCTTTCTATTTTTTATATGAGGATACTTTCTTTGTCACCATAAACTTCAATGTGCTCCTAAATATCCCATGGCAGAGTCCAAGAAAACAGTCTTAGCAAACTGCTCATGGAAAAGAAAAGTGTAACTCTGTGAGATGAATTCACACGTCACAAAGCAGTTTCTCAGAAAGCTTCTTTCTTTGTTTTCTATGAAGATATGTCCTTTTTCACGATAGACCTCAAGGTGTTCCCAA
>NW_016842285.1:0-314 GCF_001698545.2 Rhinopithecus bieti | reverse complement strand
CAAATTTCTCCGAGCCAAGGTTCAAGAGATCACGTGCATCACCTTCAACCAGATGCTTCTTCATCCGTGCGTCCAAATACCAACCATAGACCCCAACCTTAATGACGTCCCCTAACAGCAGGAAGTAGCCAGACAGACCATGGCGCCCCTTATCACTATTATCAATAAAGGGTTGGACTGTTTGGACAAACCGAGGCAAGATGACACAGTTCCGGGTTCTTCGCCATCAACTTTCCCACGCCCAGGAAACACACAGGTCGACTGTGCAGGCGCAACCCGACCTCTGATGGAGAAAACTGGAACCAGCCTAGCCA
>NW_016842284.1:0-403 GCF_001698545.2 Rhinopithecus bieti | reverse complement strand
GGCAGAGTCTGTGCTTACCATGTAATAAATGCTTTTCATTTTTTATCGTATTTAATGCTCACAACCCTATGAGGGCAGTACTTTAGCCCCACTTTACAGATGGAAAAACAGGCTTACAGAGAAGTGACTTGCTTAAACTAATACCTTGAATGACATAAGAAAGACAGAGTGCTAGTTATAGGGCTTTCCTCAATGGAGTAAAATGGACTCACGACCTTTTGGGCACATCAAGACAAGTTTCAGGGAGAAACAGGTCTGTGAGCAGTCAGGTGGAATTTAGCTAGTTGGAGAAGGCTGAGAAGGCAGGTCAGGCAGAGCAAAAGCAAGCAGTGGACAAAGTTCAGAATATGCTCTGAAAGAAGCAAAATAAATCAGGTGTCCAGGAAGACGGGAGCCTAGAAAC
>NW_016842283.1:0-1000 GCF_001698545.2 Rhinopithecus bieti | reverse complement strand
TGGGGAACATGGCTCACTGTTGCTTCGACTTCCTGGACACAGGTGATTCTCCCAACTCAGCCTCCCACGTAGCTGGGACTACAAGAGTGTGCATCTTCTCCAAATTAATTTTTTTGGAACAAAAAATGAATGAAAAAGCATTGATTTATAAGGAGAAATTTGTGCAGAATTTTCCCAACCGAATTATAAGATGATATTCTACTATATTCCTCACTATACATTTAAATTCCACCGCACAAAAATAAAAAAGGCAATTTTGCAAAAATATTTATGAAGGCTTCATCTGTTTCTCAAAACATCTACCTAATAACTTGATACATAAATTATCTTCTTGTAAAACGCCTGTCATGCACTATATTTATTTATTTTCTTCGATTTTAACAGATACTCATTTACCAATGACTGTCACGCAATTCTTGCTATTTTCCAATAAAACTTTCATCGTGATGTCCAATATTTTTGCAACTTATATTCCATTTAATTCTAATTTATTCTAAGATATTCTAATTTTAATAAAATTTAAACTTCTATTTCCTGCTTTTCAATTACTCTTTTCTTATAGCAGCCTATTCTTTGTGAATGTAGGGATCATTTTGTTTCTCCCAAGAATATTAATTAGAATAAATTTTAAAAGTTATTTTCTTCCAAGTTATCTCCGGATTAGTTGTTTTATTGTGTGTCCTTCTAGTTTTTCTCAAATGTCTGATGATGCTTGGTTTTCCATTGATACTCATAAGAGATGCACTTGATGTATTATTACTGGTAGCTACCAAGCAATTTTTCTGACATTATTGAGGTAGTCTTTTCTCACAGGCTTCCATCCTGAAAGGAAGTCACATATAACTTCAAACTAGTGGGTTATATTTTAGTTTTTATGGCAGAAATCAAATGAGGATGGCTCTTCTCTGGAATATCAGCTACAATAATAAAACACTAAACTCTTCCTGGCAGGTTTCTCATTTCTTTGGAAAATAGCACTTCAGCCTCAACCTGCTGCTAC
>NW_016842282.1:0-217 GCF_001698545.2 Rhinopithecus bieti | reverse complement strand
ACACACACACACACACACACACACACACACACACACACATATATATATGGAGGGGGAGAGAGAGAGAGAGAGAGAGAGAGAGAGAGAGAGAGACTGAGTCTAGCTCTGTCACCAAGGCTGGAGTGCTGTGGTGCAGTCTCAGCTCACTGCAATCTCCACCTCCCGGGTTCAAGACATTCTCCTGCCTCAGCCAACCATGTAGCTGGGATTGTAGGCG
>NW_016842281.1:0-765 GCF_001698545.2 Rhinopithecus bieti | reverse complement strand
TGGCTCTTAATATCATTGTCCCTACAACACACCAGCAAGCTGGGCTTTATAACCCTACTAAAAGGGTAGAAACTGAGATTCACAGAAATGAAGTGGTTCCTAAAGTCACAATGACAAGGACGAAAACTGGGATCAGAACCCACAGCCAGGTTCTCTTCCCTGCAATCCCCCGCTGCCTCCCTAGAGAACTCTAGCTCACTGGATGTGGCTTGTAAACCTTTTGCTAACTGGTTACAGTTCAGTCACCTGGGTAGAGGCCAGGCTGGCCACTCTTAGAGAATCTAAGACGTCTGGACCAGTGACCATCTCCTCTCCCCTCCTCCACTGTCCAATTTAATTTCATGTCCATTTTCTAGACACTGAGTAGGCACATGGCTATTCCTTCTGCTCTCCCTCAAGCAGGAGCACAGTTGTCCCAGATACTACATGGCACCCTCCCTTATTTCACTGAGGACACTCTTAAAATGCCACCTCCGGCCGGGCGCGGTGGCTCAAGCCTGTAATCCCAGCACTTTGGGAGGCCGAGACAGGCGGATCACGAGGTCAGAAGATCGAGACCATCCTGGCTAACACAGTGAAACCCCGTCTCTACTAAAAAATACAAAAAACTAGCCGGGCGAGGTGGCGGGTGCCTGTAGTCCCAGCTACTCAGGAGGCTGAGGCAGGAGAATGGCATAAACCCGGGAGGTGGATCTTGCAGTGAGCGTAGACCCGGCCCCTGCACTCCAGACTGGGCGCCACAGCGAGACTCGGCCTCAAAAAAAA
>NW_016842280.1:0-405 GCF_001698545.2 Rhinopithecus bieti | reverse complement strand
ATTTGTAGGACATGATTTCTGTAGCAACTACTCAATCCTACCTTTATAGCATGAAAGTAGCCATAGCCAGTACATAAACGATTGGTCGCTGCTGGGATTCAATATAACTATTCACAAAAGTAGGGAGTAGGGAGATTTGGCCTGAGGATGGCAGTTTTTGCCCTGTCTGGACTATTTTCCCAGAGTTCTTTGCATTAACGTATTTACTACTTCTCCTATTAGCAAGTCTTGAGTGAATCAGCAAATAAATAACACAAGATTCTTTTCCAGTTTTACTCTTTCTTTTGCTATAATGTTTACAATAGAATTGTGTGTGAATAATTTTGATTCTACCGCTACCTCCATTTGCGTTACACTATTTCATTTTTCTCATTATTCTCAGTGTAGCAGAATGCATCACATAAC
>NW_016842279.1:0-1781 GCF_001698545.2 Rhinopithecus bieti | reverse complement strand
AAGGCCCCACGTCTCAATACTGCCACATTGGGGATTAAATTTCAACATGTGTTTTGGAGGGGACAAATAGTCAAACCATAGCATGTCTCCTGGTGGAGGCATTGCTCTCTTTGGAACTAAGACCTCTAGGCTAACAGAGCATAAGGTTATGGGAAGAAGAAGGAAAGATTTAACTAGTGGGCCATGCACAGTGGTTCACGCCTGTAATCCCAGACCTTTGGGAGGCTAAGGCTGACAAACACCTGAGGTCAGGAGTTTGAGACCAGCCTGGCCAGCACGGTGAAACCCCATCTCTACTAAAAATACAAAAATTTGCCAGGCGTGGTGGCACGCGCCTGTAGTCCCAGCTGCTAGGGAGGCTGAGGCAGGAGAATCGCTTGAACCCGGGAGGTGGAGGTTGCAGTGAGCTGAGACCTTGCCACTACATTCCAGCCTGGGCAACAGAGTGAGACTCCGTCTCAAAAAAAAAAAATTGGCTAGTGGGTCAGTCACTAGGGGTAATACTAAGTGGTGCCATTCTCATTTCTAACACTTGATTCCTGGACCCATGCAGAAAGAAAGTGCAAGGGCCCTGGGGTAGAAATGAGCTTAGTGTGTTTCAAAGAAAGAGGACAAGAGTGAATAAAGAAGGCAGGAGTAGGCTGGATGCAGTGGCTCACACCTGTAATCCCAGCACTTTGGGAGACTGAGGTGGGCAGATCACCAGGTCAGGTGATCGAGACCATCCTGGCTAACATAGTGAAACCCCCTCTTTGCTAAAAAAAAGCACAAAAAATTAGCCGGGCATGGTGGCAGGCGCCTATAGTCCCTGCTATTCGGGAGGCTGAGGCAGGAGAATGGCATGAACCCAGGAGGCGGAGCTTGCAGTAAGCCGTCGCACCACTGAGCTCCAGCCTGGGAAACAGAGCAAGACTCCATCTCAAAAAAACAAAAAAAAAAGAAGAAGGCAGGAGTAGAAGCAGGAAGATCAGCCTTGCGGGGAGTCAATCTATCTTTCCAACGCACTTGGAGCAAAGTACAGACTCCTTCCCTATGGCCTATAATTTCCATAAATACCTGTTTGTGACCAGGTGTGGTCGCTCACGCCTGTAATTCCACCACTTCGGGAGGCTGAGGCGGGCGGATCACCTGAGGTCAGCAGTTCCAGACCAGCTGACCAACATGGAGAAACCCCTTCTCTACTAAAAATACAAAAAATTAGCCGGGCGTGGTGGTGCATGACTGTAATCCCAGCTACTTAAGAGGCTGAGGCAGGAGAATCACTTGAAACTGGGAGGCGGAGGATGCAGTGAGCTGAGATAGGGCCATTGCACTCCAGCTGGGGCAACAAGAGCAAAACTCTGTCTCAAAACAAAACAAAACAAAAATCTGTTTGTTGATTCATCCAATTGAAATAGTATCTTTTAACTCCTTGTTATATAGATAAGAACTGTTATGGCCGGGCGCAGTGGCTCATGCCTGTAATCCCAGTACTTTGGGAAGCCGAGGCGGGTGGATCACCTGAGGTCAGAAGTTCGAGACCAGCCTGACCAACATGGAGAAACCCTGTGTCTACAAAAAATACAAAATTAGCCGGGAGTAGTGGCACATGCCTGTAATCCCAGCTACTAGGGAGGCTGAGGCAGGAGAATTGCTTGAACCCGGGAGGTGGAGGTTGCAGTTAGCCGAGATTGCGCCATTGCCCTCCAGCCTGGGCAACAAGAGCGAAACTCCGTCAAAAAGAAAGAAAGACAGAAGGAAGGAAGGAAGGAAGGAAGGAAGGAAGGAAGGAAGGAAGGAAG
>NW_016842278.1:0-3547 GCF_001698545.2 Rhinopithecus bieti | reverse complement strand
CCAGACTTTAAGGTTATCTCCCTTGTTCCCTGAACATCACTGTTACCCTGTTCTTAAGGTGCCAGATTTCATATTATTCAAATACACATGCTCTACAATTTGTGCAGTTAACGCAATCATCACAGGCTCCTGAGGTGACATTCATCCTCAGCTTATGAAGATGACAGGATTAAGAGATTAAAGTAAAGACAGGCATGGAAAATCACAAGGGTATTGATTGGGGAAGGGATACATGTCCATGAAATCTTCACAATTTATGTTCTTCTGCCATGGCTTCAGCCGGTCCCTCCGTTTGGGGTCCCTGACTTCCTGCAACAGCCATGGAAGACAGGAGTGAAGTTTCTCACACAGCTACACAGAGGCTTCCCAGCAGCTCTGGCAATTGTGCTCTGTGGCATTTAACCAGAGGGGTGGAAGACTGACGTCCACTTAAGAACCTGAATGTGGACGTTTACCGTAGCCTCATTCATAATTGCCGATGCTTGGAAGCAACAAGATGTCTTTTGATAAGTGAGTGGATAAACAAATCGTGCTACATGCAGACGGTGGAATATTACTGAGGGATAAAAGAGATGAGGTAACTAGCCACGAGAAGACATGGAGGAACGGTGAATGCACGTCGCTAAGTGAAAGAAGCTAATCTGAAAATGCTCCACACTGCTTCCAACCACAGGACATTCTGGAAAAGGGAAAACTGGAGTCAGGAAAAGAATCAGTGGTTGCTGGGGTCCAGGGGAGGGAGGGATGACTAGGGAGAGCACAGGGGATTTCTCTCCAGCTGTGGAAGTATTCCACTAGATGCAGCAGCGATGGCACTGGACACTGTGCATTTATCAAAACCCATGGAACTTTATAGCACAAAGAGTGATTTTTTTTTTTTTGCCATTCTTCTTTTTGAAATGGAGTCTCACTCTGTCACCCAGGCTAGAGTGAGGTGGCAGGATCTTGGCCCACTGCAACTTCTGTCTCCCCAGTTCAAGCAATTCTCCTGCCTCAGCCTCCCGAGGATCTGGGATTACAGGTGCCCAACACCACGCCTGACTAATTTTTGTATTTTTAGTAGAGATAGTGTTTCACCATGTTGGCCAGGCTAGTCTCGAACTCCTGACCTCAGGTGATCTGCCCGCCTCAGCTTCCCAAAGTGCTGGGATCACAGGCATGAACCACTGTGCCCGGCTTGCCATTATTCTTATGATATGGAAAAATATGGATTCTGGCAGCTTTGGTTTTTATGCATTGCCCCACACTCCTAAGCGTTTGCCCGGCCGGCCTGGCTGTCTGGCCCGTGCCTCTCCCTTGTACAGGTGGCGCTGGGCCACTTGCCTGCATGTTCTCAAGGTCCCCTGCCCTGCCCCGTCCCCCTGTTGGAGGCTCAGCCCCTGGTCTGATCGCTGCCTGTGGGGAACACAGATGGCTCAGGTTCCCCAGGTAATGGGGAGGGCCCCACTGCCCTGGAGAGACTAGAACAGTGGCTCAGAATTTTCTCAGGTCAGAAGGACAGGGAAACTGAGGGCCAGGAGAGAAGCAGTGGTGCGGGAAGGCACGCACCGCCCTCCTCATCCACCCTGACTGTCCCTTCTGTGACCACTTCCCAGTCTCACGTGCTCACCCTCAGCCAGCGTTTATTTACCACTCGAGGAGTTTTTTCTCATTAATCTCTGAAGCATTCAGTCATCATCTTTCCTTCCTTCATCCTCTTTTAAAAAATCCATTTATACAGACAAACTGTGGTGGCACACACCTGTAATCCCAGCATTTTGGGAGGTCGAGGCAGGAGGATCACTTGAGGCCAGGAGTTCAAGACCAGCCTGAGCAATATAGTGAGACTCTGTTTCCACAAAACATAAAAATGAGCTGAAGTGGTGGCACGTGCCTGTGGTCCTAGCTACTCAGGAGGGTGATGTGGGAGGATCGCTTGAGCCTGGGAAGTCAAGGCTGCACTGAGCTAGGATTGTGCCACTGCACTCCAACCTGGGCAACAGAGCAAGACCTTGTCTCAAATAATAATTTTTTAAAAATCAATGTATTATGCAATGTTTCTGAGTTCCAGCTGAGCAGGTGCCCTGAAGGAATTGTGGTTCCCGTCCTCCTGTCCAGAGAGGCCAAAGCCCCCAGCTCTCAAACGCACAAGAGTGGCTGGTCCAGTGGCTGTGGGGAGGCAGGCCATAGGCCCCTGACCCCAGCACAGGTGCCCAGATTAGATTCACACATATTTCCTAGGAAAATGCATCAGGGAAGACCTGCACGGCCACTCTCACTGCGGCCAGATCACTTCCCAGTACCTTCCTGTGCAGAAAAACAGAAGCTTTCGGGCCAGGGTCCTGGGGAATCTCCTCCCAGCACTGGTCTTGCTGGCTGCCCCAAGGCGTCGGATGCCAGATTCCTGACGTTAGGAGGAGCACCAGGCGCCCTGCCCTGAGGATCTGCCCTAGCCGTCAGCGTTGGAATTCAGCCGAAAATTCATAACCGCAAGGGGAGAGGAGCAGGTCCTGCTCTGCCTGGGAACCCGAGGACCCTTCTCTGGAGAGCCTGCAGCCTGCCGAGGACAGGGGATCCAGGGCCTCTACCTGAGGGGGCTGCCATGGCCTCCTGGGTCCACAGGGGAAACATTGACTGGCTGGAGGACAGCGGGGGGTGCAGTGCACAGGCGCAGGGGTGCAGGTTGCAGGGGTGCTGTGAAGACCTGCCCTTGGGCAGCAGGTGGCAGACCCAGCATTATCCTTCATCTGGGGCTTTGCTACCTGGTGAGGCCACCTCCTCCCCGATGCAGAAGGCCTCCTTCTCAGCTACCCCTGCCCCAGGACAGCTCCAGGATGTCCCATGGTGCCCTGCTTAGCCTGGCCAGTCCTGAACTCGGCATTGGTCCCCTCTGCCCCAGCCTGCACATTACCCGTGCCTCACCTGGCAGCCCTCCCATTCCTACCCTCCCCTTGCTGGCACTGTCCATCAGTCCTGACCTCCTGCTATCTTACTGTGGCTGCTCAGACGGGCACCCCAACCCTGGTCACATGCCACAGACCCTTTCTCCAGACTCATCCCCACCTCCACTCAGGGGCCCCAGCCCTTCTAGGATCCTAGCCCCGAGCCTGTGACATACTGCACACCCACTGCTGGGCCCTAGGCTGCAGGGACGGTCCCTATCCTCAACCTCCCAGCTGGAAGGCTTTTTGCAGATCTGGCTGCTCCAGTGGCCGCCGGTACCAACCCACAGAGCCCTTTGCTGAGGGCTGGGCAGGGCGGGTGGATGGGGAGGAGCAGGAAGGAATGAGCACCATGGAGCATGAGAGTTTATTGTCTTCAAGAGGGTGAAGGTCGTGGTCCCAATGTACAGGTGGGGGCACCCACAGTGTTATCCTTCCTGGGTTTCCCTTGGGCAGAGGGGGAGCCCCAGCTGTGGCCACACCTGGGCTCTCCTGCCCCTCAAAGGGTCCTGGACAGCACTAGAGGGCAAGGGGCCTCATGCAAGGGGCCATCGCCCACCAGAGGCACCATCCTTGCCCATCACCCACACCAGAGGCACCGTCCTTCCCATCACCCACACTGGAGG
>NW_016842277.1:0-314 GCF_001698545.2 Rhinopithecus bieti | reverse complement strand
AACTTTCTCAGAAAGATTCTTTCTAGTTTTATCTGAGGATATCTCCTTTGTCGCCATAGGCTTCAATGCAATCCAAAATATCCCTTCTCAGATTCCCCAAAAACAATGTTACCAAACTGATCCATGAAAAGAATTGTGTAATGCTGTGAGATGAATTACCATATCACAAATCAGTTTCTAAGAAAGTTTCTTTCTAGTTTTTATATGAGGATATTTCCTTGGTCACCGTAAGCTTCAATGCACTCCAAAATATCCCATTGTAGACTCCAGGAAAACAGTGTAAGCAAATGGCTCAATGAAATGAACAGTGTAAA
>NW_016842276.1:0-1847 GCF_001698545.2 Rhinopithecus bieti | reverse complement strand
AAAATGCTAACTCAAGGCCGGGCGCAGTGGCTCATGCCTGTAATCCTAGCACTTTGGGAGGCCGAGGGAGGCGGATCACCTAAGGTCAGGAGCTCCATTCCAGCCTGACCAACATGGAGAAACCCCATCTCTACTAAAAATACAAAATTAGCCAGGCGTGGTGGTGTATGCCTGTAATCCCAGCTACTGGGGAGGCTAAGGCAGGAGAATCGCTTGAACCCGGTGAGGCTGAGGTTGCCGTGAGCCGAGATCACACCATTGTCCTCCAGCCTGGGCAACAAGAGCGAAACTCTGTTTAAAAAAAAAATTAAAAAAAGCTAACTCAGCCGGCGCGGTTAGTCACACCTGTAATCCCAGCACTTTGGGGGGCTGAGGCGAGCACATCACCTGAGGTCAGGAGTTCGAGACCAGCCTGGCCAACATGGCGAAATCCCATCTCTACTAAAAAGTAGCTGGGTGTGGTGGCGTGCGCCCATCATCCCAGCTACTCGGGAGGCTGAGACAGGAGAATCGCTTGAACCTGGGAGGCGGAAGTTGCAGTGAGCCAAGATAATGCCACTACACTCCAGCCTGGGTGACAGAGCAAGACTCTCAAAAAAATAAATAAATAAAAAATAACTCTGTGAGGTAATATGTTAATTAGCTAGATTAACCATTCCATAATGTATACATTACTTGAAACGATCATGTTGTATACACAATAAATGCAGACAGTAAATAAGTTTTTAAAAAATATTTTTCTGAGGAAATAGAAATTATCGAAGTAGGTAATATATTCAATTAACCTAAATTGTAAAACATTATAAAACACAGAGAACTGTTGTAATTCATTCTCATCTATTCGTTTAACTCAGGTTAGCTTAGTTTTGAATCACTACATATTCTTAAAAGGAGTGAAATTAGTCACATTCCATTTATCTTCCAAATTTATCAACGTTTATTTAGACTTATTTCAAGAATAATTTGTACAGGGCCTAATTAAATTATGAACCAAGAAAATTAGTCTTAAATGATCCTCAAGCCCCACTTTTTCCTGCACTTTGCTCTCTTAATCTCTTCGCCCATCAAAACAGCTTCAAGAAAAAGTTCTGATAAGTTTCTTGTACTAAGAGTAAGAATGGTAAGTTCCCGTGTTAAGTTCCCGCCCTTTTTGGAACGAGGCATTTTGGAACAGAAAGTGTTTTCTGGTGCCCTGAAGTCACACAATAAACCTACCTGCCTATGGGTAATCCTGTGAAGTGAATGAAGCGTCCAGGCCACGCATTTAAATACGCAATTTATTTTAAGTTATATAAATGGCGTTGGTTTAGGTGCAGGGTACAAACTTATTTGGAAATCATAGTTTTGATAACTACGTTTGGTAGGGTAATTTGGAAAGAGTTCGCCCCGGTTAAGACACCAATGGATGAAATACTTGTCAATCCCGGAGAAAAGGCATCTCAAGAATGGAAAGATTTGCTGGCTCGGGCTCCCTCGGGGAGTTCTAGGTGTAGGAACTGCGCGCTCTCCGTTACTTCTCCGTTACTGCCCAGCACAAAGGACGACGCGAACGAATACCAACAGACTGGACGAGTCGGTGACTACAGTTTGCATTAAGAGGCGGCGCTTTTTGGGTATCGGAGGGTTCCACTGGAACCTACGAGGGTCAAGAACACCGACGCGCGGATTCCGCCCACCAGACAGCCTGGGGATGCGAGCCCGAAGGCGCGGCGCAGCTAGAGAGAACCTTGGCATTCAGGTCGCCCAGAAGCAGCTAAGGGACCCATCGGCAGGGCCTGCGATCCGGCTGCGCCGCAGGCCAGCGAGAGACCGGCGCCGAGGACCCGGCGCGCGGCAGCCCGGCCCCT
>NW_016842275.1:0-1847 GCF_001698545.2 Rhinopithecus bieti | reverse complement strand
TTTTTTTACTTCTATTTTAAGTTCAGGGTAATTTTGAAGGTTTGTTATGTAGGTAAGCTTGTGTTATGGGGTTTGACATACAGATTATTTCATCACCCAGGTATTAATCCTAGTATCCGTTAGTTATTTTTTCTAATCCTCTCTCTTCCCACCTTCCACCCTTTGCTAGGCCCCAGTGTCTGTTGTTTGTGTCCATGTGTTCTCACCATTTATCTCCCACTTATAGGTGAGAACATGCATTATTTGATTTTTTGATCCTACATTAGTTTGCTAAGGATAATGGCCTCTAGCTCCATCCATGTTCCTGCAAAGGACATGCTCTCATTCTTTTTTATGGCTGCATAGTATTCTCTGGTGTATATGTGTCAGATTTTCTTTATCTAGTCTATCACTGACGGACATTTAGATTGATTTTGTATCTTCACTGTTGTGATTAATGCTGCAATGAACAAATGCATGCATGTGCCTTTATAATAGAATGATGTATGTATCTATACATTATAGCTGGGTCAAATGATATTTTTGGGATTGCTGGGTAATGGGGTTGCTGGGTCAAGTGGTATTGTTGTGTTTTACAACACACTGTTTTACAAAATGGATAAACTAATTTACATGCCCAAGAGTGTATAAGCATCCCTTTTTCTCTGCTGTCTTGACGACACATTATTTTTTGACGTTTTAATAGCCATTCTGACTGGTGTTAGATGATGTGGTTTTGATTTGCATGTCTCTAGTGATCAGTATCATTGAGTTTTACTTCATATGCTTACTAGCTGCATGTGTGTCTTCTTTTGAAAATATCTGTTTATGTTTTTTGACGACTTTTTAATGCAGTTGTGAGTTTGTTTGTTTTGTAAATTTGTTTAAGTTCCTTACAGATGCTGGATATTAGGCCTTTGTCACATGCAGAGCTGGCAAAAATTTTCTTCCATTCTGTAGATTGCCTATATACTCTGTTGATAGTTCCTTTTGCTATGCGGAATCAGTCTAGCTTAATTTGCCAATGTTTGCTTTTATTATAACTGCTTTTGGCATCTTCATCATGAAATATTTTCCTGGTCCTATGTCCAGGATGGTATTGCCCAGGTTGTCTTCCAGGGTTTTTATAGTTTTGGGATTTACATTTAAATCTTTAATCCATCTCAAGTTGATTTTTTATATGGTAGAAGGAAGGGGTCCAGTTTCAATCTTCTGCATATGGCTAGCCAGTTATCCTAGTGCCATTTATTGAATAGGCAGTCCTTTCTCCATTGCTTGTTTTTGTCAGGTTTGTCGAAGATCAGATTCTTGTAGTTGTATGGCTTTATTTCTGGGGTCTCTATTCTCTCCCCTTGTTCTATATATCTGTTTTTGTACTAGTACTATGCTATTTTGTTTACTGTAACCCTGTCATATAAAATTGGGTAGCATGATGCCTCTAGCTTTTTTCTATTCCTTAGAATTGCCTTTGATTATTTGGGCTATTTTTGGTTCTATATGAATTTTAAAATAGTTTATTTTTTCTTGTTCGTTGAAGAATGTCATTGGTAGTTTGATATAAATAGCATTGAACTTGTAAATTGCTTTGACCAGTATGGCTATTTTAATGATGTTGATTCCACCTATCTGTATTAGTTTGTTTTTACACTGCTATAAAGAACTACCTGGCACTGGGTGACATATAAAGAAAAGAAGTTTAATTGACTCACAGTCCTGCATGGCTGGGGAGGCCTTAGAAAACTTACAATTATGGTGAAAGGAGAAGGAGAATCAGGCACCTGCCTCACAAGACAGCAGGGGAAAGAGAGATTTGGGGAGGGGAAACTGTTAAACTCCCCCTCCCTCCCCTCCCCTCCCCATCCCCTCCC
>NW_016842274.1:8613-10296 GCF_001698545.2 Rhinopithecus bieti | reverse complement strand
ATATTAAATTAATTTTATAAAACTAATTTAGCTTTGTTTGCCTAGATATATATTCAATCATTGAAATTTATTATTTTTTAACTTGAAAGATTTGTGAATTAGGAAAATTTTAACACCAAAATCAGTGGCTTTTGATATGCAATTCTAATCCATTTACAATTACTTTAACAATTCATTATTTTACTCATTTTGCATATTTTAGTTTTGTTTTACCACATTTATTCCCTTATTTTATTTTCCTGTTAAATTGACCACTTTCATATTGTTTTCCTCTTGCATTTATCAACTACAGAATGTATTTTACATTTTACTACATATCTATGTAGTCATGTAGTTATGTAGTAACTATGTAGTGAAAATATATGCTAACTTACACTTTTTTTCTGAAAACGTAGTTGCATCAAAATTGTACTATCTCTCCAAATGAAAATACTAAGTAATTTATATACCAATTGAAAACTAAGGATTCTGTGGACTGTAATCTTTACCATCTTATCTGTGAAAGGCATATGTCTTAAACACTTTCTGGGTTAGGCATTATTATATTTTCATCTGCCATTCTGTTCCACAAATTATTTATCTTATATATTCCCAGTTATTTTCAAAGAAATCAATCTCTCCTGACTGTGCATTAGATAATTCATTAGTGGCAAAAGCTAGTCATCATAACCACATTGCCTCCCTAGTCCTTGAGATTGTATTGGGAATGAGCATGAGATCCATTTCCGGCCAATGAGTCATAAATGGAAGTCTAGTTTCATACTTCAATATTATATTAAATTCCTGTATAAAAGACAGAACTTTACTAAGTGAGAACTGTTTCTTTATCTTTTCCTCTTTATTACTACTTATAACCTGTTGTGAAAGAAGCTGCAGGAACCATTTTGAAATGATGAAATGACATTTTAAGTGAAAGGAGTCAACGTAATTTAATTGTTTGGAAAGTGGATGCAGCATGTGGCAAAGCCAGAAGATAGAGTGCAGCATTTTAATAACTTCCTTAAGAAACTGCAGAATATTCAATATGTCTGGTGTCTGTATGTGTATGAACATGCAAATGGCACACACACGCATGCAGGGTGATTAATGACTTCAATATGTAAACCTTTGTTGATCAGGCACTTTTTTGCTTTCGAACAAATATATTCTGAATACACAAAATTTCTGCATAGCTAGACTTTCTTCTAAAAGTTTATTTTCGGCTATTTGTAAAGCTTAAGGACTGTGAGCATTATATGTAACCTGGACATTCCGATCAAAAGTCATTGTGGAGCGTGAGGTCAGCCCAAAAAAAGGTAAAATTGGCAGATCCAAGTGTTCATCTTTTCACAAACACACTAAAAAATTGAAACAAAAGATAATTGACTGTCAGAAAGCTGGAAAATAGTTAACCATTTACAGAAAGCAAGTAAACACTGAGTCAAGAACAGGTAACTTAAAAATTATACAAAATATTTGCAGCATTTTACTTGCCCTAATCCTACTCCCTTCAGCAGTAGTGTTGAAGATGGCATCCTGAATTTCCTGTGTGGTGCTCCGGCCCCAGTTCTTGAGACACCAAAGAAATTATGTTTATTTGTCTGTTTCAACCTGTCTGGGAATTTCCTAAAAGACTTCTACAAGATAAGTGCCTTTTTTTTTTTTTTTTTTTTTTTTTTTTTTTTTTTTTTTTTTTTTTTTTTT
>NW_016842274.1:0-8325 GCF_001698545.2 Rhinopithecus bieti | reverse complement strand
TTTTGCCTAATTTGTAATTTTCCATGTTTAAAAGAAGCTAGGCAGAGGAAAGTCTTAGAAACATTGTTAAGGTAAATTAATAACCCACTGCAACTTGGTACAAAATATTACAACTGAGGTAAACTATAGCCATGCTGAAAGCCGGAGAGAGTTGTTCTTTAGAAATTAGGTAATTGAAAAGCACATGCACATACCAAAGAAATTAGAAGGCAACACCCATTCCCATGACTATACATATGCTCAGAAAAGACCTGTGATGACCCTCAGCTTTCCAAGTGATTTATCTTTAAGCTCTGCACAAGTAGGAAGAGAAGGCTAAGACAGAGTTGCAAATGAGCTGTCTAGGCATTGAAGAAGTGTTCTAGCACAATGTCTATTTAAAATGATTAGAAGAGATACATGTGTATAAGTAAGTATGTATGCATTTATCTATCTGTAAATCTATCTATCCATCATCTAGCTAGTTATTTATCTATCTGTCTATCTATCTATCATTTAGCTAGCTAGCTAGCTATTTATCTATCTGTCTTTTAATCTATCTTTTCTCCTTTTTTCCTTTCACTCCAGGGGTTCAAGGAATTTTATGAGAAAATACTAGCTAGACATGAGATAAAGAAACATACCTCAGAGACTACCCACAACAAATAATACAGACAATAAAAAAAAAGTCATTAAAAAATACAACCACAACCACAAAAGAAAATGTAAAGATCTAAAGAAGGGAGAATCATGTAATTTTATAGTTAGAAATTACATTTACAATGCCAAATTTTCAAAGACAAATCATAAAGCATGCAAAGATAGAAGAAAATATGGCCCAAATAGGAGAAATAAACAGAAACTGCCCCTGAGGAGGCCAAGCATTAGCCTTACTACACAAAGACTTTGTATCAAGTTTCTTAAAATGTTGAAAGAGCTAAAAGAAACTAAATAAAGAGCTAAATTAAAGAAGAATGGGATTTCAATAAATATTTATTTTGGGGTGCTGAAAATGTTTTCTGAAACACTTCATAGTGGTTGTGTTACACAACATTGTTAATTTACTAACTGCCAGCAAATTGAACATATTAAAATGGTTCATTATAATTTTTTTGAATTTCATCTCTACTTTAAACAAACAAGCATTTTGCAGTTTTATTTATACTAAGTTTTGCAGATTTAAACTAGATTACTGTCTCAATTTATCTCCACAATCCTTTTTTTTTTTCTATCTGAAAACTACCTTTCCTGTTTTCCTGGATAACTTTCTATCTTTTAGGTTCTGTTCCTAGATCAATGAGTTTCTTCCCTGACAGTTATCTTCTATTGGCTTCAATATTCTCCCTAAAAAATTACAGCATTTGACTTAACGACCACAAATATATTGTTTATATGAATCTTTGCAAATACATAAAATCTGGGTCTATGCTTTCCCTCTGCAATTGTAAACTAGATAAATTTGGGTAAATTGCTTAACTTACCTGAGGCTGATGTATCTTATATGCTACATTTATTTTATTACTGCTTGAATAAAAGTTTATCTAGGGCTCTTTTTTTCAGATCAAACTGTATTATGTGAATTTTAATAATTAAAAAACTATAATATGGTGCTGTGACATTAATATGTTTTACTCATTCACTGACTACTCTGTACCTATCCTTCACTGTCTCTGGAAATACAAATAATATTGACAACAAACATGTCTTTTAATCCACTGGGTCTCTTGGTGTCACGTACTGTATAATGAAGATGATGGTGAGGAGGAAAACATTTATTACTATAATTTATATATCTTTAAGAAAAGACCAACAGATAAGGACAATTTTGTCCACTCTATTATCTTTACTTTTATTTGAAGAGGCAAAATTCAACAAGGATGATGTAAAACTTGTTTGTAAATCAATTATTTGCTGCACAAATATGTAGATAGCATTCGTATATTGAATGAAAACAAGCAAGATTTTCTGAAAAGATAATTCCATTGGACCCATTTAAATTACCCATCCAGCACACTGTCTGTTGTGTAATAGATATTGGGTGCTTTGAATTATTTATAACTGAGTAGTCGTCCCTCCAAACATCTCTAAAGCAATCATCTAAGAAAGCAACTTGATTGACCTCAACTTGTGAAACATTTGTTATTATTTATTGTAGACTACATACTGGATATGGAGGGTATGAGATCAGTATTATGGTGCAGAGAAAAGCTGTACACAAATGTTATAGCATCACAGAGTTAGAAAGTAAAATTTCACAATGCAGAAAAAAATTATTTAGGTAAGATGAGACTACAACTACATTGGTGACTAGTACTTTTGAGTTATGTGATATTCGGGAAGTGAGTTAATGTTTCTGAGCCACAATTTAGATCTCTACAAGTATAGGCAAAGCATAAATTTATATATATATTGAGATAGGACTTTTGCTAGACTCTATAACCAGGCTTTGGCATTAGGAAGCTATGCTAGACTTAGTATTTATCTTCAAAAAAGCTTCAACCTACTGGGAGAAAAGGATATACATAAATTGAAATAAATAATGATACTCCTATAAGGGAACTTGATCATTTGGTATTTTCCAAATATAAGTATCAGCAAATCCAAACCAAATAATTGAATAACCAAGTATATTTAAGCATATTTATGAAGACATTCAGAAATGTACAGGCTTCAGGGGAAGTGAAAGCAATGATTTGACATTCTTTCAATATGTTAGGTTCCTTAGAGCTTTTAATCTTAGAGTGGCTAATTATCTGACTGGTCATCTCTCATGTTTATAATATGGTTATTAAAATAATAGGAACCATGAATTTCCCTGTACATGCCTGGAGCACAAAGCAAGCCTGGATCCTAATGAATATTTTATTTATTTCAAAAGAGTCAGGAAGTTCTTTTCCCTGCTCAGAAACTCCAGCATCTTTTATTTACTCACTTATCTGACTTGGCTTAACCCTGTCATCCTCAGAACCAATCTGTAGAAAGATGTGAAGAGAGAGAAGTTATGAGGTTTGGACTCATCAACTGAATTAGAAGAAATAATTGGAAAGAAAAGCACAGGGCAATCACATGAGTTGGGAGGTAACAGAAAGGCATATCAAATTTAGTCCTGAAGGATATCAGAAGACTTCTCAGAATGTAGGACTGCAGATAATAAGTGAAAACATTAGTCAGCTAGTCGCAAAGTGGGATGGGGTCACAAACCGCTTGCACCAGAAGACTAAGGTTTAACAATAATTTATAAAGCATTTTGGAAGTAAAATAAAAAATACTTTGAACATGTGTAATTTTAGCATGTAAAGTTCTATCTATTTGAATAAAATAATTTTGAAATAGGGTGAATTCAGACAAGTAAAAAAAAAAATCTAAATAAGATGCATGCCACAACTCTTGGAGTGGCAGCAGCAGCAGCAGCAACAGCAGCAACAGCAACAAAGAGAATAGAATAAAGACTAGGAGGAGGGGAATAAGCCGTCTCAGAGAAATATGGGACACCAAGTTAGAGTAGGTAGACAGACATGAGCAGGGCCGGAGAGGGCTCCAAGAAATGGCAGGCAGTCATAGGGTGATGGTCAGATCATAAAACTGTCCCTCTGAAATGGCAAGTGGTCACAACTGGCGCCAAGAGGAACAGGTAGAAAACATCTGGAGCCAGCAAACTTCAAGTCCCCGATAAGGTCTTAAGCATGCGCAGTAGGGGCAAAATGGCAGCGTTTAATTATATAATCTTCCTCTGCGGGCGCTGGACCAGAAAGGAAAATCGCCCCAAGTGAGCATGTGCGGAAGTTCAGTAAACACACTGCCCGTGTGGCCCCTCCCAAGTGCTAGCCGACAATTGCCAGGTGGCAGCTGAGCAACAGCCCGCCCCAAGGCCCAAGGGAGGGAGCACGGGAAGAGAAGCAAACCCCATAAGAAAGCCAATGTATAAAATCCCAAGCGGCTAAGCACAGTGACTCATGCCTGTAGTCCCAGCATTGTGGGAGGCCAAGGCTGGCAGATCTCTTGAGCCCAGGAGTTTGAGACCAGACAGGGAAACATGGCGAATCCCCAACCCTAAGCCCCTTGCCCGGCCTCCCCTCGTCTGGCCCTGTCTCTACTAAAAACACAAAAAATTAACTGGGCCTGATGGGTCGTGCGTGAGGTCCCAGCTACACGGGAGGCTGAGGTGGGAGTATGGGAGTATCGCTTAAGCATAGGAAATTGAGGTTGCAGTGAGCTGTGATGGCACCACTGCACTCCAACGTGGGTGGCAGAGCCAGACCCTGCCTCATAAACAACAGCAACGGTAAAACAAAAAACAAAACAAAACAAACATTCCAAGCCATAAGCGGTGCACTTTCAAGTCCCCACTTGGGCCTCTTCCAACTGTACTCCACTTCTTTTAATAACCCTTTGCCTCTGATTTAAAACTTGCCTAGACCTGTCAGTCGAAATCTTTCTTGTGAGAAGACAAGGGAGAGGCTCCCTGGGACTTGCCGCTGTTTCTCCACTCGCCACCAGTAACAATCATAATAAAATACTAGGAGGAGAGAAGAGATAGAAAAGGAAGAAAATATTCAAAGAAATATTGTCAGAAACGTCACCAATTTGATTTTAAAACATTCGTGTACATATCCTAGAAGCTCAACAAATTCTAAGTAGGATAAAGTGGAAGAGACTCCCATGGAGAGACATCATATTCAATTAGTGAAGCTATAAAGACAAAGATAAAATCTTGAAAGCAGGAAAACAAACAAACAAAAGTAAAATCTTATGTACAAGGGGAACTCGATAAGATCATCAAAACAATGGAGAGCAGAAAGTAGTCGGACAACATGTTTAAAGGGCTGAAAGTTGAAAACAATCAACTAATAATCTTACATTGAGCAACACAATTTTCAAAATGAAGCAAAGGGTTGTGGTTTCAGCTCCATATGAAGCCATTTCTGTCATCCTTGCAAGGATACAAAAGCAGAATAAACTAACTCATCAAATAATTGAGGTAGGGCAAGCCACCTTCAGGAAATCTGGAGTGATAGGAAAATAGATATAATCACAACAAAGATATTCTTACCTTGAGCAGAAGCTGCTGGAGCCATGAAATAATAAAACCATTTAAATGGTAATTTTCTAAAAAATTGCTGAAAGCTGAATGCAGACTAGCATAAGAATTACCAACTCTTTGGGACCACAGTAGTCGAGGGCCCCACACTTTCTGTGCAGTGTTTATCCAAAGAACACCATAGTTTCTCACAGCAGAGTCAAACAAGGTCCACTCTGGCTGTATCAGGGAGAGGTAAAATATCCACTTTGAAATATGTCCATGATATTCTCTGCAATAAAGTCTTAGTACCCAGAATAAAAGAATTTTCCAGAGTCTTATCCTAACTGGAGTGAAAGGACATGTACCCAGCTTCAGTTTCCTCTAGCTTTCCTGTGTCACCTAAGAGGCGAGGAAAAGATGCTTATGAAGTGCAGTGCCAAGACACATGCCCACTAAAAGACTGAGATTTAATTAAAGGCTATAGAATTCATCTCCTCTCCAAATCTTAGCACTGTATCATCAGGCATCCAGTATTATAACGGTGGATTATAGCTAGAAGGACTGAGAGGTCCTGAATCTGATTAAGAAGGAGGTAAAATTAAAACATCAAACAAATTTGAAGCAATTGGTACCTACATCTACAGAAATAATTAAACATAGCTCAACCACAGCCAGATTAAAATGTAAAGGCCTTCATCTGTGTTGTTACTCTATAGATTACACCAGGTTTCCAACCAAAATTTAAGATGATGAAAAGACAAGAAGAAATACAGTATAAAGAGACAAAGTGAATATCAATGTCAGATTTAGAAATGATACAGATGTTGAAATAGCCAGTGGATAGTATAATAAAGGCTGTGAGGGAAATCAGGAAACATGTAGGACCAGATGGGTAATGTGAACAAAGATCTGAAAAGTTAAAGAAAGGTCCAAAAGAAAGACTTCAAATTATACTACAAGTTTATAGTAACCCAAACAACATGGTACTGGTATAAAATAGACACATAGATACATGGAACAGGATATATAACCAAGACATAAAGCCACATATTTATAGTCAACTGATCTTTGACAAAGTTAACAAGAACATAGACTGGAGAAAGGACACCCTATTCAATAAATTATGCTGTAACAATTGGATTGCCATACGCAGAAGAATGAAACTGGACCCCTATTTCTCATTATATAAAAAAAAATCTACTTCAGATGGATGAAAACTTAAAATAACATGTGAAACTATCAAAACACTGGAAGGAAACCTAGGGAAAACTCTTCTGAACATTCGTCTAGGAAAATAATATTTGACTAAGACTTCAAAAGCACAGAAAACAAAACCAAAATAGACAAATAGGACTTAGTTAAACTAAAAGCTTCTGTACAGCAAAATAAATAATCAACAGAGTGAACAGACAACCTGCAAAATAGGAGAAAATATTTTCAAACAATGTAACCAACAGAGGACTAATAGCCTGAATTACTAGGAACTCATACAACTCAACAACAACAAAAAAAACAAAAAAATCCCACTAAAATGGGCAAATGACTTGAATAGACATTTCTCATAAGAATACATACAACTGGTCAATAAGCACATGAAAACATGCACAAGATCATTAACCATCAGAGAAATACAAATTAAAACTGCAATGAGATATTACCTTACACATATACACATATACATATATACGCACACAAACCATTATATATGTATATGTATAAATATGTATGTATATATGTGTATATATATGTATATGGTTAGGGTGGGCGGACCACCAGGGGTCAAGAGTTCAAGACCATTGCATATGTATATGTGTGTATATGTATATGTATATACATATATATGCTAAGATATGTGTATATGTATATACATGTATATGCTAAGATATGTGTACATATACATACACACACATACACATATGTAATGGTTTCTTTTCCTTTGGGTGTATACTCAATACTGGGATGACTGGATCAGATGTATACTGGATCTGATACATAGATTGAATGTGTATCAATATGTGTATATGTGTATATATACACATACATACATATATAATGGTTTGTACTTATATATATGTATATATAATGGTTTGTATGTATATATAAATATATACACACACACATATACATATACACATAACACCTGTACCTGGATATTTATCGCAGCACTATTCGCAAAAGCAAAGCAAAGGTAAGGAACCAACTTGTGTCTATTAACAAATGATTGGATTAAAATTGGTAAATATTTACTATGGAATATTATTTAACTATAAAACAAATAAAGGTATGTGTTTTGTAGTAACATGAATAGAACTGGAGGTCAGTATCTTAAGGGAAACAACTCAGACACAGAAAACAAATGCATGTTCTTATGTATAAGTGGGAGCTAAATAATACGTACACGGGGACACAGAGTGTGGAATGATAGAAAATGAAGACAGGAGGGTGGCGAGTAGGAAGCGCTGGATTATGGAAACTTAATAGAGGCCAGGCGCAGTGGTTCACGCCTGTAATCCCAGCACTTTGGGAGGTCGAGGCGGGCAGACTACCAGAGGTCAGGAGTTCGAGACCAGCTAGGCCAACATAGTGAAACCCTGTCTCCAGTAAAATACAAAATTAGCCAGGCATGGTGGCATGTGCCTGTAATTCTGGGAGGCAGAAGCAGGAGAATTGCTGGAGTCCGGGAGGCTGCAGCTGCCATGAGCCAACATTGCGCCATTGCACTCCAGCTGGGTGACAAAGCAAGACTCTGTAAAAAAAAAAAAAAAAAAAAAAAACAGAAGAACGTGAATGCTATTTGACTGACGACAAATAATCTGAAAGCCCTGGCTTCATCACTATGTAATTTATACATATAACAAAATTATATTGTACCCCATAACTTGAAATAAAAAAGTAAGCAAACTTTAAGAACATGTTATTAAAACATGTTTCTTTTTGCATCGGTCCATATTCAATCAGTTTGCATACCAAGTTTTAACAAGGAAAAAAATATTTGAAATAAAAAACACTGTAACAGAAACAAAAAATGGCTTTGAGCTCATCAGTAGACTGGACATGGCCAAGAAGAGAATCCGTATGCTTGAAGATATGTCAATAGAAACTTCCCAAATTGAAAAGCAAAGATAAAAAAGAATAAATAAATAAATAATTAGAATATCCAATAAGTGAAACAATTTCAAATGGTATGACATATGCATAATTGAAACACCAGGAAAAAAAGGAAAAAGGGAACAGAGCAGAACAAATATTTGAAGTAATAAGGGCTGCGAATTTTCCAAAATTAATGACAGACTGCAAACAACAGATTCTGGAAGCTTACAGAATAC
>NW_016842273.1:0-918 GCF_001698545.2 Rhinopithecus bieti | reverse complement strand
AATCAGTAATTTAAATTGAATTGTATTCTTATATAAATACACATATATATGCACTCATAAGTGCAAAGAATCTGAAGATTTTCTCTATTAATTATTAATTTTCTCTATTAAAATAGAGAAAGTAAAACTACTAATCAAGAAGTAAAGACAGTATTTGCTATATAAACATTTGTTATTAGTGTAAAAAGAATAGAAAGAATGGTGTATTTTATTCTTTCAGTTGTCATCTGCTCTTCTACTTACATATAAGCAAGAAAACTATGTAATTATGAGGTGAAAAAAGAAGTAATATATCTTCTTCCATGGACCTGCCAACATCTAATGTTAATATACTGGGAGAGGGTAAGAATGGGAGTTTAATTGTAGTGTTTGTTTGAACAGCAACTTACTTCATAACCTTGTTTTTGTTGTTGTTGTTGTTGTTGTTGAGAAGGAGTCTTGCTGTGTCACTCAGGCTAGAGTACAGTGGATCGTTCTCTGCTCACTGCAACTTCCGCCTCCCGGGTTCAAGCAATTCTCCTGCGTCAGCCTCCTGAGGAGCTGAAATTACAGGCACCCGCCATCATACCTGGTTAATTTTTTTATATTTCGTAGAGATGGCGTTTCACCATGTTGACCAGACTGGTCTTGAACTCCTGACCTCAAGTGATCCGCCTGCCTCGGCCTCCCAAAGTGTTGGGATTACAAGCGTGAGCCATTGCACCCAGCTCACAACTTTGTGAAAACCACATATCCTTATCTCTACCCTATAGTTGCAAAGGCATCTTTTGGATTTGGGCTTAGAAATTTTAAACAAATTAATTCCAACATTTCTCATGCACAACAAAATTGGAGAATGATTCATTTCTATGTTACTATATCTTCTAATGAAAGCTTTGTATAGCTTCATTTAATTATAGATTCAGAAACTTCTCCTCC
>NW_016842272.1:0-918 GCF_001698545.2 Rhinopithecus bieti | reverse complement strand
GGTCGAGTGCCGTGGCTCACGCCTGTAATCCCAGCACTTTGGGAGGCCAAGGGAGGCAGATCACTTGAGGTCAAGTGTTTGAGACCAGCCTGGCCAACATGGTGAAACCCTGTGTACTAAAAATACAAAAATTAGCCGGGCAAGGTGGCATATGCCTTGTAATCCCAGCTACTCAGGAGGCTGAGGCAGGAGAATCACTTGGTTGAGGTTGCAGTGACCACTGCACTTACTCTGAGCAACAGAGGGAGATTCTGTCTGAAACAAACAAAAGAAGAATCCATGAATCTTGTTTCCCCAGGAAACCCTCTCCCATGGCTGCAGCTGGTTCTCAGGAATACTCCTTCCTTCTCCTACCCACCGTCCAACCAGGCTGAGGCCACAGATACTTGGAACTCCTCATCCCTGTCCCTACTTTTTTTTGCCTCAAGTAAGAAATCAGGTGACACATCAGACCCAGGTCCCAGGAAACTCCCTGGGAAATCAGACACAGGCAGCCCAAAGGTGTTTTTTTTTTGTTTTTTGTTTTTTTGTTTTTTCTTTTTTTTTGAAAGGGAGTCTCACTCTGTCTCCCAGGCTGGAGTGCAGTGGCGCCATGCCAGCTCACTGCAACCTCCGCCTTCCTGTTCAAGCGATTCTCCTGCCTCAGACTTCCAAGTAGCTGGTACTGCACGTGCACGCCACCATGCCTGGCTAATTTTTTGTATTTTTAATAAAGATGGGGTTTCACCGTGTTAGCCAGGATGGTCTCCACCTCCTGACCTCATGATCCGCCCACCTCCGCCTCTCAAAGTCCTGGGATTACAGGTGTGAGCCACTGTGCCTGGCCCCAAGGGTGTTTTTTTAAAGGCAGAGGATATGGGATGGGGTGGTGCAGCCTCACTTAGAATCCTCATCCTCGGCCGGGCGCGGTGGCTCAAG
>NW_016842271.1:0-617 GCF_001698545.2 Rhinopithecus bieti | reverse complement strand
GAGCAGAATTTACACGACACATAGCAGTTTCACAGAAAGCTTCCTTCTGGTTTTTATCTGAGGATATTTCTATCTTCATATTCTAAAGAGTGTTCCCAAATGTTCTTCCTCAGATTCCACAGAAGCAGTGATATCACACTGCTCAATCCAGAGAATGATTTAACTGTATGAGATGAAAACACACATCACAAAGCAGTTGCTCAGAAAGCTTCTCTCCAGTTTTCAACGGAACACATTTCCTTGCTCACCACAGGCCTCTGGGCTCCACTTAATATTCATTCGCAGATTCCTCAAAGGCAGAGTTTCCAAACTGGGCAATGTAGAGTAAGCTGTAACTCTGTGAAATGAATGCACATATCAGAGAGCAGTTTCTTGGAACGCATCTTTCTGAGTTTTATTTGAGGGTATTTCACTTTTCGCCATAGTCTTCAATGTGCTCCAAAATATCTCTTTTTCATTGTACAGGAACAATGTTCAAACACTGCCTTATGAGAAAAGAGGTATAATTCCCTGAGTGGGATGCACACATCACAAAGCAGTTTCTCAAAAAGTTTCTCTCCAGTTTTATCTGAAGATATTTGCTTTTCACCATAGGCCTGAATGTGATCCTGAATATC
>NW_016842270.1:0-917 GCF_001698545.2 Rhinopithecus bieti | reverse complement strand
CAGTTAAAAAAAAAAAAAAAGATGTCTTCTGAGTTCAATTTTATTTGCATCTTTAACTCAAACACTAGCAATTAAGATGAATTATGTCTACGTTCCTATAATATCCGGTCTCTGACACAATTAATTCCTACTGATGTCTTCAGTTCTTTCATTTTGAGCTTGATCTTGGTCGAGCTCAAAAACGTGGATGTTGTCTTAGCTACTAAATCTCATGTGATAAGAGATTAATAAGACAGTTATACAGAAATGGCCTTCTCCTATAAGATCATTTCTGAAGACTACAGGTTTCTCCATCTATGACACATTATAAAAGCCCCAAAATGGTTGACGTCTTGCACCCTGCCAAGTTGGGGCAAAGGGGGATTATTCTGCTACCTAGACTATTCCAGACCTTCCTTCCCTGCTCTGATTCACTTTCTTCATATCAGAATTTGTAAGATATTTCTCTGATTTGTTAATATACAATTCTCTACCCCCCAAGCTCAAATCCATTTTCTTTACTACTCAAGCTCAGCTCCGATTCAGGGTACCTTGAAGTCTGACATTTATCAGGCCCAGAGAACTTGCCATCATGCCTGAAATTAAAAATGAAATCCCTTGAGATATTGTATCTTTTTTTGTTTGTTTGTTTGTTTGAGACGAAGTCTCGCTCTGTCGCCCAGACTGGAGTGCAGTGGCCGGATCTCAGCTCACTGCAAGCTCCGCCTCCCGGGTTCACGCCATTCTCCTGCCTCAGCCTCCCGGGTAGCTGGGACTACAGGTGCCCATCACCAAGCCTGGCTAATTTTTTGTATTTTTAGTAGAGATGGGGTTTCACCGTGTTAGCCAGCGTGGTCTCAATCTCCTGACCTCGTGATCTGCCCACCTTGGCCTCCCGAAGTGCTGGGATTACAGGCATGAGTCACTGTACCCGGCCA
>NW_016842269.1:0-250 GCF_001698545.2 Rhinopithecus bieti | reverse complement strand
TTACAGGCTTGAGCCACTGCGCCCGGCCTACTTTAATCTCTTAATCCTGTCATCTTCTTTGTAAGCTGAGGAGGGGATATATGTCGCTTCAAGACCCTGTGATGATTGCGTTAACTGCACAAATTGTTTGTAGAGCATGTATGTTTGAACAATATGAAATCTGGGCATCTTGAAAAAAGAACAGGATAACAGCGATGTTCAGGGAACAAGGGAGGTAACCTTGAACTGGCCTTGAACAGAGCCAAATTTC
>NW_016842268.1:0-250 GCF_001698545.2 Rhinopithecus bieti | reverse complement strand
CCTCTCCAGTATCTGTTGTTCCCTGGCTTTTTAATGATCACTATTCTAACTGGCATGAGATGGTATCTCATTTTGGTTTTGATTTGCATTTCTTTAATGACTAGTGATGAAGAGCTTTTTTTCATGTTTGTGGGCCAGATGTCTTCTTTTGAGAAGTGTCTGTTCATATCCTTTGCCCAATTTTTGATAGGATTTTTTTTTCTTGTAAATTTGTTTAAGTTCTTTGTAGATTCTGGCTATCAGCCCTTTG
>NW_016842267.1:0-619 GCF_001698545.2 Rhinopithecus bieti | reverse complement strand
GGTGAGAAGTGGCTGTGGCAGAACTCAGGCCTCGCCTCAGTCAGCTCCACAATCTGTGCCACAAGTTCTCCTTGCCCAGCTCGGCCTCAGTCCCCTTCAGCCAGAAGATGGAGGCTGTGCTGACAGTCGGCCCGGGTGTCCTGTCTCTTCCCTGCTCAGTGACTGCCCTGGCGGAAACCCTCTCACGGCAGCTCTGCATCCACAGCGCCGCGTCTCTCCCAGATTGTGCGGGGAGCACAGGAGGGTCTTCGGGGGAGAATCCTGACTCAGATTGTGGGTTCATGAATGGGAAGAGCTTTGGTCAGTGGGGTTCACAGTTTCTGTTTTCTCTTATTAAAAATGTATGGGGAAGGGTGGCCAGGTGCGATGCCTCATGCTTATAATCCTAAGGAGGCCGAGGCGGGCAGATCACGAGGTCAGGAGATGGAGACCATCCTGGCTAACATGGTGAAACCCTGTCTCTACTAAAACACAAAAATTAGCCAGACATAGTGGTGGGCGCTTTTAGTCCCAGCTACTTAGGAGACTGAGACAGGAGAATCGCTTGAACCCGGGAGGCGAAAGTTGCAGTGAGCCAAGATCGTGCCACTGCACTCCAGCCTGGCAACAGAGCGAGACT
>NW_016842266.1:0-918 GCF_001698545.2 Rhinopithecus bieti | reverse complement strand
GCGTCCCGTCTTTTATGGCAGAAGGGATGAAATAAGCCACGGTCTCCTATAGTGCTCCCAGGCTTATTAAATGGAGGAAAATTCCCACCTAATAAATTGTGGTCAGACAGGTTTATCTGCTCTCCAACCGTGTTTCCTGATAAGATGTTATCAATGACAATGCGTGTCCGAAACTTCATTAGCAATTTTAATTTCACCCCATCCTGTAGTCCTGTGATCTCACCCTGCCTCCATTTGCCTTGTGATATTTTATTACCTTGTGAAGTATGTGATCTCTGTGACCCACACCCTATTCGTGCACTCCCTCCCCTTTTGAAAATCGCTAATAAAAACTTGCTGGTTTTACCGCTCAGGGAACATCATGGATCCTGCCGACATGTGATGTCTCCCTGGGACACCCAGCTTGAAATTTCTCTCTCTTGTGCTCTTTCCCTTTATTTCTCAACCCAGCCGAGACACTTAGGAAATAGAAAAGAATCCACATTAAACATCGGGAGCGGGTTCTCCCCATAGAAGACGAGGGCCTTTCATAGGCCGACCCTTGCCTGACAACCATGGGTTATTATGATAGCAGGAGGGTAGGATGACGATATACCACAATGTTATGAAATACGTGACAACCAGGTGGAAGATGCTTGTGCCTTATTGCGTTGTGCCCAAGTACTGGTACATCAAACAAATATCCTAAGAACACGTGGTTTTGTATTTTGTACTTCTAAGGCTTATGGGCTTTGGAAGAGCTTCTAAATATCTAAATTTTTAGCATTAATTAACTTTCAAATAATTTCTTTTTGAATAATTTCTTTTTTCTAAAATATTTGCAAATAATTAAGAAAGCATATTTTCTTTCTTAATAGATTACATCTTTTATTAATGGAGTTATACAACTTAATTAGGCTTAATTAGGAATCACTTATT
>NW_016842265.1:0-1100 GCF_001698545.2 Rhinopithecus bieti | reverse complement strand
GCCACCGCGCCCGGCCTATCTTGCTTCTAACCTCTAAGCTGCTCTTGTTCATTCCTGAGAGTAGGTGAAACTAACTTTGGGAGGAACTTAATGTACAGTCTATAGTTTGAAACAAAGATAATAACAGCCCTTTCCCAAAACAAACCCCCTTCTTGCCTGGGGACTAGAATACCTTTGTAGGACCAACAAATTAGCCAAAAGATGAGAAATTATGGTTTAGGATTCATGCAGCTAGAGGCTACAAGATTCTGACCCTTCCCAAATTGATCCAGTGGATAACAACACTATTATAAAACCTAAGATAAGTACTTGAAATATTTTGCAAATCCTGTACTCAGTGGATGGGCTGATACCACCCAGATCAATAAACTGGCTCATTTGGTTTTGTGGCCCCTACCCAGGAACTGACTCAGCACAAGAGGATGGATAGCTTTGACTGTCTATTATTTCATCTCTGGCCAATCAGAACTCCCTGTCTAAACTCAGACTCACTTTCTCCCTACTCACCAAATTATTCTTAAAAACTCCAATCCCCAAATTCCCAGGGAGACTGATGAGTAATAAAACTCCAGTCTCACTCACAGCTGGCTCTGGTGTGAATTACTCTTTCTCTATTGCAATTCCCATCTTGATAAATTGGCTCCGTCTAGGCAGCGGGCAAGATCAAACTGTGGGGCTGTTAGTTTACAACCTAATCAATATTTTTAGAAATAGACAAGCTTATTCTAAAATTCATATGGAAGCCAGGCACGGTGGCTCATGCCTGTAATCCCAGCACTTTGGGAGGCTGAGGCAGGCAGATCACGAGGTCAGGAGATCAAGACCATCCTGGCTAACACGGTGAAACCCCGTTTCTACTAAAAATACAAAAAATTAGCTGGGTGTGGTGGCAGGCGGCTGTAGTCCCAGCTACTCAGAAGACTGAGGCAGGAGAATGGTGTGAACCCAGGAGGCAGAGCTTGCAGTGAGCTGAGATCATGCCACTGCACTCCAGCCTGAGCAACAGAGCAAGACTCCATCTAAAAAAAAAAAAATTAAATTAAATTAAAAAATAAGGCCGGGCGCGGTGGCTCAAGCCTGTAATCCCAGCACTTTGGGAG
>NW_016842264.1:0-1101 GCF_001698545.2 Rhinopithecus bieti | reverse complement strand
GGTCCTGGGGGAGGCCATGGGGGGAGGCCGTGGGGGGTCCTGGGGAGGCCGTGGGGCAGGCGTTGCAGTGGGGGTTCTTGAAGAGTCCGTGGGGCGAGGGCTGGGTGGTGGAAGCTGGGCCCAGCCTCCAGTCCTGCAGAGCACAAGCCCCCGCCGCACAGACCCCCCCCCGCACAGACCTGTTCATTCTGGATGCTGCCGCCTACCACTTTCTGGAGCGCGCAGTGTGGAGTGCTCAGGGCCCCGCCACGCTCCCTGGGGGTGTCCTTGTCTACCGCCCGCCCACCCTCCAGAGCATGTTCGTGTTCGTGTCCGGAGTGAAGGTTACCTCACCGACTCAGAGTCATTCCCAGGAGACCCGGCCGGTGTGGATGTCGCTTTGGCTGACACGCCTGTTCTCTGCCCCACGCAGGCTGCTACAGGCACTGGAACGCGGACGGGAGCGCCAGCTGTGTCCGCTGTGGGAACGCAACCCTCCCAGCCTACAATGGCTCCGAGTGTAGAAGCTGTAGGTCTGCCCGGCTGCCCTGGCTCCCTTCTCACAGCTCCAGCTGTGGGAGAAACTGTGGGAGTTGCTGTCTGTGTCCCCACCTTGCCCCAGAGCCACTGTCCACTGGGGGAACAGTCCTGGGAGCCCCCTCTTCTCGAGTCCTCTGGCCCATTCGGGACAGCTGCTCCACCCCCTCAGTCCCCTTGCTTTCGTATTTCCGGCCTGAGATCCCTTCAGGGTGCTCGTGGGTGTCCCTGTGGGCTCCATGCACACAGGCTCCCCACGGCTCTGCTCTCCTACAGTCGCTGGCCGGGGTGCGCCATTCCCCATGAACAGAAGCTCAGGGACCCCTGGGCGGCCACATCCCGGTAAGTCTCAGCAGGCCATGGCCACCTCTGCTGGTGTCCTGGGGGCTGGGGGCTGTCAGAGCCAGTGCAGACCCTGACCACTGACGCGGCCACAGCAGGCTCAGGGTCCGCAAAACAGGGCCAGAGGAGAGTGCGGCAGCCCCTGCAACTTGGGGTCAGCTGACATGGGTGGGGATGTGGGGGCGTCACCAGGGCTCCACCACATCTCCAAAGGGCCGTAATTAGGGGAGGCCCTCATGGCCA
>NW_016842263.1:0-1090 GCF_001698545.2 Rhinopithecus bieti | reverse complement strand
CGGAGGCCAAGGCGAGTGGATCGTTTGAGGTCAGGAGTTCAAGGCCAGCATGGTCAACATGGTGAAACCTCATCTCTGCTAAAAATACAAAACTTAGTAGGGCATAGTGGCACACACTTGTAATCCCAGCCATTTGGAAGGCTGAGACATGAGAGTCACTTGAACCCAGGAGGGGGAGGTTGCAGTGAACCGAGATCATGCCACTGCACTCCAGCTTGGGTGATAGAGCGAGACTTTTTCTCAATAATAAATTAATAGTTTGAATAATTGCAAAAGGCAGAATGAATTAAGTTGATATACAAATAAGATCATACAAGAATTTTGGACCTCCTGAAAGAGGTTTAATGCTCTAACATCTTCATTAACCAAGCTGCTTATATTTCAAAGATTCTAAAAGCTACACATTAAAAATTATTTACAAGAAATAGTGAAGTAAAAGTCTGTGAGCACTAGAAAAAGGAACTTTATAATGTTAAGTCTATCTCTCCATCAACACTGACACGTTATTAGAATATGGATTTCAAAGATTAAACAAAAAAATTTTTAGGCTGGGCGTGGTAGCTCACACCTATAATCCCAGCACTTTGGGAGGCTGAGGCAGGTGGATCATGAAGTCAGGAGTTCGAGACCAGACTGGCCAAGGTGGTAAAACCCCATCTTTACTAAAAATACAAAAATTAGCTGGGTGTGGCAGTGGGTACCTGTAATCCCAACTACTTGGGAGGCTGAGGCATGAGAATTACTTGAACCCAGGAGGCAGAGGTTGCAGTGAGCCGAGATGGGTGCCACTGCACTCCAGCCTGGGTGACAGAGTGAGACTCCATCACCAAAAAAAAAAAAAAGAAAAAAAGAAGAATTTAAATGTAGACACTCATTACACTCATTAATTGCCAGAATTTTTTAATGTGTCTTCTGAGTTATTCATCCTATAGAAATAGTACATAATTTTATTTAGATAAAAAATAAGCAGTCCAATGAACTTGAGCTATAAAATTCATAGTCAAGCCATTTCACCAAGCTTATTATGAAGTGGTAGTGTAAGATCCAACTTTATATATTTATAAATAAAGATAGTTATTCAATTTTTATA
>NW_016842262.1:0-1849 GCF_001698545.2 Rhinopithecus bieti | reverse complement strand
TGGGAGGCTGAGGCAGGAGAATTACTTGAACCCAGCAGGTGGAGGTTGCAGTGAGCAGAGGTTGTGCCATTGCACTGCAGTCTGGGCAACAAGAGCAAAACTCCGTCTCAAAAAAAAAAAAAAAAAAAAGAGAAAACAGAATATGCCAATGAATAACATTATGAAGAAAAAAGAAATATAACTCCAGATGTAGCAGAGTTTATAAAGAAAATAAGATGATATTAGGAATAACTATCGCAATGTGTTTAACAACTTCGCACACAATGGACACATTCATAGAACAATATATTTTACCCAAACTGACTCAAGTATATATAGAATATCCAAATGGTATTGTAGAAATTTGACACATTGAAGAAGTGGTTAAAAAGCTTCTCACTAAGAAAATGCTAGACCTAGCTGGTATTATCAGGCAGCAGTAAATTCAAGTATTATCTAAGCTCCTCCAGACAAAACAAAAAGGAGCAACATCTGCAAACTATTTTGAGGCCAAGAATATTTTGATATTCAAACTCAGCAAACTCAACAAAGAAAGCATGGGAAAAGAAATTATAGACCAGTCTCACCCTTTGTGAGGTACAAATGTTCAGCAAGTTTCAACAAAAGACAATCTATGATTGTACCTTAAATATTTACAGATTAAAGGAGAAAGGAAAACAAAATGAAAACAAAATATTTCTTATATCAATTGATATGGAAAGTAGTTGTGATAAAATTGAACACCCATTCAGGATTTAACAAACCAGGAATAAACACAAACTTCCTTAATCTGATAAAAGCTTTCTAAGGAAAAATGTATGTCATACTAAAGAGTGGGATATTAAAAATGGTCTCCTTAAAGTCAAGAACAAGTTGGGTGTGGTGGCTCATGCTTGTAATCCCAGCACTTTGGAAGGCTGAGGTGGGTGGATTGCTTGAGCCTAGGGGTTTGAGAGCAACCTGGGCAACATAGTGAGGCTCCATCTCTACAAAAAATACAAAAATTAGCTGGGCCTAGTGGCGTGTACCTGTAGTCCCAGCTACTTGAAAGGCTGAGGTGGGAGGATTGCTTGAACTCGGGAGGTCAAGGCTGCAGTGAGCTATGATCATGCCACTGCACTCTAGCCTGGGTGAGAGAGCGAGACCTGTCTCAAAAATCCAGAACAAGTCAAGGAGGAACATTCAGAAGAGGAAATCTAAATTACAGATAAACAAATGAAAGCTGCTCAGCTTCAGTAGTAGTCAGGGAAGGAAAGTTAAAACTATAGTTGCTATCTCCCAGCATCAAAGCTGATCAGACAGAGATGCACTGGAATATGTATATTCTGCTGTTAGATGTGGAAAGTATTATGCTGCTTTGAAAAACCATGTGGAATTACTTAGTAAAGATGAGGATTAGCTGGGCTCGGTGGCTCAAGCCTGTAATCCCAGCACTTTGGGAGGCCGAGACGGGCAGATCACGAGGTCAGGAGATTGAGACCATCCTGGCTAACACGGTGAAACCACGTTTCTACTAAAAAATACAAAAAACTAGCTGGGCGAGGTGACGGGCGCCTGTGGTCCCAGCTACTCCGGAGGCTGAGGCAGGAGAATGGCGTGAACCCGGGAGGCGGAGCTTGCAGTGAGCTGAGATCCGGCCACTGCACTCCAGCCTGGGCAACAGAGGGAGACTCGTGCTAAAAAAAAAAAAAAAAAAAAAAAGATGAGGATGTGCCAGTGACACAACAGTTCCACTCTGGTTTCTTACCATAGAAAAGCTTGTACAAATGTGTAATAGGAAATATACATGAAATTAAATTGCTTATGATGTCATTGCTTATAGCATTAGAAGATGGGTGTATTAGTCCATTTCCACATTGCAGATAAAGAC
>NW_016842261.1:5247-8086 GCF_001698545.2 Rhinopithecus bieti | reverse complement strand
TTTAATATTCAAAATTTTAAAAAAACCTAGTTAGGCCAATACAAACATTAGACATTGAACTTATTTAAAGAAAAAATAAAAATAAAAAACTATACCCTTACCTGAAGTTAATTGGTCTAGGCTATAAAGCAATTTATAATCTAATGAATTGTTGAAAAAATCAGGAAACCAGTGAGCAATTCATGAAGACTCACAACTGGGTTTCATACAAAATGAGACAGATATATTAACAGACATATAGAGGAAATATGAAGTAAAAAATAGCCCTAATCAATGACTGCAATTAAAGGGAGACTGTGCACATGCTTAAGGCTGAGCCTCCTAAGGAGTGACACCAAATATGTTCAAGAAACAACAGAAAACCACGATTTAAAAAGTAAAGGTAGATATAATGCCAATATCTCATCAAATGGAGAATATCAATACAGAAATAAAAATTTAAAAGAACCAAACTCAAATTCTGTAATTGAAATGTACAATGACCAAACTAAGACATTCACCAGAGGGGTTAGTTTATTAGAACTAGCAGAAGAAAGAGGTAGAGAACATTGTGATAAAACAACATAGATTATTCAATATAAATACAAGAAAACAGAATGAAGACAAATGTACCAAGTCTCAGACAAACATGACACATCTTTATGTGCACTAACACAAACGCAGTAAGAATACCAGTTGAGAGGAGAGAAGGAATGGATAGTGATCCACACTCAGACATATAGAAAAAAATGCTGAAGAAAAGAGAAAATATTGAAAGTGGAAAATAAAATGACTCACTACATACAGGGGAACAACAATAAGATTAAGAGCTGATTTCTCATCAGAAATAATTAAGACAAGAAGACAATTGGATGACATGTTCAAAAGTGAAAACAAAACAAAACAAATCAAAACACTGTTAACCAATAATCTTTTATGAGGAAATCCCATCTTTTAAAATCAAGGTGAGATTACATGGCATTCTAAGTCAATCAAAAGAATTATTTGGTAGTAAAATGCCTTCATACAAATACTAAAGGAATTTTCTTGGTTTGAAATCAATGAGAAGGAATCCACAAACAGAACTAGAAATTGTAAATATAATAAGCTCTCTAAATACAATTTTGCTTTCATTTCTTCTTTTAGCTTCTTTAATGAACATAACATTTTATCAAGTAATCATTGTAACACTACAATATAAGGTTTAAAATTTATGGATGTAATATGCACAATACTAACAACACAAAATAGATGGTAAGCATTATGAGATTAACATTTTTATATGTTTCTGAAATTAAGTTAATATAAATCTAATGTACATTCTGATACATTAAGATGTTGTCTTACTCCATTAATGGTTGCTATAATGGAATAACAAAGATTAGGTAATTATTTAAAAAACTTGATTTGGCTCACAGATATGGGGCTAGTAAGTCTAAAAGTTTGGTGCCAGCATCTGCTGAGAGTCATCATTCTATAGCAGAATGGGGAAAAAAGTCAAGTAAGTATGCAAGACAGAGAGATAAATGGGGCTAAACTTATTGTTTCATTAGGAGCCAACTTTCATGATAACTAACCCACTTCCCAAAACAGGATTAAACCATTTATGGGGTGCAGCCCTCATGAACTAATTAACTCTTAAAGGTCCCAACTCTTAATACATTAATACTGTTAAATGACAGTTACCTTTCCAAAACATGAACTTTGGGGACATATTCAAACCTTTGGAGATGTATATGTGGTAATCCAAAGAGTGAACAATAAGACATTACCTCAAAAAACATAGTAAAATAGCCATTAAAGAAATAAAAGTTACAGAATAAAATATTGCCTTAATCCAGAAGAAGCAGTAAAAAAGAGAAGAAGACAAAATTGAATTGAGACATATAGAAAACAGAAATGAAAATGACAAGCATGTTTGCTTGGTAAACTTTCCTCCATCCCTTTATTTTGAGCCTATGTGTGTCTTTGCACGTGAGATATGTCTCCTGAATACAGCACACCAGTGGTTCTTGACTCTTTATCCAATTTGCCAGTCTGTTTCTTTTAATTGGGGTGTTTAGCCCACTTAAACTTAAAGTTAGTATTATTATGTGTGAATTTGATCCTGTCATCATGCTGCTGTTTAGTTATTTTGCTCACTAGTTGAATCAGTTTCTTCATAGTGTCATTGGGCTTTAAATTTTGCTGTGTTTTGCAGTGACTGGTACCAGGTTTTCCTTTCCATATTTAGTGCTTTTTTCAGGAGCTCTTGCAGGGCAGGCCCGGTGGTAACAAAATCCCTCAGCATTTGCTTGTCTGGAAAAGATTTTATTTATCCTTTGCTTAAGAAGTTTAGTTTGGCTGGATATGAAATCCTGGGTTGAACATTCTTTCCTTTAAGAATGTTAAATTTTTGCCCCCAATATCTCCTGACTTGAAGAGTTTCTGCTGTGATGTTTGCTGTTAGTCTGATAAGCTTCCATTTGTAAGTGACCTGGCCTTTCTCTTTGGCTTCCCTTAACAGTTTTTCCTTCATTTTGACCTTGGAGAATCTGATGATTTTATGTCTTGGGGTTGGTCCTCTCATGGAGTATCTTAATGGTGTTCTCTGTATTTCCTGAATTTTCATGTTGGACTGTCTTGCTACATTGGGGAAGTTCTCCTGAATAATATCCTGAAGTGTGTTTTCCAGCTTGTTTCCATTCTCCCCATCTCCTTCTGGTACCCCAGTCAACTGTAGGTTCAGCCTCTTTGTAACATCTTATATTTATTGGAGGTTTTGTTTATTTCTTTTTATTCTTATTTCTCTAATCTTGTGTTCATGCCTTATCAAAAAGTGGGCAAACGATATGAACAGACACCTTTCAAAATAAGACAT
>NW_016842261.1:0-1057 GCF_001698545.2 Rhinopithecus bieti | reverse complement strand
AAAAAAAAAAAAAAAAAAAAACCTTTAAAAAGTGGGCAGAGGAAAACTTTTCAAGAAAACCCACTGACATAGCCAACAAGCATATGAAAAAAAATGTTCAATATCACTAATTAGAGAAATGCAAAAAAAATTCCAATGAGATTCCATCTCACTCCAGTCAGAATGTGTACTACTGGAAAGTCATAAAATCACAGATGCTGGTGAGGTTGCAGGAAAATAGAATTATTATGCACTGCTGATGGAAATGTAAACTAGTTTATCCTTTGTGGGAAGCAGTGTGGTGATTTCTCGCAGGACTTAAAACAGAACTACCATTTGACCCAGCAACTCCTGTTACGGCAAGTCAGGGACCCCGAATGGAGTGATCGGCTGAAGCCATAGCAGAAGAACATAAATGGTGAAGATTTCATGGACATTTATTAGTTCCCCAAATTAATACTTTTATAATTTCTTATACCTATCTTTACTGCAATCTCTGAACATAAATTGTGAAGATTTCATGGACATTTATCACTTCCCCAATCAATACCCTTATAATTTACTATGTCTGTCTTTACTTTAATCTCTTAATCCCGTCTTCTTCATAAGCTGAGGATGTATGTCACCTCAGGATCCTGTGATGATTGCATTATTTGCACAAATTGTTTGTAGAGCATGTGTGTTTGAACAATATGAAATCTGGGCATCCGAAAGGCACAGGATGGCTGCGATTTTAAGGTAACAAGGGAGATAACCACTGGGCCTGACTGCCTGTGGGTCCCAACAGAACAGAGTCATATTCCTCTTCTTACAAAAGCCAATAGGAGAAATATCGCTGAATTCTTTTCTCAGCAAGGAACAGCCCTGAGAAAGAGAATGAATTCCTAGGGGAGGTCTCTAAAATGGCCACTCTGGGGATGTCTTATACAGTCTTATACGGTTGCAGATAAGGGATGAAATAAGCCCTGGTCTCCTGTAGCGCCCCAGGCTTATTAGGCTTAGGAAATTCCTGCCTAGTAAATTTTAGTCAGACCAGTTGTCTGCTCTCAAACCCTGTCTCCTGATAAGATGTTATCAA
>NW_016842260.1:0-1300 GCF_001698545.2 Rhinopithecus bieti | reverse complement strand
AAATTCCAAGGGTATTCTACAGATTTTTTTTTTTTTAGGTGAGTTAGCCTGTACTCTCTCCTCACATCCTTGTTGGTCTTAATAGGCGATCTCTTGGGGCATTTGAAAATATACAGAAAAAAATATTTATTTTAGTTATAAGTGAATGACAACATTGATGTTTAGTGGGAGAAAATCAGAAACGACAAACATACTGCCGTTCTTACCTGCATAAGAGAGAACTATCCTGCCAAAATGTCAGTAGCACATAATAAACATACACCTTTAAAATTGCCTAGAATTTGCCCTTTGGTTTCTAGCTACTTATACCTTCCCCAAATCCCAGGCAACCACTGATCTGCTTTCTGTTACTATATCTCATCTACATTTTAAAATAATTTTTATAAATAAAGCCAACAATATGTCAACTTTTTCTTGGTTTATTTTACTCAGATAATTATTAAGATTCATATATGTTTTGAGTGCATCAACTTTATTGCTGAGTAATAGTCTGTTGTGTGGATGTAACTTTATCCATTCACCTGTTGATGAGCATTTAGGTGTTTTCCAATTTTTGGCTATTACAAATAAACTTGTTATAATAAATAATTTTCAACAAATCTTCGTATGGGCAGTTTATTATTATTATTTTTTTCTTGACAGAAGACTTATGACTGGAATGCATGGATCATTTGGGAGGTATATGTATTTACTATGTAAGAAACTGATAACATGATTCCAAAGTGACTATATCACTTTAAACTCTCACTAGCGAAGTATGAGAATTCGACTTTTCCCTCTTTCAGGATTCACTGTTTTAAGTTTCCTGATTTCCAGTATCTGAAAATCACTAGTTCTTATATTCATAAAGGTTTTGGGTTTTTTTGTTTGTTTGTTTGCTTTTTTGAGACAGAGTCTTGCTCTATTGCCCAGGCTGGAGTGCAGTGGCGCGATCTCGGCTCGCTGCAAGCTCCGCCTCCCGGGTTCATGCCATTCTCCTGCCTCAGCCTCCCGAGTAGCTGAGACTACAGGCGCCTGCCACCACGCCCGGCTAATTTTTTGTATTTTTAGTAGAGACTGGTTTTCACCGTGTTAGCCAGGATGGTCTCCATCTCCTTACCTCCTGATCCGCCCACCTCGGCCTCCCAAAGTGCTGGGATTACAGGCGTATATTCATAAACTTTTTAAAAATTGCTTTAGGCAGGAGGGTAAGTCCAATCAGTTAATACGTGTTGTCCAGAGGATGTCTTTTACTTTACCTTCTACTTCCTCTTTCTAAATATCTTAAGCTTCATAAGATGTATCTAATTTCCTCATTTAA
>NW_016842258.1:0-299 GCF_001698545.2 Rhinopithecus bieti | reverse complement strand
GGGAGTGTGTGGGGTGTGGGGTGTGGGGGGTGAATGTGTGTGATTGTGTGGGGGTATATGTATGTGTGTGTGTGTGCATGTGTGTGTGCACATGCACTGGCCCAGGAAGCAGGAGCCGTGTATGTGTGGGCTTCAGTGCCTGCAGGGCTTGGGCGCAAGGAGGCAGCCTCAGGGCCCTTGCACAGAACAGGTGGCAGGGTGTGCTTGTTGGGCAGATGGGGACTTGGGTACAATGGTGGTGTGTGAGTCCACACCTGGCTCCAGGATTCAGGAGACCCATTTGTACATCCCAGGTGGGG
>NW_016842257.1:0-1875 GCF_001698545.2 Rhinopithecus bieti | reverse complement strand
TTAGGAATGCTTCTGTTCTCAAGATATCGGATATAAGGACACTCCTAAGTCTGGATCTGTTTAGCAAACATTATCAATCTGTTCCCTTGACTGTAAATATCTAGAGGCTAGGGATACCTAACTTTCTGGGAATGCAGCCCAGGAAGTCCCAGCATCACTTTTCTAGCCCTCACTCAAGATGGAGTCACTCTGATTGGAACGTTTCTTACAGTCTTGGTAGATTGTGTATCTCTAGGAATTTGCCCATTTACTCTAGCTTATCTAATTTGTTAACATGTCATAATTCAAAGTAGCCTCTTATGATCCTTTGTACTTCTGTGGTATAAGTTGTAATGTCTCTCTTTTTTATTTCTGATTGTATTTATTTGGAGCTCTTCGTTTTTTTCTTAATCTAGCAGGAAGTTTGTCTATTTTGTTTACTTTTTCAAAAAAATCAACTCTTCGTTTCATTGACCTACTACTATCCTAGTTGTATTTCATTTATTTCTGATCTGATCTTTATTATTTTCCTTTTCCTGCTAACTTTAGACTTAGTTGATATATTTTTCTTAATTTCTAGAGGTATAAAGTTAGGTTGTTTATTTGAGATTTCTCTTTTTCTTAAGGTAGCCATTTATTGCTGTAAACTTCTGTTTTAGAAATGCTTTCCCTGAATCCCATATGTTTGATATGTTGTGTTTTCATTTTTGTTTGTCTTAAGATAATTTTTTCATTTCCATTTTGATTTATTCTTTGACCTACTGATTATTTAGGAGTGTGTGGATTAACTTTCACATATTTGTGAATTTTCCACTTTTCCTCCTGTTACTGATTTCTAGTTGTATACTATAGAGTTGGAAAAGATATGTGATATGATTTCAATCTTCTTAAATTTGTAAGTCTTATTTTGTAACCTAACATATGATATAACATAAGGAATGTTCCATGTGCACTTGGGAATAATGCACACTCTGTTGCTATTGTTCTGTATTTGTCTTTTTAGGTCCTTTTGGTTGGAAGTGTAGTTCAAGTCTGATATTGGGAGCTCTTTCTATTGAGTACTATGTCCCTTTTACATTACCCACCTTTTGGGGGCAATCATTTCCTTACTTTCTGTTCTCGACCCACTTTGTCTCTCTCCTGCTCAGATCTTCTATGTTCTAGACCCATCTTGTATATTTCCTGCTCAAACTTAATATCAGGTACTTCCCTAAGGAATCTGGGCCTCTTATTACATAATTGTATTACAACTGAACCTCTGATTGCTAGTGGTAATCATTGCTACATTTGTGAAATTGCTTCTTGGCCCTCTAACTGGACAAAGAAAAGAGATATATTTGTATATACTAACCTCTGTACATATACATATGTATAAATATTATCATAGCTGTTAATATGTTTCTATATTCAACTAAACCTGAGTACACACTGATGTTACCAACTTTAATCCATTACCAAATGGGTTTTTTCTGCTTCCTCCCTTTCCTTATCTGAAAGCCTCACTCCAACAGGGAGAAACCAGGCTACTACCACCCAACTCCATTTACTAAATTATTCAATTACTGTACACATGTATACTTGTTTCCAAATTGTTAAACATGCTCCATGGAAAATAATTTTGTTAACTAGAATTTAATGTGTGTGTACAGTGTATTGTTATTGCTTTTGCCTTTAGTCTTAAACATTACACTCATTTTCAAAGTTACTTAGGTGAGACATTTTACCCCGAACCCCTTTCAGTTAGGTTGCTCCATTGAGGCATTGAAAGAAAGATATACCAGTTTTCAAACCAGGATACCAAATACACAAGCTTTTAAAGAGGTATAATAAGAAAAACAAAAGCAAAATACATGAGAAGATAATAAATGTTGAATAGATTTCTAAAATTGTAAGAGT
>NW_016842256.1:0-2246 GCF_001698545.2 Rhinopithecus bieti | reverse complement strand
AGTGCCCTCAGATCCGGTGGCTCTGTGTCCTGCCGGCACCTGCGGTGGAGAGCAGGGTTTGCTGAGGTGGGGAGGCGGCTGCCTGGGCAAGGTGTGGCCCAGTGTGAGCGGGGAATGTCCACCCGAGTGTCCCCTCGGGGGCCAGAGGGTCAATGCATTGCTGCTGTAGCCTGACCACAGCCTCGTCCTCCCCCAGGTTCATCCCTCCCTCCATTCCCCGCTTTCCTGCCCTGGCCTGCCCCTCCCTCCTCTTCACCCACTTCCCTCCTGAGCTTGCGCCCATGCTCCTGGGGTCACACTGCTGACAACCCCCTCCCTGGGCGTCCACGGGCCCAGGCGTCCCAGGCCCCGGGAGCTGAGTGGGGCCAAGGTCCCCAGCTGTGCACAGAACACGGATTTCTGGTGGCCTAAGGAGCTCCTACAGGAAACCGTGGGACAAGCCTGGTTCAACATGAATTCTGGGTGCGTTTCTGCGTGGCCGAGTCATGCCTCACACACGCCAAAGCACCACGCCTCAAAAGTTCTGAATCTGGAAGACTAAACACAGCCAGGGAGTGGGGCTGAGCGGGCCAGGTGTCATTCTTGGGGGCAGAGGAAGGGGTGTTGGGAGGCCAGGGAGGGGAAAGCCGGTTGTGGCTCTGTCCCCCCAGGCCTCCTGCAGGTCCCCAGCCCTCCTAGGATGCCACCTGCAGCCCTGCAGACAAGTGCCTTGAAAATCCCAAACCAGAGGCAGCCAAGTATGAAACCAGCTCCCAGAGATGGAAAAGAGGACAGGCCCCGCTCCTGTTTTATCCGATGCCAAAGGGGAGATCGCTTGACATTTGAGAAAACAGCGTGTGCAGCTTACACGCCCGCTCCTGGGAAGGCACTCACGTGTTCATCTGTGATGAGGCTCCGTTAGGGAGGGGGAGGCTGGAGGGTCCAGACAACTACAGGGTCCCCCAGCTGAGGTCCTGGCAGGGCGGGGTGGGGCCGGGGCGAGGTGGGCCAGGCAGGGAGCAGGCAGGCAGAGTGAACCGACTGGGGCTGTGGGGGCTAATCCCAGATAACTGCCCTTTGGACACTTGGGGACGGAGCTGTCTCCTTTTTCTTTGCACTGAGCGCGGTCTGAATGATCCTGAGAACAACTTGGTCTTCCAAGGTCCCGCACACATTCTGGGCTCTGGGAGAGCTGGGCCTCAGCGGTCCGTCTGGAAACCTGATCAGGCCCTAATCATCTGGTGGGGATTAGCTGGCCCGGCGGCTCCTTCTCCAGGTGAGGGCTCCCTCAACCCTGCCAGGGCCACCCTCCTGGGAGCAGGGCTGCCATTGACCCTGGATTAGTTGAGGTAAAGGGATTCATCTTGGGGCCTTCAAAGGCTTCAGTACTCCCTGTGCCTCCTCCAGCACAGAGGGAAGGCCCTGGATACCCCCCATGTCTCACGTCCCGGTGGACAGACCCTGGAAGGGATGTGGGAGGAGTCAGTACAACGGAGGACGCGAAGTCTGGCCTGAGCTGCTGCCAGCGAACCCGGGGTCACGTGGTGCATCGAACCCTAGATAAGGGGCGGCTCCCCTCCCTTGCCTATGCGTGGCGCAGAGCAGGGCCTGGCAGTGCCTCCTTTTGACTCTCCAGGGGCTCCCATAGCCCTTCTTCCCGCCTAGTGCCTCCCTCACCCTTCCTGTTCCAGCTGCAGGCGCCGTCCTCTGCCTGCCTCCCTGGCCGAAGCCTTTTCCCCAGGCGGGAGCATCCTCCCTTCATCCCCACAGCTGCCGGTGCTGCAGATAGCAGCTCCAGGGTCCCCTCCCTACAGGGGACTCCCCCACCCCCACTGCTGTCCCCACCCCTCACCGCTTCTGTATCCTATTTTACTTTTGTGAAATGACTGCTCCCTTCTCCTGAGATCCTAGTAACCTGTTTGGTATTGTTTGTGTCACCTGCCTATTTACCTACCATGTATTCATCTTCCCCACCTGGGACATTTTTGGTCTCATCCTGTCTGTGCTTCCAGCACAGAAGAATTTGATGAATGTTTTTTACATGAATGGGTGGATGTATGGGTGGATGGATGGATTGATGGGTGAATAGATGGATAAATGGACAGGGGGTGGGTGGATGGGTGGATAGATGAGTGGATGGATGGGTGGGTGGATGGATGGATGGATGCATGGGTGAATAGATGGATGGATGGATGGATGAATAGATGGATAAATGGACAGATGGGTGGGTGGATGGGTGGATAGATGAGTGGATTGATGGGTGAATA
>NW_016842255.1:0-1089 GCF_001698545.2 Rhinopithecus bieti | reverse complement strand
AATTCTTTCTTACTATAGATTTTACCAATTGCAGCATATGCTTCCCCGCCTTTCCTTATTAAGTTGAGAAACTTTCACCTTTTCACTTAAAGGGAGCACTTTACGGGTTCTTTTTGAATATCTGAATTGCCAGCATCATCATTCTTGCACTTTGGGGCTATTATTAGGTAAGATAAGGGTTATGTGAACACAAGCCTGAGATACCTTGATGGTGCATCTGATAACAGATACTAAGTCGCTAATGGCTGGGTGGTGTCTACAACATGGATACACTGGACAAAGGGATGATTCACATCCCAGGTAGGATGCAGTGAGACAGTGAGAGATTTCATCACATTACTCAGAACAGCATGCAACTTTAAATTATGAATTGTTTATTTCTAGAATTTGCCATTTAATATTTTCAGACCATAGTTGACCATGGGTAACTGAAACTGGGTAGGGAGAACCACTGTATATATGTGTTTGATATACTGAATGTAAAACTGTACCTTGATTATTTAAGATCCTTCTTCTTAGCAGATGCACTCTGAAATAGTAAGGAGGAAAAGAGCACAACGTATGCAATATACTCTCAAATGCTTCAGAATATAGATATATGGATTGTACACGTGTGTGTTTACAGAGAAAGAAAGAAAATGATAAAAAATAAATAGGGGAGCCTGGGCACAGTGGCTCACGCCTGCAATTCCAGTACTTTGGGAGACTGAGGCAGGCAGATCACTTGAGCCCTGGAGTTTGAGACCAGCCTGGGCAACATGGTGAAACCCTGTCTCTCAAAAAATACAAAAAAATTAGCCTGGCATGGTGGCGTGTGTCTGTCGTCCCAGGTACCCGGCAGGCTGAGGTGGGAGGATGGTTTGAGCCCAGGAAGTTGAGGCTGCAGTGAGCCATGATCCAACTGCTACACCCCAACCTGGGCAACTGGAGTGAGAATCTATCTCTAAATAAATAAATAAATAAATAAGGGAAGTTTAAAAAAATAATGTATCTGGATAAAGAATATTCATGAGTTCCCTGAATTATTATTGCAATTTTTCTGTAAAGTTGAAAATATTTTTTTAAAAATTATTTATTTATTTTATTTTA
>NW_016842254.1:0-1843 GCF_001698545.2 Rhinopithecus bieti | reverse complement strand
CTTTTAATTCCTTTTACTGACCTTTTCAGAAATTCTAAGATATTTTCTTTCCAGTTTGATGTTATCAAATTCCAATATTTACACTAGACTCTAGGCTGATTTATTTTTTCCTATTCTAAGTGGACACAAACTACAACATGAGCACATAAACATCACTGCCAGGCAGGAGAAAGAACCTTTGGGGATCAGGAAGCCTGGATGCTAGTCCCTGCCTTGCTGCTCACCAGCTGGGGATGGGCATTCAACAAGTGAGCACATCAAGGTCTTGTTCCTGGTGTTCATGAAAGGAGGGCGTTAAACTTGATTATATTACTAGGATCCTTTCCAGCCATAATAGTCTGTGTTTCACTGCAAATGCGTTGAGAGCTGATGAGATGATCTGGAAAGATAAGGGGAATAAGAGGAAAGCTCTTTCCTCATTGCATATGTATTCTTGAATATAATAAAACCTTGAAATGAGCAGTTCTGGGTAACTGAGCTTTCTGAATGGTTTTGTCTCCTTCCTTGCTGTCAGCTGTCATTCTGTACTGCTGTTAGCTTGCTTGCTTTTAGCAACTCCTGTCCCTCCTTCTTGGCTACTTCCCTTGTACTCTTTGGAACCATAGCGTTAAGCTCATCAAAACTCTATGCCAAGTCAGTGTACATAAAGCTGTGAGGGGAAGGCTTCTCCTATGGCTGTGATGCATGGGTTTTGGCTGATGGAACCCTTTAGGGGCCACATGTATATTTCGTGGTCACAACAGAGTCATCTTAGATAGAGACCCTGGGTTATTTTCCCCCATCTTTCTACCTTTCCCAATTTGATGTCCCCCTCTCCCACTCCCTGTACTCTACATATAGTGAAACCAGATGAGTCGTTTCCCCAAAACAGCTGGGACTGTCTTCTCGTCTCACCTGCAGGCCTTTGTACACATGTTCTTCCTTTAGCCTAAATTTTGCCCTCCCTACTTCTGCTGATTAACAGTCCTTCTCATATCTTGTAGATCTTTACATCTGTTTTCTCTTTTTTTTTTTTTTTTTTTTTTTTTTGTTGAGATGGAGTCTTGCTCTGTCGCCCAGGCTGGAGCGCAGTGGCCGGATCTCAGCTCACTGCAAGCTCCGCCTCCCGGGTTTACACCATTCTCCTGCCTCCGCCTCCCGGGTAGCTGGGACTACAGGCGCCCGCCACCTCACCTGGCTAGGTTTTGTATTTTAGTAGAGACGGGGTTTCACCGTGTTAGCCAGGATGGTCTCGATCTCCTGACCTCGTGATCCGCCCGTCTCGGCCTCCCAAAGTGCTGGGATTACAGGCTTGAGCCACCGCGCCCGGCACATCTGTTTTCTCAGATGCCCATCTGGAAATTGCTTTTGCCCCATAGCATTTTGCCATGAATGAATGAATGGACATTAGAATGATGAATTGTTCATTCATTTATTCTGTAAGCATTTATCAAATATCTTCTGTGTGCCCAGCTAAGTGTCAGTTACTAGGGATATAAGAGAGAGTAAGACAGATGCAGTTCCAGTCCTCAAGGCAATATCCTACCTTATATTAAAATTGGTGGTTCATGCCTATAATCCCAGCAGTTTGGGAGGCCAAGGTGGTTGGATTACTTGAATTCAGGAGTTCGAGACCAGCCTGGGCAACATGGTGAAACCCTGTCTCTACTAAAAATACAAAAAAATTCTACTAAGAATACAAAAAAATTAGCTGGGTATGGTGGCACACGCCTGTAGTCCCAGGTATTCAGGAGGCTTAGGTGGGAGGATGGCTTCAGCCCAGGAGGTGGAGGTTGCAGTGAGCTCAGATTGTGCCACTACACTTCAATCTGGGTGACAGACCCGGACCCTGTCTCAAAAAAAA
>NW_016842253.1:0-315 GCF_001698545.2 Rhinopithecus bieti | reverse complement strand
AGAGCGCATTTAAGCTTATGGTGACAAAGGAGATATCCTCAGAAAAAAACTGAAAAGAAGCTTTCTGAGAAACTGCTTTGTAATTTGTGAATTCTTCTCACAGAGTTACACGATTCTTTTCATGGAGCAGATTGGTAGCACAGTTTTAGGGAAATCTCAGAAAGGATATTGTGGATCGGATTGAAGCCGATGGCGACAAAGGAAATATATTCATATAAAAACTAGAAAGATGCTTTATAAGAAACTGCTATGAGATGTGTTAATTCATCTCACAGCCTTACACAATTATTTACATGGATCAGTTTGATAGTACTG
>NW_016842252.1:0-1146 GCF_001698545.2 Rhinopithecus bieti | reverse complement strand
TGTGTGTGTGTATATATATATATATATATGTATATATCCGTAACCGATAGTTTCTAAGACAGTGTGTGTGTGTGTGTGTGTGTGTGTGTGTGTGTGTGTATATATATATATATATATCCGTAACCGATACAGTTTCTAAGACAGTGTGTGTGTATGTGTATATATGTATGTTTTGTTTGTTTGTTTTTGGGAGACGGAGTCTCGCTCAGTTGCCCAGGCTGGAGGGCAGTGGCGCGATCTCGTCTCACTGCAAGCTCCACCTCCCAGGTTCACGCCACTCTCCTGCCTCAGCCTCCCAAGCAGCTGGGACCACAGGCACCTGCCACCATGCCCGGCTAATTTTTTTTTTTTTTTTTTTTTGTATTTTTAGTAGAGACGGGGTTTCACTGTGTCAGCCAGGCTGGTCTCATATTTATGTTTTTAAATGTGATGCACAGAGATAAATCTTCCAGAGAGGTTATCAAGGTCAAGTCCTACTGAAGAGACTTTAGAATTGTTGTTGTTGCTGTTGTTTTTTAAATGATAAGGCAAACTCCTCTAATATTTTTCAGTAAGCCTAAGGGATGGTTTGGGAAAATACCAACCTTTTTCTTTGAAATTCCAAGGTTCACACAATCCTGGCAGCTCTCAGGATCTTGTTGCGGATCTGAACAGAGTCACAAACTAAAAGAATAGGTCGGGAAATGTTAGATCTACCTGAGGCCGTAGTGGGAAGCCTGTCGACAGGATGCTAAGCGTCCTTTCACTGAGTCCCTGTACATTTAACCAATCATGACCATATTCTGAGAGAAATCTGTGAATTTTCCAAAAAAAAAAGTGGATTTGGGGAAAAGAGATCAAATTTATACTTTGATCCATCTCCGTTAGAGATAAATTTCATCTACTGCTATAACATTAAATGTATTTTGGCCTAAGATTAAAATAAAACAAAACCTTACTCTGAAAGAATCACTCAGATTATAAGTTTAAAGTCTATAAAATTAAAAGGAATTTTAAGCAAACTCTGGATCTAACCAATCTGTAACCATAAGACAAATGTGAGTCCAGACTGCCCAGCTATACTGCATCTACAGGGAGACAGAATGTTCTGGGACTATAAATGGATGTCTTTGTTATCAGATAAGCTGAATTGGAGAAAGAAGCTTT
>NW_016842251.1:0-1147 GCF_001698545.2 Rhinopithecus bieti | reverse complement strand
CCCATGGAGAAATCGCATCTCTACTGAAAATGCAAAATTAGCTGGGCATGGTGGCATGCGCCTGTAATCCCATCTCCTAGGGAGGCTGAGGCAGGAGAATTGCTTGAACCTGGGAGGCAGAGGTTGCGGTGAGCCGAGATCACGCCATTGCACTCCAGCCTGAGCAACAAGAGCGAAACTCCGTTTCAAAAAAAAAAAAAAAAGATAGGCCGGGCGCGGTGGCTCACACCTGTAATCCTAGCACTTTGGGAGGCCGAGATGGGCGGATCATGAGGTCAGGAGATCGAGACCATCCTGGCTAACACAGTGAAACCCCATCTCTACTAAAAATACAAAAAATAAGCCAGGCGTGGTGGCGGGTGCCTGTAGTCCCAGCTACCGTGGAGGCTGAGGCAGGAGGATGGTATGAACCTGGGAGGCGGAGCTTGCAGTGAGCCGAGATCGTGCCACTACACTCCAGCCTGGACGACAGAGCGATACTCCATCTCAAAAAAAAAAAAAAAGGCAGTAGGCCAGGCGCAGTGGCTCATGCCTGTAATCCCAGCAGTTTGGGAGGCCGAGGCAGGTGGGTGCATCACCTGAGGTCAGGAGTTCGAGACCAGCCTGGCCAGTATGGTGAAACCCCATCTATACTAAAAATACAAAAATTAGCCGGGCATAGTGATAGGTGCCTGTAATCCCAGCTACTAGGGAGGCTGGGGCAGGAGAATCACTTGAATCTGGGAGGCAGAGGTTGCAGTGAGCTGAGATTGCACCATTGCACTCCAGCCTGGACAACAGAATGAGAGTTCATCTCAAACAAAAAAAAAGAGAAAGAGAGATAGCAGTATATGCTTATTACTTAGAAATGAGACCAGAAACAGCGAAGAGTTACCTCAGCAACGAATTGCAAGAGCTTTCTTTTCCACCCTCAACAAGCAGAAATAAAAATAGGAATAACAGTAATGAAACATACCTCACATTCTAAAAGGTATTGCAACTGTGTTAGAAATACATTTTTTGCTGGGTGCGGTGGCTCATGCCTGTAATCCCAGCACTTTGGGAGGCCGAGGCAGGCGGATCACCTGAGGTCAGGAGATCAAGACCATCCTGGCCAATATGGTGAAATCCCGTTTCTGCTGGGCGCGGTGGCTCAAGCCTGTAATCC
>NW_016842250.1:0-315 GCF_001698545.2 Rhinopithecus bieti | reverse complement strand
TCAATTTTGCTAAGAGTTTTAATCATAAAGGGATGCTGAATTTTGTTGAATGCCTTTTCCGCATCTTTCGAGATGATCGTGTGATTTTTGTTTTTAATTCTGTTTATGGGGTGTATCACATTTATTGACTTGTGTATTTTAAACCATCCCCGCATCCCTGGTATAAAACCCACTTGATCATGGTGGATTATCTTTTTGATATATTGTTGGATTCAGTTAGCTAGTATTTTGTTAAGGATTTTAGCATCTATGTTCATCAAGGATATCAGTCTGTAGTTTACTTTTTTGGTTATGTCCTTTCCTGGTTTTGGTATT
>NW_016842249.1:0-665 GCF_001698545.2 Rhinopithecus bieti | reverse complement strand
GCTTAAAATATCCCAATATTCCTCAACATCACACACAACTTGTTCTGGCCCAGTAGTCCTGCATGTTTCTGGGTGCCCATCCATCACATTCTTACTTCTACTATATTGGCATTGTCCTTGGAGTCTTCCCCTCCGGCATATCTAGACAATCTTCTCAAATCTGTTCTACTTTAAAAAATCCCATTCATTCCTCAAGAACCAACTCAAGTCACTCTTTCTTTAAAAAGCCCACTTGAGAACTTAAAACCAAATTAATTCCTACTCTCTCTGAACTCCTGTAAATGTTGAGGGAGTCAGGCAGCTTGTCATAGATAGAAAGAGCATAAGCCTTGAGCTGAGATTCTCAGTGGTTGACTTGTTGATTGATTAATTTCCTTTCAGATACAAATCTACACAGACTAAATTTAAGCCACCTACAGTTTTCAATAGTACTCATAATTAAATTCAATTTCTCTTTATTAACTCTGACCCCTTGTAATCCTTTTCATTAATTATGCACTACTTCTACATTATCTTTTCTTTAAGCTGTATATTCCTATAACCGTTTTACCTTTCACAATTTTCTTTTATTCTAATTTATCCAGTATTACCATTCTAAGCACAAAATATTTTAATATTTGAATTCTACCAAATTTCCCCTATCATACAGAATGAATGAGGGACAG
>NW_016842248.1:0-1139 GCF_001698545.2 Rhinopithecus bieti | reverse complement strand
AAATATTTGCAGATTATTTCATCAGACCAGAATAACCCTGATACCCAAACTTAACAAAGACATTACAGAAAATAATTGTATACCAATATCTGTCATAAATATATCAATATCTGACATAAAATTGTATGCCAATATCTGTCACAAAATAATTAATACACTATTATCAAATGTTATGGAGCAACATATAAAAAAGGGTACTAAATCATAACCAAATACGGTTTAGCCCAGGAATGAAAAGTTGGTACAATATTCAAAAGCACACAGTGCCATTCATGTTATGGAGAGGATAAAAGAAAAAATATTACATGATCACCTCAATAAGTACAGAAAACATTTGACAAAATTTTACACCCATTTATGAAAACAATGACAACAAAACACCTTTCAGCTACCTGGGAATAAAAGGGAACTTCCTTAACCTGTAAAGGCTCTTTAAAACTTACAGTTAACATCATACTGAATAATGAAAGACTAAAATTATTTCCCTAACATCAGAAACAAGGAAGGTCTATCTGGTTTACCGCTTCTATTCAATATTGTACTGGATGTCCCATACCACACAATAAGGTGAGCAAAGGAAATAAAAGCAATACAGATTTTAAGAAGGAAATAAAGCTGCCATTATTTGCAAATGATACAATTATTTATATAGAGAATCCTAAGATGTTGAGAATTAGCTATTAGAACTAATTGGGAAGGCCAGAGGATGCATGATCAATATATGAAAATCTGTTGTATTTCCACCTATTAGCAATAAACAACTGGAAAATTAAATTTAAAATGCCAATTATAGCATCAAAACTGTAAAATGTTTTTTAAAACATAACAAAACTGCAAAGACCTCAATACTAAAAAATATGAAACATTACAGAGAGAAATTAAATAAGATCTAGTTAAATGGGCAAATACACCATGGTCATGGATTGGAATATTCAACATTAAGAGGTCAATTCTCCCCAAATTGCCATCCTAATCAAAATTATACAATACTTCCTTTGTAGAAATTGACAAGCTGATTCTAAAATTTAGGTACAAAAGCAAAGGACTTAAAATACCCAAAAAATCTTGAAAAAGAATAATTTTGAAGGATTTACACTACCTGATTTTAAGACTTATTACAAAATGTCAGTAATCAAGAA
>NW_016842247.1:0-1148 GCF_001698545.2 Rhinopithecus bieti | reverse complement strand
ACCTGAATTTAATTTATTGTATTACAAATTGCAATTCTATGCAAGGAGACATTCTTCTTACACCTTTTAGTAAGTTATATTTCAAGAAAAAAGGAACAGACCTATTGGATATAATCCTCTATAAATTAACTTTTTTTAAAACATATTCTTTATAATACCTGTAAGTGGACCAACATTCCAAGCAATGTTGTTGCACCAGCCAATAGCCTGAACCCAATGAACAGTGCCTGCATTTATCCAGACCAAATCTCCAGGTCGCTGAATAAACCTATACACTGGAACATTTGCTTCATAAAGATCTTCTAGGTTGGGCCACCAAGAACCCATTAGGAAATTCAAATTATTTCTGAAATAAGAAGAAAATAATGTAAATGGATCAACTATATTAAGAAGCTCCTAGTAAGACTGGAAGAAAACATCAAAATTTTTTTAATGAACATTTGTTCATTTTATTGAAACGTAATTGCTTGTGCCAAAAGATTTGCTGTATGTATATAAAGAGTGTGTAATTATGGTTGAGTACTAAATTACTAAAGATCAGTGTTACCATATTTTTTTTTTTTTTTTTTTTTGAGACCAAGTCTTGCTCTGTTACTTGGGTGGGAGTGCAGTGGCTCCATCTAGGCTCACTGCAACCTCCGCCTCCCGGGCTCAAGCAATTCTCCTGCCTCAGCCTCCGGAGTAACTGGGATTACAGGCGCCTGCCACCACGCCTGGCTAATTTTGTATTTTCAGTAGAGACGGGGTTTCACCAGGTTGGCCAAGCTGGTCTCGAACTCCTGACCTCAGGAGATCCGCCTGCTTTGGCCTCCCAAAGTGCTGGGATTACAGGCATTATAATACCTGTAGTAAGTGAACTGGCCCAGTATTACCATCTTAAATTGATTTTTCAAAGATCCAAATGAAATCCAAAGCTACTTTCAAGTAACACATAAGTTAACTTTTAATTTCATATCAACAAAGACTATTTTTGACTGAAGCCTTCTGCCTGGAGCACCTAGAAATCCCTAAAAGGTAAATGGAAGGTAGAGTTGACATCAAGTCATTTAAATCCATAAACAGGAACACTGTGGCAGTACAAGTACCAGGAACTTCCCTTAATTTCTGAGGAAAAGGAGACTGGACGTCAGACTCCACATAGTTTTGAT
>NW_016842246.1:0-1149 GCF_001698545.2 Rhinopithecus bieti | reverse complement strand
CTCTGCTTTTTATTAACTCTTCAACCTTGGGCAAGTTTCTAACCTTTATGAATCAGGTCTCCTTATAGTAAAATGTAGACAATAATCATCCCTTATGTTGTGAAGTTAAATTAGATGATTTAGTGGAGTGCTTACACCATCCCTCACAAATGGTAAACACTTAATTCACTATACTTCTGGTGGTAAATTCTAAAAGAATTTAGACGATGAAGAAAGCATTATAGGTTAAAGCACAGTCTACACAGTGGATAGCACCCACTTAGATACACGAGATGAACTGGGGTTCTAGAAGGACATATTATAATGTCTCATCATAGCCTTATTTAAGAATTAAGAAAGAAATTTACCAATTTTTAATATACAGGTTTTCAGATAATTTGATGTATGGTACTTGATATCTACCTGGAAAAATCAGAGATCCTTAATAGGATGCGTAATGTCAGCCCTCTTTCTGATTTATTCGCGTTTCTGGTGTTCTTGATGCGCTGCTATGCATATGAACACTGAAGTGTGTTTATAGATTATGTTATCTTAAGTAGTAGACTACTTAGTCTTTTTCAGTAATATCAGAGTAACCTAGGAAATCTATTTTACTACATACAAATGTTCTGGACATCTCATGGCAAAGTAGTTGAAAAGATTGAGTTACATACTTTCTTTTTGAAAAAGTCAAGTGTTAGATAAATGCCGAACGTTTTCAGGTTGGCAAGTGGCTGTGAGTACTATATTATTTCTCAAATTATTTCCAAAAGCAGAAAACCTTGACTCTTTCAAGGAGAAGATTCTGTATTAATAGTACTAAGAAAGAGACTAGATTTTATAAGATATTCATGCTGTGGAGAGAGCATTTTCAAAATGGGTATTTGGTAGTAGTCCCGTTATAAATATGTCAGTTATAAAATATTATATACCTGTAGAAAATAAATGGAAAGAAATGTCAAATCTGTTTAAAAATATTAGAGGTGAAAACTTTCAGTGAGGTTTTGACTCTGTTTATGACTTGAGGACATTTACTTTCTATGTTAACCTCACTTAGGGTTCTGTTTTGCTTCTCTACTCATGCTTGCCTCAGTTTGTAATATACACATATCTGTACATACCCTTTAACCCTCTTTTAGTATCTTCACCAAATCAGAAGTGATTGCTCTT
>NW_016842245.1:0-1149 GCF_001698545.2 Rhinopithecus bieti | reverse complement strand
TGTTGTGCTGTTGTGCACGTGTATGTGTCTCGTGTTCTCTGTGTGTGGGGGGGGCTCCTACATGTAGGTGTGCACATTTGTACCTGCCTCTGTGAGTCCCTGTGCCTATATGTGATCGTGTGTGAGGTGTGATTGTGTGGTATCCCAAGACCGTCTGTGTGCGCTGCTGTGCAGGAGTGTGCCAGTAAATGTTGAACCTCTCCAGTGGAGAGCACTGATTTACAGCATTGCCAGTTCTCATGGTGTAAATACTCTCACCACAGCCAATTTCGAATGACGCCACTGAACAGTGAGTCAGAAAGAGATGGGCAGCAGCACCCATTATATCATATTTCTACCAAACAGGTTCCGTAGATAAAAGCAACATCAAAAGCATAGATTGTGAGGCCAGGTGTGATGGCTCACACCTGTAACCCCAGCACTTCCGGAAACCAAGGTGGGCGAATCCTCTGAGGTTAGGAGTTCGAGACCGGCCTGGCCAACATAGTGAAACCCCATCTCTACTAAAAATACAAAAAAATTATCCTGGTGTGGTGGTGGGCGACTGTAATCCCAGCTACCTGGGAGGCTGAGGCAGGAAAATCGCTTGAACTCAGGAGGCGGAGGTTGCAGTGAGCCGAGATAGCACCATTGTACTCCAGCCTGAGCAACAGAACAAGACTCTATCTCAAAAAAAAAAAAAAAAAGAAAAGAAAAGAAAAAAGGAAAAGGAAAAAAAGCACAGATTATGGAAAATGCAACAAAAATAATGTTAAAGTGATTAAATGTGGTAAAATAGGCATAGCATAACATTTACCATTTTAACCTTCTTTTAAAAAAAATGGGATTTCACTCTGTCATCCAGGCTGGAGTACGGTGGCACAATCATAGCTCACTGCAGCTTTGAACACCTGGGCTCTAGTGATCCTCCCGCCTCAGCCTCTGTAGCAGCTGGGACTGCAGGCAGGCACCACCACATCTGGCTAATTTTTTATTTTTTTGTAGAGTACCCACTCCAGTGACAGGCTGAAGCCAGCTCAAAAGCCAAGTTTTGTGGGGCATCATGGCTCATGCCTGTAATCCCAGCACTGTGGGAGGCCAAGGTGGGAGGATTGTTTGAGCCCACGAGTTCAAGACCAGCCTGGGCAACATAGTAAAATCCCTGTCTCT
>NW_016842244.1:0-301 GCF_001698545.2 Rhinopithecus bieti | reverse complement strand
TGGTTCTTTAGGTAGTTTGAGTACCTTTAGAGCTCCCCCCAGTCACACAGAGCAAACCCCAAACCTGCCCAGGTGTTCTCAGACTCACGCCATCCACCCCAACTGGTCTCTATGTCTCCCCAGTAATTTTCCTTTGATAACTTTCCAAAAAGAGCCCCAAATTTCCCATCACCATTTAAGCCCAAAGAAATGGCTGATTTTCTGGGTGAGCAAAAAAAGGAGAACTTGATGTGTGTCAACGAGAGCCAAAACATTTTTTTAAATTTATGTTATTTTATTTTATTTTTATTACTTTTTTTCT
>NW_016842243.1:11677-13710 GCF_001698545.2 Rhinopithecus bieti | reverse complement strand
TTTAAGGGTGTTTCCAAGACTGGAGATCTCAGCTTTAATACCAAAGCAACTCCTGCACCACTTTCACGCCAATCCCCACTTTTCACCCCTCCCCTCCCCAACCCTGGGAAAACCTAGAAAAGTTTCAGGACTTCAGGCCTGGTGCAGCCCACCTCCCTCAGTCAGTCAAATCAAGGCCTGGCGGGCCCCAGGAGGGAGGTAACAAAATTAAAATAGCCTCTCCTCCAAGAAAAAAAATTAAAATAGATTCCAACCCACATGAAAATTTGGGTGGAAAGAAAGGAAAGGAAAACAAAATGAATCATCTTTATGTGTTTTGCTGAGCGAGAGCCCGTTGCCATGGCTACGGGGCCCTGTGTGCAGGCCTGGTCTTTTCCAGCAAGTTCAAGGCCCACCAAAGAGCCAATGGGGCCGCCCTATCACCAATATGTTATAGCCATCGGATCTACGATCCCCAACGCAGTCGCTGCCACCGAGCAGGTCGTATTAATGACTGTCACAGTTAATTTAGTGTTTCCTTCCATTGTGATCTATCGCTGTAATTGAGCAAACGAGAGGACTTGTTTGGGTCTCCTGGGAGTTTAGGGAAATCTTGCCTGGTTTTGCAATCTAGACAGTCAGGGGAGGTTGTGAGAACTTGTGGAGAAGCCCGATCTTAAATCATAGAGTGGGAAAGCCAGCTTTCCAGCCTGCATCAGCCAGTGGTTGCCTGCCTTCCTGGTGGGCTGGCTGGTGCTGCACGCGAAAGGCCTCAAGAAGACAAGGAAGGATAAGAGGATCAGTAAGTCCCCATGCCTCAGTGGCTGGTGAAACAAAGCTGGGACAGTGGCCCAATCCCCCCAGTAGGTGATGTGCTTGGGAGACAGTCCCCAGATTAAGAAAAGCTGGATTCATGAGGTCCCCTCAGAACTGGAGTTTCAGGCCTTATCCTAAACTGGAAAGGGCAACCTAGGGCTTTAGAGAAGCCTTTTGTATCACATGCACTTTTCTAAAACAGTAGTGTTCTGCCTTAAGAAAACCAAAATCATTGAAAATTCAAACTTACAGAATAAATAAGATGGACGGGGAGGAAGAGAAAATTCACTTCATGAAGAATTCTTTACTTTAAAATAATTGGCCTGGAAATGTTCCACGTAAGAGACAAAAGACACATGTCAACTAAATTCAATATCTGATCTTAGACTATATCTTATGCTATTGAAAGCATTATTAGGACAATTGACAAAATTGAAATATGAATGATAGAATAGATTAAAATATTATACTTATGATAAATTTACTGAAGTTGATAACTATACTGCTGCTAACTGTACTGTGGTTCTATAAAAGAATATTCTTATTCTTAGAAGATATGAAAGTATTTAAGAATGAAAGGCCATGATGTATGCAACTGCTGTGGTCTGAATGTTTGTGTCCCTCCAAAACCCATATATTAAAACCCTATCAATGTGATGGTTTTAGCAAGTGGGGCCCTTGGGAGGTGTTTAGGTCATGAGAGTGGAGCCCTCATAAATGGGATAAGTGCCCTTATAAAAGAGGCCTCAGAGATATCCCTCACCCTTTCCACCATGTGAGATTACAGCTGGAAGACATCATCTGTGAATCAGAAAGTGGGCCCTCACCAGACACTGAATCTGCTGGCACCTTGTTTTGGACTTCCCAGTCTCCAGAACTGTGAGCAATGAATTTCTGCTGTTTGTAGGCCACACAGTTTATGATATTTTGTTATAGTAGCCTGAAGAGACCAAGATAGCAACTTACCCTCAAACTGTATTTTAAAATTATATATGGGTGTATGTGTATATAGATAGAGACAGAGAGAGGGTGCATGAATGATAATGCAAACGGGGTAAAATGTAAAATGTGAAAACAGGTAAAATGGATAAAGGGTTGTTGACTGTTCTTTGTAATATGATCATTCTTGCAACATTTCTATAAGTTTGAAAGTTTTCCAAATAAAATGTTTTTTTTTTAAATTGGCTTCATTTTTATTTTTTAATTTACTTTAATTTAATTTTTTGAGACAGAGGCTT
>NW_016842243.1:4459-8072 GCF_001698545.2 Rhinopithecus bieti | reverse complement strand
TTATTAGCAGCATGAGAATGGACTAATACACAAAGTTATAAGATCCACCTTGCCATTCCTCATCACCCCCCCCCCGCCCCCCACCCACCAAAATATTCCCAGGACTTTGTTCAGCCCAGAGAAAGGGCATGGCTGCACCAAGAATTTGAACGAGGCAGCGGGGTGGGTGAGCCAGAGGATGGGGTAGGGTGAAGCACCTGGAAAGGAAGGACAGTACTAATGGGTGTAGTGCAGAGAGTGTGTCCCCTGAGACAGATTCAGACAGAAAACAAGCCGCAGCAGCGTCTCTGTGGATAGTGGGCCCAGGGATTCACAGCCTAATGAACTAGATCATGAAATCTCATTTGCGTGTTTGATAGCTCCTGCCATGCGTTCGGGTTCACTTAGGACGAAAAGAAAAGGAGGGGCACTGGGAAAGGGCTAGTTTTTTGTGCTTTCAAAGAGTGGGAAGATTGATGGGGAGAGAGGTCCCAGGGGCTTCCCAGGGAGGCAGAAGTGGCCCAGTAAGCTGAGAGAGCTGGGAGGCCTGAGTCGTCACCAACAGCTGAATGGATGTCCTACACAAGCTCTGGCCAGCACAGCCGCCTGCATGGAGCAAGCCTTGCTGTTGACAATTCATAATTTAATTTACAAAGAAAGAAGCTATGCACATCCTCCTACCATCTACCAGCAGAATGCTGTAGGAGGGTAGCCATGGGACCCCACAGAGCACTGCTTCTCAAACTATTGGTGGTGAAGGACGAGTTGTTCCTTATTTTTTTGTTTTCCCAATCTGTCACAGACAAATCTTTGATAAAATAGAACAAAATAAATTACTGGAGAAAAAAATGAAAAGTAAAAGTCCAAAGTTTTAGTATTTGGATTCAACAGATGTAAAATTACTCTGTCATATTGTTATAGAAGTTTCATAATGCTTATTCTCAGTCTCAGTGCTGTCTCGTCATTTATGGGTAACAAATTGTTCTTGAACCTACCTTGGTCTGTAGACCACTCTTTAAATAGTGCTGTTGCAAGAGACTTCAGAACAGCTGGGCAGAGCCTCCTGCCCCAACTAGTTATTCAGCCTGAGGGTTTGGAGGTGGGGATGAGACATCCCTAAAGAGAAGATCTCTGGGCAATGGGTTTGGCAGGACAAGAATCCATGGCAACATTCAGCTGAAACCAAAATTCTACAAATGTGAGTGCTTGTTACACTTTCATTCATGACAACTCCCTGAGGGACCCATATTGCATTTGGTCTTCCTTAAATGGGGAAACCAAGGCTCAGGACCGTTCTGGGACTTATTCAAGTTCACAAGGAGCTTACAAAGCCCAGAACTTCCTCCTCATTTCCAATAACCTCTTCAACCAACTTCCTCATTCTGATGGGAGGAGGCCATTATCTGCACAGGAGCCCCTGAGGGAGATGTCCTCTTCTGCAGGGGCCCCTCTTCTTTGTGGTTGCTAACAGCTTCTGTGGGCATTGCTCAGATTCCTCCTAACCCTCTTATCTGCCTTCCTCATTCCCTCTTTCATAAGGAATGGAATCCCTGCCCCTCCCAAAGGAGAAAGTTGAGCAAGATGCTAAATCACAAAACATTTCTTGTTGGCCACAGGAACCAGGAGATCCACCTCAGACATTTCCTCTCGCCCATTGTCGAATTGTACCTTCTGGAATTGAGAAGGCATCTGGAATCATGGAGGTCTGGACCCTCTGAGCCCTTACTCCTGCATCCCTCTGTCTGAGACTGTTTTCCTTATCACACTCAGAAGAGAAGGGGCTGTCCACCCCTCTTTCTCATCTAAGCCATCCACAAGCTCACGCTTATAGACAGACCACCATCTCCCGTCCTGGCAGCTGTCAGCATCAGAAAATCTGCTTTAGCCAGTTCCATCTTTGCCAGCAGATGTCACTACAGCCTGACCTCAGGTTACCCAAAATGAGCTCCTAATTTGGGTCGTGAAGCCCTAGGAGGACCACAGACAAACACGCACCCAGAAGAGAATCCTTTTGCCCTTTCTCTTTTCTTCTATAGGGCAAACTTGTTGACTGTCGGTAAGATGTTTTTTATACCTCTGTTTCACCATCTGTAAAATGGACATTTCCAACATGTTCCCTACCTTCCCTGTGGGATTCTGGAATGCCTATGATGTTCCAGAACTAATTGGTTCCCCTCCTCACAGGACCTCAGTTATTTCCTCAAACAGAGGATAAAATTGGAGCACCTTTATGATAATTGACTTACCTCCCATTTGCCTTAACAGGGACCTGGAACCATCTCCACCTACTTCCGTTTCCATAGTAACAGAAGGGTCAAAAAAAAAATCTAACAAAATAAGACACCTAAGAGGCATAAACAAAATATGTGATGGTGTGGGAGGTTGTAAAGTTTTATTGCCACCTGTTTGGGAAGACCTGCATAATTCAATCGTGCTCCTGGCATTTGTGAGCAAAGCAATCACCCCAAAGTTATGGCAATAAAGCCTTTATAGCCCCCCACGCTGGCACGCCCGCTTTCTAGGTACAAAGCCCCAGTTTGATAAACTTTCGCTTCTCATATTTGCATAATGGAAACGGACTAGATTTTAAACCCAGGCTGTTAGGAGGCATAACTCGCAGCTCTCCTGGAAGTGAATCACGAGCTTTCCTGGGTGGAGGTGGCTGGAAAAGGCACCAAACCCCACCGACAAGACCACAAGGCAGGGCAGGGGCGCCAGAAAAGATCCTCCCCGCTCCCTCGGATGTAAGGCCGGGCCCAGTTTTGGTTGAAGGTCACATTGCTCCTGGGTCAGAGAACTATAACATCAAAGCGCCTTTATGGTAAGCACACTGGCAGAGAGAGCCTGTCTAGGGCAACTTTGGGGCAAAAGGGTGGTTATAACCCAAGTATGCATGTGATGTTCTTTCCCCTCGGCCCCTCCACCCCATGCTGCTCTCTGGCACCCTCACATTTTCTGGCCCTCCCTCCTTCAACCTGCCATCCATTGCCCATCATTCCCACAATATTTTGCAAAATGTGCCCACTGGGGATGGGGGGAAGGGGTAGCAGTGGCTGCGCTTGGTGCCTCCCCTCTCAGGAGATTACTGCAGCCCTGCCGGCGCTCAGTGGTAAAAGTTTGAACGTGTCTGCAGAGCTTAATCAAATGCTAATTCCGTGTGGTGAAAGAATTTGCTGGAATCTGCAAGGGAGCTCCTGGCAGCAAGAAAATGCGTTGATTCACTCCCAAATCTGCTTTGCCCAAGCCGGGTGCGATTTAGACTGTAAAGCTGCATTAAATCACAAAGTGCTGTGTGGATCACACAGCCATCCTTTGTGTCGTTAATGAAGGGAAAACAGGGCTTTATTCTGAAGCTTTGTGTATAATCAGATGCCATGTTGTAAAGCTCTGGAAAACACACCAGAAATCATAATTGGGAGGAAATAAAAGGGTTAGTCCAAAACAGCATATGATTTAAATAAGAAGGAAAAGAAACTGCCCCAAGATTTGTGCGTTTCAAGAATCAACTTTTAATTCATTCGCAGGGAGATTACAGAAGGGGAGGAGCAGCCTTTAAAATAGTATGAAAAGCTAGTTTAGATGTAAATGAGAGATAATGGGCTTTCACCAGGAAATAAGCAATGGGGCCAAGTTT
>NW_016842243.1:0-1052 GCF_001698545.2 Rhinopithecus bieti | reverse complement strand
GTGTGTGTGTGTGTGTGTGTGTGTGTGTGTGTGTGTGTGTGTGTGTGTGTTTTAGAATAACATGAAGAGGAGGCATTGCTAATTGAAGTTTTCATAAACGAGCATCGATTTGTGATTTTTTTTTTTTTTCAAAACAAAAATTGGGGTGAAAGAAAAAAGAAATGCTCAGACCTATCTATCAAAAGTGGATCTAGGGAGTGGAGATAGAATCTTCGTAATTAAAGAAAAGAGGTTGCTGGGCGCGCTGGCTCACGCCTGTAATCCCAGCACTTTGAGAGGCCAAGGCGGGTGGATCACCAGGTCAGGAGATTGAGACCATCCTGGCCAACATGGTGAAACCCCGTCTCTACTAAAAATACAAAAACTTAGCTGGGTGTGGTGGCACGTGCCTGATATCCCAGCTACCCAGGAGGCTGAGGCATGAGAATCACTTGAACCCAGGAGGCGGAGGTTGCAGTGAGTCGAGATCACGCCACTGCACTCCAACCTGGTGACAGAGTGAGAGTCCGTCTCAAAAAAAAAAAGAGGTTGGGGGGATGAATTTTAGGTCTAAAATTTGCCCTAAGTGGAACAATCATTGATGACAGTGATGAACTTTTATGTCAACACTTTGAGGAAGGGATCAAACCCAGAAGGCTTTCTGGAGACAGCCTCCCTGCTAATAAAAGTTAGGATGCTTTGGTTTAAGAAGTCTCTGATTTCTGTTAGTGAAGTTCTGATGATACCTTTAGTAGCTAGTGGCAGAATTTCCTCCTAAGACCTGGCAGTTGAGGGGTGGTCTCTAACTAGGGCAGCTCACAAAGCAGATGACCTTGTTCTCAAGTGGGTGAGTTCCGCTCACTGCAAAGGAAAACTCTCACTGTTACCGTGACCTCCCTGCTATACCAAGCAGCCACTCTGAAAGCCAGTTATGGGTAGAAGTCCTGCTCAGGGCTCAGGAGAGCAAAGCCTCTCTCCTTCCTGGCTGGGCGCCATTTTGTTTCTCTTGAGGAGAAACCCAGAACAAAGGCAAGAACAGAGCTGAAGAAAACCAGGGGCAGACCCTGCCAACA
>NW_016842242.1:0-1774 GCF_001698545.2 Rhinopithecus bieti | reverse complement strand
TAAAGAATGTGTAAGCAAAACTCAGCTGTATGTAAGAAAACCCATTCCTCCTGAAGAAGAGAAAAGGTGGAGTCCTTTAAAATTAACTGCCTGTTTTCTGTGGTGAGTGAGCCTTATCTCTCCTCCTTTCGCAGGCATTGTGAAGACTCTGGTTCTCTAGCTGTGCAGCTGCAAGGTCAGTAGATAGACAATCTCAATCTCAAATTGTAAATTATGTTGTTCCTTGAAAAGTTAGAAATGATGTAATAATGCATGTCTTAATTGAAAAACTGTCTTTGTTTCTCACTTCTGTAATATGCTTCCTGCTGTACAGATCTCCCTCTGCCCCACGAAGTGCTTAAAATGTAACTTGACTCTTTGTTCAGGATCAGTCCTTTGGATGTTAATCCAACTGGGCCAGTGCACCTAAATAATTAAATAATTTCTCTTCAACCCCTCGGTCTCTCTGAGGTCTTAATTTTCCCACTGCATTTACTTATCCAATGTGGACATGTTTCATTTTTTTTCTCTTGCTCAGTTGTTTTGATTAGGACAGCCAGTTCTGTGTTGAATAGAAGTGGTGAAAGTGGGCATTTTATCTTGCTTCAGTTCTTAAAGGAGAATTTCAATGTTCCCCATTCATTATACTGTTAGCATGTTTATCTTTATGGTGTTTATTACCTTCAGATATGACACATTCATGCCTTCTTTACTGAGTGTTATCATAAAGGCTGTTAAATTTATCCAATGCTTCTTACTGTACCTATTGAGATGATCATATAGGTTCTTTTTATGTTATGTACCATGTTTATTAATTTGTGTATGTTACACTATTCTTACATCTTTAGAGTAAATCCCACTTGATAGTGCTGTATTATCTTTTTGGAGTGCAGTTGGAGTCAGTTACAAATATTTTGCTGAGGAGTTTTGCATTTATGTTCATCAGGGGTATTGCCTACGGATGACTTTTTATTTTTTTGTTGTCTTTTGTTGGTATTGGTGTTAGGATAATCATGGCCTCATAGGATGAGTTAGGAAGGGAGAATTTGCCCTCTTTTAATTATTAAAATAGTTTGAGGAGAATTTGTGTTACTTCTTCTTTGAATATTTGGTAGAATGCAGCAGTGAAACCAGGCCTGTCATAGACTCTTTTTTGTTTCAATACTTTTATTCATGATTCAAAATCATTTGTTGTTATTTGTCTGTTTAGGTTTTCTATTTCTTCATAATTCAATCTTAGATTGTATGAGTCTGGGAATTCATCTATTTCTTCCAGGTTTTCTAGTTTGTTAATATATGGTTTTCTATAAAAGTGTCTGATAATCTTTTGTATGTCTGCAGTGTCATTTATAATGTTTGTTTGTTTGTTTTCATTTCTGATTTTGTTTTGGTCTTCTGTCTTTTGTTGTTGTTATTAGTTTAGCTGGCAGTTTAGTAGAAATGAGATTTTACCATGTTGGCAGGGCTGGTCTCAAACTCCTGACCTCAGGAGATCCTCCTGCCTCGGCCTCCCAAAATGCTGGGATTACAGGTGGGAACCACCATGCCCAGTCCCTTTTTCTTTATTTTTCTTTTTTTTTAGATGGAGTCTTGCTCTGTCACCCAGGCTGGAATGCAGTGGTGCAATCTCAGCTCACCTCAACCTCCACCTCCCAGGTTCAAATGATTCTCCTGCCTCAGCCTCTCGAGTAGCTGGCATCACAGGCATGCAACACCATGCCCAGCTAATTTTTGTGTGTGTGTATATATATATTTTACGTATGTGTGTGTATGTTTATAAATAAATATATATATA
>NW_016842241.1:0-1780 GCF_001698545.2 Rhinopithecus bieti | reverse complement strand
TATTACTGAAAATTTTAAAGCTAAAATTTTATAATAAAATGTCAAATACATCTCTCTGTTGATTATAGATTCACTTTATTTAGTTTCATCTCTCTAATTTGTCATCTTACAGAAAAAAATTCCAGGATTAAAGTGAGGGAAATCCAATTGAAAACTGTGTTGGCTGTCAGCCTCAATTATACTTGGAAAAATCTTGAGAAAAGCATTTTCAAAATTCTCACGTAGGTTGTAATTAGAGTTGGTGAGACAATGTACATTTTATAAGTTAGCAAGATTCTTGAAGAACAGTACATGAGTTACTGTACAGGAAAACACACAATTTAGTTCCTTCAAATTAAAGCAATAAAAAAATAAAATAATGCCTTTGACTCAGAAGAATGCTTTCCCAGCATGACATAAAGATGGCAACAGTGGGAGGTGACTCTTTACCCCTTTGCTAAACTGCTTGGTAAGAGATACGCAAGTCACTTCAATTATCTGAACCTCAGTTCTTCATCCACAATGTGGATAAAATAATACTCCTACATCATAACATTGCTTCCTTGGAGGATTAAATTAGAAAAATATATAAATATATATATATATATATGCATATATGTATAATAAACGAGTAATAAAAGTTACTAATATGTCCTTATTGTTCTTATTAGTAGTGCATATCTAACCACTTTAATAAGATCTGTGGTGTAAAATTATAAAAGACAAGTACAGTTGAGTTTTAAAAACCTTTTTTTAATAGTATAAAATGGCAGGAACCGTCCAAATACCTCTCAATGTCGCTTTGCAAATAAAATAATAAAAGACGTTTCATGTCCTTCTGAATAAAAAATGATATGGTTTGGCTCTGTGTCCCCACCCATATCTCATGTCCAATTGTAATCTCCACATGATGAAGAAGAGGCCTGCTGGGAAGTGATTGGATCATGGGCGGGGCCGGAGGCGGGGGGTATTTGCCCCTTGCGGTTCTCCTGATGGAGTGCTCATGAAATCTGATTGTTTAAAAGTGTGTAGCACTTCCCACTTCTCTGCCTCTCTTCCTCTTGCTCCAGTCATCCAGGACCTGCCAGCTTCCCCTTCACCTTCCACCAGCATTGAAAATTTCCTTAAGCCTCTCCAGCCATGCTTCCTGTACAGCCTGTGGAACCGGGAGCCAATTAAATCTCTCTCTTTTTTTTTTTTTTTTTTTTTTTTTTTTTTCTTTTTTTGAGACGGAGATTCTCACTGTCGCTGGTGCTGATGTGCAGTGGCATGATCTCTGCTCACTGCAACCTCCGCCTGTGGCATGATCTCTGCTCACTGCAACCTCCGCCTTCCAGGTTCAAGTGATTCTCCTGCCTCAGCCTCCCAAGTAGCTAGGGTTACAGGTATGCACCGCCACATCCGGCTATTTTTATTTTTTTATTTTTTTATTTTTAGTAGCGACAGGGTTTCACTGTGTTGTCAGACTGGTCTCGAACTTCTCACCTTGTGATCCCCCCACCTTGGCCTTCCAAAGTGCTGGGATTAGAGGCATGAGCCACCGTGCCCAGCCTAAACCTAAACCTCTTTTCTTTGTAAGTTACAGTCTCAGGTAGTTCTTTATAGCAATGTGAGAATGCATTAATGCATATATAATATAATATACATATACAAAGCCTTGCTTGAAATATATATTATTATATATTATAATATACAATATACATATTGTATACATACTATATATTGTATATTACTATATATTATATATTGTAATATACAATGTTGTAATATACAGTATATATAATATATACATTTTATATTA
>NW_016842240.1:0-1101 GCF_001698545.2 Rhinopithecus bieti | reverse complement strand
ATTTAAACATTCTCTGTCAACTGTGAGCAGTTCAACGTCTGCTAGGCTGCCCTCTGTCTAATATATAATGCTGCATTCATATGTCCATTTAATTAAGCAGGGATGCTATTTTACGTGGTTAAAAGTATAAGTCTATGTGGATGTATCTTGCACATTTAAATTTGGCAACTAAACATGTCTACTGTATAACATGCTTCAGTATTCAAACATTAGAAAAAAATTATTTTGCTTTGTTTTGTACAAAAATAAGGACTTAAAATAATCTCCCCACCCCTGCCAATATTCTATCACTCCCCACCTCTCCAAAATCCCATAGTTATAAGACTAAAAACCAGGAAATCATCTAATAGAATAGCCTCAGTATACAGAACTACTGAGACCTAACTGTAATGCAAGTGAGAGAAATGACACTTGCAGGAAAACTTAGTGATTAACTACATTTATCCTTGACTGTTTTAAGAAAATGAACTATGGTTCATCAGTGACACCTGAGAAATAAAATGCAGCTCTGCATTTCTCTTTCCTTACATGTACCACATACTGAACCAAACGATCTTTCCTTTTATGGAATTAGATGTCAAACTTTCAAGAAAAGAGTAAAATGCTTTATAAGAATCACAGTCTTTGTAGATTTAAGCCACATTTTAATTCAGTTCATATTAAGATAGTGCTCAGTGCCAAAAAGTGAGAAGTGTGTTTTAGCAATGATCTTAACGAGTCTTGAGAAATGTCACTGGCATTATTGCTAATAATAAAAAATAATAACTTCTAAGAGAAGGAAGGATAGATATTGGATCTTATTATTATTCCTAAGTTAGAGATTACTTGGTAATGGCTTAGACATTGGAAGGGAAGTTGACTTTGTTTAAAATTGCATTAATGCTTCAAGCACAAATACATTGTTTCACTGGTGATGCTGTGTAAAGAAATAGACATATGTGAGAGAAAACGGATAGGTTTATACTATTTCCCACCTTTTAGAATCTAGAAATTCTATAGATTAAAAATTACTGGTAATTTTCTTGAATTATTTTATTTATGGAGGAGATAGGAAGAGGCTGGATCATAAGAAGCACTGATTAAGAGTAAATGCTCAAAATT
>NW_016842239.1:0-1097 GCF_001698545.2 Rhinopithecus bieti | reverse complement strand
TTGGCCTTTCACTTAAGTTTAAATTATTGAGCCAGGCTGATTCTGGGAAGCAAGATGGCAGAATAGAAAGCTCCACTGATTGTCCCCACTTAAGAACACCAAGTTAAGAACTGTCTACACAGAAAAAAAAAAACCCAAAAAACAAAACAAAACAAAAAAAAAAACCTTCATAAGAAGCAAAATCAGGTGAGCACACATAGTTCCTGGTTTTAACTTCTTATCGCTGAGAGAGACAATGAGGAGATAGAAAATACAGCCCTGTCTGTTATGATGCTGCCATTCTCCCTTCTCTAGCAGCCGTAGAGGAGAGTGGGTGGCAGAGAACACATCTGGGTGCTGGGAGGAGGGAGAACACAGCAATTGGAAGGTATTGAACTCAGTTCTGTCCTGTTAGAGCACAGAGAAAAACCTGGTCAAACTCAGTTAATGCCCCCCAACAGAGGGAGCATTTAAACCAGCCATAGCCAGAGGGGCATCTCTGGTAGATCCCAGCAGTTCGAACTTGAGTGCCCAAAAATCTCATCACTGAGGGCCAAAGTGCTGTCAATCTCTAAGTAAACTTCAAAGGCAGTCTAGCCCATAAGGACTGCAACTCCTAGGCAAGGCCAAGTACTGAAGTAGGCCCAGAGACAGTGGATTTGGGGCAGGGCAAACAACAAACTAAGACCCCAGTTGGGGAAGCGAAGGGAGTGCTGGTATCACCCCTCCCCTAACCTCAGGCTGCACAGCTCATGTCTCCAAAAAAATCTCATTTCTTCAGCTTAAGGAGAGGAGAAAGAAGAGTGGGGAGGACTTTGTCTTGCATCTTAGATACCAGCTCAGCCACAGCAGGATAGGGCACTGGTCAGAGTCCTGAGTTCTCCCTTCCTAAAGGATACAGCAAAAGCAGTACTAAGAGGGATGTTTATAGCTATAAGTGCCCACACCAAAAGAGAGAAAAAATTTCAAACAAACAATTTAATGATGCATCTTAAAGACTTGGAAAACCAAGAGCAAACCAAATTCGAAGTTAGTAGAATAAAATAAATAATAAAGATCAGAGCAGAAAAAATGAAACTGAAATGAGGAAAGTAATACAAAAGATCAATAAAACACAA
>NW_016842238.1:0-312 GCF_001698545.2 Rhinopithecus bieti | reverse complement strand
TCCTCAAATATCCCTTCACAGGTTCTACAAAAACAGTTTCCAAACTGCTGAATCAAAAGAAAGATGTAACTCGGTGAGATGAATGCACACATCACAAAGCAGATTCTCAGATAGCTTCTTTCAAGATTTTAGCTGAAGATATTTGCTTTTCATCGTAGGCCTCAATACTCTCCCAATCATACTTTTCAGTTTCTAGAAAACAGTGTTTCCACACAGCTGAATCAAAAGAAACTTTTAACTCTGTGATGTGAATGCACATCACAAAGCAGTTTCAGAGATAGCTTCTCTCTAGTTTTATCTGGGGATGTTAAG
>NW_016842237.1:0-2998 GCF_001698545.2 Rhinopithecus bieti | reverse complement strand
GAGAGAGAGAGAGAGAGAGAGAGAGAGAGAGAGACCCCCTCTTCAGCTGTCTGTCCCAACCTGGCCCCGTCAACTGGATGGTGCCCACCCACAGTGAGGGGTCTTTCTCCGTCCACTCATGCACCAGTCTCCCCTGGACGCAGCCTCGCAGACACGCCCAGAAGCAATGCTGCAGCAGTGAGCCGGGCCTCCCTCAGTCCAGTCAGGCCGAGCCCTAACATGGGCCATCACCACAAGTTTGACTTGTTTGAGTCCACATGTAAGTGACATCATGCGGTATTTGCTGCCCTGTGCCTGGTTTATTTCACTTAGCTGTGGTCCTCCAGGTTCACCCATGTTTTAGCAAATAAGAGGCCCGCCTCCTTTTTTAAGGCTCAGCAGTATTTCCTTGTAGTCATACCGCACATGGGAAGGGTGTTCGTCCGTCGAGGGGCGCTTTGGGTGTTTCCACGCCTTGGTTGTTGAGAATGACGTGGCGGTACGCTGTCTCCTCCATGTTCTGGTTCCAGTCCCTTTGGATACACACCCAGAAGTGGGATTGCTGGGTCATACCATAGTTCTCATTTTAGATTTTTGAAAAACCTTCATTCTGTTTTCCAAAATGGCTGTCCCAATTCGCGTTCCCACCAACACGACACAGAGGTTCCCTTTTCTCCACACCTGGCCAGCATTACCTTTCACCTTTTTGACAGTAGCCTTTCTAACAGGCATTTGGGGATCCATCTTACCCAATTTCAGTGTGCGAGTAGCATTAAGTACATTCGTAGTGGTATCGCTGCCCCGCTGTCGTCCATCTCTAGCAGCTTTTCATCTTTTACATTTTGTTTCAGAGACAGAGTCTCGCTCTGTTGCCCAGGCTGGAGTGCAGTGGCACGATCATAGCTCACACACTGCAGCCTCAACCTCCTGGGCTCAAGTGATCCTCCCCCCTCAGCCTCCCGAGTAGGTGGGACCACAAGTGTATGCCAAGAACTCTTTGTGTCTTGCAGAATTGAAACACTATACCCATTAAATGCTAACTCCTCATTCTCTCTCCCTGAACATATCTTTTCCAGGGACACTATTCAATCTTCCCCAGAGCACCACATTTTCATTTTGCACGGTTCCCTGCAAATTCTGGAGCTGCTCCTGGCTCACATTGACTGCCAAATCCTCCTGTGTCTATGGGAGAAGAGTTAGCCCTGTCCATACTGACGTGTGTGCCTTCACACTGGGGCAAGTGTTAAGGAAAAACGGGTAACTTGAGTGGCACATACACCACATCCAGCTTACAAGAACCAGCTGTTGCATCTCTTCCCAATGCCATGTTTGGTGACGTCACAGTGACAGCTTGAAACCAGCCAGGGTGGGGACATTTCTACCAAGGACGTTGGCAGATGCTATGCCTCGGGGGGTGTTGGCAGATGCTATGCCTTGGGGCTCTTTTTCCTTAGGGAGACAGTTATTAAACACTTAGCACTACCCACCTAGATCATCAATGTCTGACTCTAGAGCCTCACAGTTTGCTTGAGGTAGTAAAACCTACAAGTCTAAAATAACAATGTTGGCCGGGCGCGGTGGCTCACGCCTGTAATTCCAGCACTTAGGGAGGCTGAGGCAGGCGGATCACAAGGTCAGGAGATCGAGACCATCCTGGATAACATGGTGAAACCCCGTCTCCACTAAAAATACAAAAAAAAAAAAAAAAAAAAAGTAGCCGGATGTGGTAGCAGGCGCCTGTAGTCCCAGCTACACGGGAGGCTGAGACAGGAGAATGGTGTGAACCCGGAAAGTGGAACTGGCAGCGAGCCGAGATCGTGCCACTGCACTCCAGCCTGGGAGACAGAGCGAGATTCCATCTAAAAAAAAAAAAAAAAAGAATGTTGATGAGACCTCTTTTGGATTATATCCAAAAGAAGTGAAAGCAGGATCTCGAAGAGATATTTTCACACTCATGTTCATAGCAGCTTTATCTTTTTTTTTTGAGATGGAGTCTCATTCTGTCGCCCAGGTTGGAGTGCAGTAGCATGGTCTCGGCTCACTGCAACCTCTGCCTCCCAGGTTTAAGTGATTCTCCTGCCTCAGCCTCTTGAATAGCTGGTAATACAGGTGTGCACCACCACGCCCGGCTAATTTTTGTATTTTTAGTAGAGACGGGGTTTCACCATGTTGGTCAGGCTGGTCTCGAACTCCTGACCTCATGATCCACTCGCCTTGGCCTCCCAAAGTGATGGGAATACAGGCGTGAGCCACCCCGCCCAGCCTCCTAACAGCATTATTTATGATAGCCAAGAGGTGGAAGCAACCCAAGGGTCCAGCTGTAGATGAATGGAGAAGGAAAATGTGCAGTGGAATATTATTCAGCCTTGAAAAGGAAGGAAATTTGGATACACCCTACAGCAGGGATCAACCATGAGGTTGCTATGCTGTGAAATAAGCCAGGCACAAAAAGGCCAATGCTGTATGAGTCCACTTATATAAGTTATCTAAAGCACTCAAATTGACAGTAGCAGACAGTAGAATGATGGTTACCAGGCACTGCAGGGAGGGTGAAATGGAGACCTTTGAATGGGTGCACAGCTTCAGCGTTTCCGGATGAACAAGTCCTGGAGATCTGTGATACAACGTGAATATGCTTAGTGGCATCCAACTTACACTTAAAACTGGCTATGATGGTAAATTTTGTTTTTATTCTTAACTACAATTTTTTAAAATGCTGATGAGAGACTGCTGGCTGGGAATTCAGGAAACGTGGGTTTTGGTCCACATTCTACCATTTCCTGATGGACTTAGGCAGGTCACTTGCCAGCTCTGGACTTTGGTTTCCTTCTCAAACAAAATAAGGATTTTGTTTTAGGTTTTCCAGCTCAGAAAGCTGAGTCTGCCCAGAAGAGGTGGACATTCCTCACTGTCTTTCATTCAAGTGTAACACATTCCAACAAATGACACACATCAACACCTTCTCTCAAACCAAACATACCTGATATGGTTTGACTGTGTCCCCACCCACAATCTCGTC
>NW_016842236.1:0-247 GCF_001698545.2 Rhinopithecus bieti | reverse complement strand
GTTTTACCATTGTCTCGATCTCTTGACCTCGTGATCCGCCCGCCTCAGCCTCCGAAAGTGCTGGGATTACAGGCGTGAGCCACTGCACCCGGCCGGAATCTATATAATTTTAAAATAGAAATAATAGCAGCCACTAAAAAGAGTGAGGTAGCTATGTATTGACATGGAAAGATGTCCACAATATATTCAATGAGAAAACAAGGTGCCAATCAAAATAATATAGTATGGGCAGGTGCAGTGGCTCACG
>NW_016842235.1:0-762 GCF_001698545.2 Rhinopithecus bieti | reverse complement strand
ACTAGAATAAACAATGTGGGGAAGACCTTAAATGACCTGATGGTGCTGAAAACCATGGCACAAGAACTTTGTGACGCACATGCTTCAACAGCCGATTCGATCAGGTGGAAGAAAGGATATCAGTGATTGAAGATCAAATTAATGAAATGAAGCGAGAAGACAAGGTTAGAGAAAAAAGGGTAAAAAGAAACGAACAAAGCCTCCAAGAAATATGGGACTATGTGAAAATACTAAATTGACGTCTGATTGGTGCACCTGAAAGTGATGGGGAGAATGGAGCCAAGTTGGAAAATACTCTTCAGGATATTATCCAAGAGAACTTCCCCAACCTAGCAAGGCAGGCCAACATTCAAATTCAGGAAATACAGAGAACACTACAAAGATACTCCTCAAGAAATATTACCCCAAGACATATAATTGTCAGATTAACCAAGGTCGAAATGAAGGAAATAAATGTTAAGGGCAGCCAGAGAGAAAGGTCAGGTTACCCACAAAGGGAAGCCCATCAAACTAAAAGCAGATCTCTTGGCAGAAACCCTACAAGCCAGAAGAGAGTGGGGGCCAATATTCAGCATTCTTAAAGAAAAGAATTTTCAACCCAGAATTTCATATCCAGCCAAACTGAGCTTCATAAGTGAAGGAGAAAGAAAATCCTTTACACACAAGCAAATGCTGAGAGATTTTGTCACCACCAGGCCTGCCTTACAAGAGCTCCTGAAGGAAGCACTAAACCTGGAAAGAAACCACCAGTACCATCCACTG
>NW_016842234.1:0-762 GCF_001698545.2 Rhinopithecus bieti | reverse complement strand
CTCCTAGTCCAATAACTTCTTTTACTAAGACCAGGCTCACCTTACTAACCTTTCCTAAGGTATATTGGGGCATTTTAACTAGAATCAATAGTTTCCAGTATCTGTGTCTCACACCAAGGAGGCAATGGATATGGTCAGAGCCATCTCCCCTCTCTGTGCCAAAGAAATTTATGGGACTGATGGCTGGATCCACAGTCTAAATGATCAAAATGAAAAGCGTTTCCAACCCTTTGTTCACTGGATCCATTAGTAAGAGTGCAGTCTCCTCTGCTCTTGAAACCCATGAGAGGCCAGGCACAGTGGCTCAGGACTATAATTTTCTGTCTCATCGAGCTGTCTAATATTGACAGTGGGGTATTAAAGTCTCCTACTATTATTGTGTTGGAGTCTAAGTCTCTTTGTAGGTCTCTAAGAACTTTATGAATCTGGGTGCTCCTGTATTAGGTGCATATATATTTAGGATAGTTAGCTCTTCTCGTTACATTGATCCCGTTACCATTATGTAATGCCCTTGTTTGTCTTTTTTGATTTTTGTTGGTTTAAAGTCTGTTTCATCAGAGACTGGGATTCCAACTCTTGCTTTTTTTTGCTTTTCATTTGCTTGGTAAATATTCCTCCATCCCTTTATTTTGAGCCTATGTGTGTCTTTGCATGTGAGATGGGTCTCCTGAATACAGCACATGGATGGATCTCGACTCTTTATCCAATTTGTCAGTCTATGCCTTTTAATTGGGGCATTTAGCCCATTTACATTTAAGGTTA
>NW_016842233.1:0-2369 GCF_001698545.2 Rhinopithecus bieti | reverse complement strand
GAACGAGAACATGTGGTGTTTGGTCTTCTGTTTCTATGTTAGTTTGCTGATAATTATGGTTTCCAACTTCATTCATGTCCCTGCAAAGGACATGAACTCATTCTTTCTTATGGCTGCATAGTATTCCATGGTGTATATGTGCCACATATTCTTTATTCAGTCTAACATTGATGGGCATTTGGGTTGATTCCAAGGGTTTACTATTGTGAATAGTGCTGCAATAAACATATGTGTGCATGTGTCTTTATACTAGAATGATTTATAATCCTTTGGGTATATACCCAGTAATGGGATTGCTGGGTCAAATGTTATTTCTGGTTCTAGATCCTTGAGGAATCGCCACACTGTCTTCCACAATGGTTGTGAAAACATTCCTATTTCCCCACATTATCTCCAACATTTGTTGTTTCCTGACTTTTAATGATTGCCATTCTAACTGGCATGAGATGATATCCCATTGTGGTTTTGATTTGCATTTCTCTAATGACCAGTGAGGATGAGGATTTTTTTGATTTATTTTATTTTTTTTATTTTATTTTTTCATGTTTGTTGGCTGCATAAATGTCTTCTTGTGAGAAGTGTCTGTTCATATCCTTTTCCACTTTCTGATAGGATTGTTTATTTTCTTGTAAATTTCTTTAAGTTCCTTGTAGATTCTGAATATTAGCCCGTTGTCAGATGGATAGATTGTGAAAGTTTTCTCCCATTCTGTAGGTGGCTTGTTCATGCTGATGATAGTTCTTTTGCTGTGCAGAAGCTCTTTAGTTTACTTACATACCATTTGCCCATTTTGGCTTTTGTTGCAATTGCTTTGGTGTTTTAGTCATGATGTCTTTCCCAATGCCTATGCCCTATACGGTATAGCCTATGTAATCTTATAGGGTTTTATGGTTTTAGGTCTTACATTTAAATCTTTAATCCACCTTGAGTTAATTTTGTGTAAGGTGAAAGAAAGAAGTCCAGTTTCAGTTTTCTGCACATGGCCAGCCAGTTTTCCCAACACCATTTATTAAATAGGGAATCCTTTCCCCATTGATTGTTTTGTCAGTTTTGTCAAAGATCAGATGGTTGTAGATGCATGGTGTTATTTCTGAGGCCTCTGTTCTGTTCCATTGGTCTATATATATGTTTTGGTACCATTACCATGTTGTTTTAATTACTATAGCCTTGTAGTATAGTTTGAAGTCAGGTAACATGATGCCTCCAGCTTTGTTCTTTTGCTTAGGATTGTCTTGGCTATACAGGCTCTTTTTTGGTACCAATTTAAAGTAGTTTTCTAATTCTGTGAAGAGGTCAATGGTAGCTTGATGGAAATAGCATTGGATCTATAAATTACTTTGGGTAGTATGGCCATTTTCACAATAGTGATTTTCCCATCCATGATCATGGGATGTTTTCTGTTTGTTTGTGTCCTATCTTATGTTCTTGAGTAGTTGTTTGTAGCTCTCCTAAATTTTAAAATAATATTTTAATCTTGGAAGAGTGACAACTTTATGTAAGGGTTCACTTTGATGAATACTATCTACAAGGGACACATTCCAAGACCTTCAGAAGATGCCTGAAACTGAACCCTGTATATACTACTTTTTTCCTGTAAATACATATCCATGATAAAGTTTAATTTATTAATTAGGTGCAGTAGAATATTAGAAGCAATAACCAGTAACGCTATAGAACGACTAAAACAGTATCCTGTGTACAATTTCATGGATAGAAGATTTGTTCTTACTGCTAATTTTAGCAACATCAGTATATGATTTTTTTCCTTATTGAGAACTTTTACCTTTTCATTTAAATGAAGTACTTGATGGCTTCTTTTTGACATATTTGAATTGCCAGAATCACTACTTTTGCACTTCAGGGTCCTTATGAAGTAAAATAGGAGTTACTTAAACACAAATGCTTCAATACTCTGGGACAGTTGATATAACCGAGACAGCTACTGAGTGGCTCATAAGGAGGCAATTTCTTTGAATCCACTGGACAAAGGGATGTATCACAATTCAAGGTGTGATGGAGCAGATGGCACAAAATGTCATCACACTTCTCAGTATGATGTGCAATTTAAAACTTATGAATTTCTGGCCGGGCATGGTGGCTCACACCTGCAATCCCAGCACTTTGGGAGGCCGAGGCACGCAGATCACAAGATCAGGAGATCGAGACCATTCTGGCTAACAAGGAGAAACCCTGTCTCTACTAAAAATATAAAAAAATTAGCTGGGCGTGGTGGCAGGCGCCTGTAGTCCTAGCTACTCAGAAGGCTGAGGCAGGAGAATGGCGTGAACCCAGGAGGTGGAGCTTTCAGTGAGCCAAGATGGCACCATTGCACTCCAGCCCAGGTGACAGAGTGAGACTCCACCTCAAAA
>NW_016842232.1:0-2382 GCF_001698545.2 Rhinopithecus bieti | reverse complement strand
AAATTGTGGTAGTTGAAAATACAGGGTTTTTGAAATAGTTTAGTAGCTCTTATATAACAATTTGACTCTTCTCTGATTTACGAAAACTGGCATAATATGTTAAGCAGTTTGCCTTCTAATTATTAGCTTACAAATATTTATTTCATGCATTATATGTGCCAAACATTTGGTTAGCTACTGAGAAAACAGTGACATTCTATGATATTCTAATATTGTTTAATTTCTATCTGCATCCTTTGTTATCAATGACAACCTCCAATTCCCTCTGCTATTCTCCTAGTGACCTTTTTCATTTGGGAAGTACTTGTATGAATCCAGATAAAAGCAAATTAGAGCTGTGACTTTGGAGACTATGGAGTATTCATTATGGTTATATTGCTACTGTAAAACAGAAATGAAAGTCTACATCCTCAATCAATGGAATAGACCCCATCTTCTCTTGGCCAAGTGGATACCCCTCCAAAAAATCTGAAAAACTAGTTCAGACCATGATTGGAAGGCATCAGACAGGACTTGTTATATCCATTCCCTTTGGAGCTTAGGTACAACTGACCTAGGGCTAAAACAGAGCTCATAAGACTGACAAAACAGTTTGTGACAGTGAGATGCCAAATTCCACTGTGATTCTGGCATAGCATCACATGATAGATTGCAGACCCTAAATAAAATTAAGTACTTTACTCCAAAATAGATTTTATTTGACATATTTTGAAGTGGGTGTGCAAAGCCATTGCTCATGGGACATATGTGCATTTTTTTGGACATTTCCTTCCCTTTCTTTTCCTGATCCTGAGAGATTTAACTAATTGACTGACATTTAAGCCCTGAAAAGAGAGACATTTATCATCTATTCTCTCTGAACCATGCTACTTACAGACTTCATCTATGTAACAGAACCTTGGCTTCTGTAACCCCCTTAAGTCAAGCATTTCTGTCAGCTGACTTCAATTCTTGAAAAAAAGCTAACTCAACCGATTGTCAATCAGGAAATCTTTGAATTGGCCTATGATCTGGAAGCTCCTACCTGGAGATGCCTCATTTTTCCAGGCTGAACCAATGTATATTTTAAATGTATATTTAATGTATATTTAAAACCAATTTATGGAATGATGCCTTTGCCTGTAACTTCTGTCTACCTAAAATGTACAAAACTAAACTGTAACCCAACCACCTTGGGTTCTCATGAACTCCTGAGGCTGTGTCATTCATATTGGGCTCAGAATAAACCTCTTCAGTAATTTACAGAGTTTGACTCTTCTTTGTCAACACTATGAGCCCAGGGAAAAGACAAAAGTCAACTTAATTTTTTACCTAACATTGATTGACAAGTAATTAACAAGGCAGTATGGTAAAACATAAGATATACAAAATAAAGTAAAACTAATGGTTATTCAAAGGAAGCTAAATATAAAATATTAATATGAATTAACAGAAATGTCCAAAACTATCCTATATTCTAAACAATTAAAGAAGAAAAAATTATATACATAAAGAATTCTTCAAAGTATGGGAAAGCACAATTTTAAATTTCACGTATATTTAAACATGCAAAATATGCCAAGAAACAAGTAGATGGTTTTTGACAGATATATAGAATTAAAAGTTAACCAAGGAAAGACAGACATTTAAAATTAGTCCATAAAAGGTAAAATAAACAAATAGAGTGGGTGCAGTGGCTCACACCTGTAATCCCAGCACTTGGGAGGCTGAGGAAGGTGGATCACTTGAGATCAGAAGTTCAAGACCAGCCCTGGAAACATAGCAAGCCCTTATCTCTATTAAAAAAAAAAAAAAAAAAAAAAAGAAGAAAGAAAAGAAAAGAAAAGCTGGATGTGGTGGTGTGTGCTTATAGCCCAAGCTACTGAACCCAGGAGGTCAAGGCTGCAATGAGCCGTGATGACACACTGCACTCCAGCCTCGGCAACAGAGCAACACGCTGTCTCAAAAAACAAGCAAACAAAAAAATCCCCAAAATAAAAACAAATAAGCATGAAATGTATATACAAATGACAGCAAGATCAATTCTTCTCATGGACATTCACTTAGGAGGGCAATCAGTCTGTTTTTGACTAACTCATTCTCAGGGTTGGAATTCTGACTACGCCATGACTTGGAGATATGTTACAAAGGAATGCAACATTTTTCTTGTTCTTGCACTTTTCCCACAGCTAGAATCCAAAATATGTCATAACCACCCTAGAACAACATATAAGAATAGTTAGCAAGTATGTGTGTGTTTGTGTGTGTGTGTGTAATGTTTGCTCTACCTGATAGAATTGATTTTCTTTATTTGACATATCGTTTTCTTCAACTCTCTTTGAAATTTTTTCTATATAGAATTCATGTTATTTTTAAGTAAATTGTAAAGAATGGGTATCATAA
>NW_016842231.1:0-1806 GCF_001698545.2 Rhinopithecus bieti | reverse complement strand
CCGTCTCGGCCTCCCAAAGTGCTGGGATTACAGGCTTGAGCCACCGCGCCCAGCCTAGTTCTTAGAACATCTTATATGCAATTTTTTTTTTTTTTTTTTAGATGGAGTCTCTCTCTGTCGCCCTGGCTGGAGTGCAGTGGCGCCATCTCGGCTCACTGCAACCTCCGTCTCCTGAGTTCAAGCGATTCTGCTGCCTCTGCCTCCCAAGTAGCTGGGACTACAGGCGCCCGCCACCATGCCCAGCTAATTTTTGTAATTTTAGTAGAAACGGGGCTTCACCATGCTGGCCAGGATGGTCTTGATCTCTTGACCTCATGATCTGCCTGCCTTGACCTCCCAAAGTGCTGGGATCACAGTCATGAGTCACCATGCCTGGCTGCAATAATTTTTAATAACCCTTTATTCATAGACATCGATATTTTCTTTTTTGTCCTCTACCTTGTACCTTATATATTTTAGTCAACTAGTCATGACTAGCATGTTTGTATAATCTTGTAACTTTATGATGATATTTATGGTTATAAAAATGACCAGTGCTATAGTTTTTAATAAATTAACAAATTTGAGCAACTATATTACTTTGAATCTAAGTCTCTATTTGTTATAATTTTGTTTAAGTGACAGAATCTTATTCTGTTGCCCAGGCTAGAGTGCAGTGGCATGAACACAGCTCACTGCAGCCTCACCCTCCTGGGCTCAAGATATCCTCCCACGTAGCACCACAGGTGCACACCACCACACCTGGCCAATTTTTTAATTTTTTGTGGAGACGGGGGTCTCACCATGTTGTCTAAGATGGTCTCGAACTCCTGGCCTCAAGCAATCTTCCCACCTCAGCTTCCCAAAGTGCTGGTATTTCAGGAATAAGCCATCGTGCCTAGGCTATAATTATTTTTAAAACAGTAGTTTGTAACTAGCTCCACCTTTATAATTTCACAACCAGATTTTTAAATTGCTAAAACAGAACCAACTTCCTGGTTCATAGTGTTATCATTTTACGCAGACACCACTGTATTAATCCTAATTGGCACCCTTGTATTCTTGGCATGTTCTTCATTCCACGACTTTGCTCTTATCATTCTCTCTATCCATCTCTCTATCAAGAATGCTCTCTTGTCTTCCCTTAACTGATTCTTAAACATTCTTCAAAGTCCAAGTCTCACATGTCACGTGAGTCTCTTCCTGACCACTGTAATCCACTGTGGTTTCCCTTTCTTTCAAGTCTCTACTGCACTTATGATCTGCATCACTCATTATGCATCTTTGGCCTTGCGCTGTTACACTGTTAGTCTTCTTTGTAAGTGTGTGTGTAACCGAAATGTTTCCAAGACCTCCGCCCTTCTCTTTAGTGTTTAATAAAATAAATAAAGCCGGCTGGGCGCGGTGGCTCATGCCTGTAATCCCAACACTTTTGGAGGCCAAGGGGGGCAAATCACTTGAGGTCAGGAGTTCCAGCCTGGGCAATATGGTGAAACCCGTCTCTACTAAAAATATATAAATTAGCTGGGCGTGGTGGCACATGCCTGTAATCCCAGCTACTCAGGAGGCTGAGGCAGGAGAATTGCTTGAGTCTGGGAAGTGGAGGTTGCAGTGAGCCCAGATCGCACCTCTGCACTCCAGCCCGGGCAACAAGAGCAAGACTCCAGCTCAAAAAATAAATAAATAAAATAAATGAAGCTACTGCACATACCTTGGTTCTCCTAAGGGAACACTTGAATTTACTGACACTTGCTCCAAACCTCTACTCCCAGCTTACTTATTGATCCTCTTTCACCATCTTGCCTCCTACACTCGCTATTCTCTCAT
>NW_016842229.1:0-1811 GCF_001698545.2 Rhinopithecus bieti | reverse complement strand
TAATCGCTTGAACCCGGGAGGTGGAGGTTGCAGTGAGCCAAGACTGTGCCATTGCACTCTAGTCTGGGCAAGAGAGTGAGACTCTGTCTCAAAAAAAAAAAAAAAAAAAAAAAAGAAATTCTTTATCATTTCATAAAGTGAATAAATGCTATCCCTACATTTCTGACACCACGTCCTCTACACCACACATTTTGGCTAGCTCACCGATTCCTTCTTCTCTGATGACCATGCTGTCAACATCAAAACATACAGCATTTGCTGAGTAGGAAAGCTTCCTCAGCTCTGAGTGGGAGACCATCCTTGGAAGAATTTTCCTCCTACAAGAAAAAAAGATAAATGTATTTTAGACATCAAATAAAATTATGAAAAGATCCCACCTTGCCTACTAAGCCAGCCTAATTTGTGTCAAAGTCAGTGAAGGCCACATAAGAGTGTATTCATTAATTTAATCATTTCTTTTTCCTTTTTTTTTTTTTTTTTTTTGCTTCCCACACTATACCAATTTCTTCTTTCTTTCTGTTTTATTATTACTATTTTTTTTAGATGGAGTCTTACTCTGTTGCCCAGGCTGGAGGGCAGTGGCATGATCTTGGCTTACGGCAACCTCCACCTCCCTGGTTCAAGTGATTTTCGTGCCTCAGCCTCCTGAGTAGCTGGGATTACAGGCAAGTGCCACCACACCCGGCTAATTGTATATTTTTTAATTTTTTTATTTTTATTAGAGATGGGGTTTCACCATGTTGCCCAGGCTGGTCTTGAACTCCTAACCTCAGGTGATCTGCCCACCTCGGCCTCCCAAAGTGCTGGGATTACAGGTGTGAGCCATTGTGCCTGGCTGGTACCAACTTTTAAATATATTTGATGTTGAGGCTGGGTGTGGTGGGTCACTCCTGTAATCCCAGTATTTTGGGAGGCCAAGGCTGGTGGATCACCTGAGGTCAGGAGTTTTAGACCAGCCTGGACAACATGGTGAAATCTACTAAAAAAAAAAAAATTAGCTGGGCATGGTGGTGAGCACCCATAATCCCAGCTACCCAGGAGGCTGAGGCAGGAGAATCACTGGAACCTGGGAGGCAGAGGCTGCAGTTAGCCAAGATCGCACCACTGCACTCCAGCCTATTAGACAAAGCAAGACTGTCTCCAAAAAAAAAAAAAAAAAAAAAAAAAAGTAAATACATAAACAAATATAAATATAAATATATATATATGATGTTGAACCAATATTCAATTATTTTTGACCTAATTGTAGAAAGCAAGCAAGTATTAAAGTGGAGGTGTGCATAAGACTCTGTGGGCACATAGGAAAAATGTTTAGCCTTATCTATGAAACAGGGCTTCACACTGGGCACGGTGGCTCATGCCTCTAATCCCAGCACTTTGGGAGGCTAAGGCAGGAAGATCGCTGAAGGCCAGGAGTTCGAGACCAGCCTGGGGAACACAGAGAGACTGAGTATCTACTAAAAATAAGAATACAAAAAATTAGTTGGGCATGGTGGTGCACACCTGTAATCCCAGCTACTTGGGAGGCTGAGGCAGGAGAATCGCTTGAACACGGGAGGTGGAGGCTGCAGTGAGCTGAGATTGTGCCACTGTACTCCAGTATGGGCAACAGAGCAAGACCCTGACTCTAACTAAAGGAAAAGAAAAGAAAGAAGGCTTCAAGGAGGCACAGGTATTTCAGCTGAATCTGACAGGTTAAGTGGCCCTTTGAGTGGCTTGTCAAAGGGCAGGGTATCAATTTGGTGTGTGCTGGGAGGAGAGGAAGGGAGGTAGAGACAAGGAGAGAGGCTTGTGATGGCAGAGGGAGGAGC
>NW_016842228.1:0-1808 GCF_001698545.2 Rhinopithecus bieti | reverse complement strand
CTCCATTCTCCCCTTCACTTTCAGGTACCCCAGTCAATGGTAGGTTTGGTTTTTTCACATAGTCCCATATTGCTTGGAGGCTTTGTTTGTTCCTTTTCATTCTTTTTTCTCTAATCTTGTCTTCACACCTTATTTCAGTAAGGTGATCTTCAATCTCTGATATCCTTTCTTTCGCTTGATCAAGTCGGCTATGGATATTTGTATATGCTTCATGAAGTTCTCATGCTGTGTTTTCCAGCTCCATAAGGTCATTTATGTTCTTCTCTAAACTGGTTATTCTAGTTAGCAATTCCTGTAACCTTTTATCAGGTTCTTAGCTTCCTTGCATTGGGTTAGAACATGCTCCTTTAGCTCAGAGGGATTTGTTATTACCAACCTTCTGAAGCCTACTTCTATCAATTTGTCAATCTCATTCTTGGTCCAGTTTTGTGCCCTTGCTAGAGAGGAGAGGAGTTGCGATCATTTGGAGAAGAGGCATTCTGGTTTTGGAATTTTCAGCATTTTGGGGCTGGTTTTCCTCATCTTTGTGGATTTATCTACCTTTGATCTTTGAGGCTGATGACCTTTGGATGGGGTTTTCATGTGAGGGTCTTTTTTGTTGATGTTGGTGTTGTGCTTTGTGTTTGTTAGTTTTCTTCTAATAGTCAGGCCCCTGTTCTGAAGGTCTGCTATAGTTTGCTAGAAGCCCACTCCACACCCTGTTCACCTGGGTGTCTCCACTGGAGGCTGCAGAACAGCAAAGATTGCTGACTGCACCTTCCTCCAGAAGTAGTTTCTTCTGGAGGGGCACTGGCCTGAGGCCAGACGGAGCTTTCCTGTATGAAATGTCTGTCAACCCCTGTTGGGAGGTGTCTCCCAGTCAGGAGGCACTGGGGTCAGGGACCCACTTGAGGAGGCACTCTGTCCCAGTCTGTCCATTAGCAGAGCTGGTGCATTGTGTTTTTTTGTTTTGTTTTGTTTTGTGACAGAGTCTCACTCTGTCACCCAGGCTAGAGTGCAATAGCACAATCTTGGCTCACTGCAACCTCCGCCTCCTGGTTTCAAGCGATTCTCCTATCTCAGCCTCCTGAGTAGCTGGGATTACAGGCATGTGCCACCATGCCTGGCTAATTTTGTATTTTAGTAGAGACGGGGTTTTGCAATGTTGGCCAGGCTGATCCCTAACTCCTGACCCCAGGTGATCCGCCTGCCTCGGCCTCCCAAAGTGCTGGAATTATAGGTGTGCGCCACTGCACCCAGGCAATTATATGATCACTCTATATGGGGTCTGTAGTCCACTTTTTTTTTTTTTTTTTTTTTGAGACAGGGTTACAGTCTGTTGCCTGGGCTGGAGTACAATGGTGCTATCTCTGTTGCCCACTTTTTATTGAATACAAATTATAGGAAGTTTTAGAAGCTGTGTCCATAGTTGACTAGTTAATAAATATTTCTTGATTGAGCCACTATGGGTCTCAGGTTACAGTGAAATATATAATAATGTACAAGTGGTCTCTAGCCTATTGTTAATCTTGAAAATTAACTGGAATGTGTTATTTATCCACCTCACAGAAGTGCTCAGAAATAAATAATAAATTATCAATTATATTTGAAGGTGCTACTTTGTTTTGGAAAACAAGTTGGCTACAACAATTTATTTTTTGTTTTTTTAGAGATAAGGGCTCACATTCACAGGCTGGTGTGCAGGGGCATGTGGAATGAGTATAATTCACTGCAGCCTGGAACTTCTGAGCTCAAACCATTCTCCTGCCTCAGCCTCTGGAGTAGCTGGTACTAGAGCATGCACCATCATGTTCAGCTAATTTTTTCTT
>NW_016842227.1:0-1153 GCF_001698545.2 Rhinopithecus bieti | reverse complement strand
ACTCTGTGAGATGAATGCACACATCACAAAGCATTTTCTCAGAAAGATTCCTTTTATCTGAAGATATTTTCTTTTACACCATAGGACTGAATGCACTCCAAAATATCCCTTTGCAGATTCTACAAAAATAGTTTCCAAACTGCTGAATGAAATGAAAGGTTGATTCCTGCGAGATGAATGTGCACGTCACCAAATGGTTTCTCAGATAGCTTCCTTCTAGTTTTTATCCTGGGATATTCACTATGTCACCATTGGTCAATAACCTCCCAAATGTCCATTCACAAAACGGACAAAAACAGTGTTTCCATACTGCTGAATCAAAAGAAATGTTTAAGTCTGCAATTTGAATCCATGCATCAAAAAGCAGTTTCTAAGAAAGCTTCTTTCTAGTCTTTATGTAAAGATATTTTCTTTTTTACCATGGGCCTCAAGGCACTCCCAAATATCCTTCACAGATTATATAAAACAGTGTTTCCAAACTGCTGACTAAAATGAAAGGATTAACTCTGTGAGATAAATGCACATTTCACCTAGTAGTTTCTCAGATGGCTTTCTTCTAGGTTTTCCCTGGCACATTCACTTTTCCTCATTGGCCTCATAAAACTCCCATAGGTCCATTTGCAGAATGGATAAAACTGTGTTTCCACACTGCTGAATCAAAAGAAAGTTTTATCTCTGTTAGATGAATGCACACATCACAGTTTCTCAGAAAGTTTCTAGTGTTTTATTGAAAATATTTTCTTTTTTTTACCTTAGGCCTCAGTGGGCTCCCAAACATCCATTCACAGAATTTACAAAACAGTCCTTCCAAACTGAATCCAAAGAAAGTTTCAACTCTGTAAGATGAATGTACACATCATAAAGCAGTTTCTCAGATAACTTACTTCTGGTTTTGATCCTGGGATATTCACTTTTTTGCCATTGCCCTCAATGAGATCCCAAATGTCCATTCACAGTTGGACAAAACAGTGTTTCCAAACTGATGAATTCAAAGAAAGGTTTATTTCTGTAAGATGAATGCACACATCACAGAGCAGTTTCTCAGAAAACTTCTTTATAGTTTTATCTGAAGATACTCTCTTTTCTCCACAGGCCTGAATGGGTCCCAAATACACATTCGCAGTTTCTACAAAACAGCATTTCAAAACTACAA
>NW_016842226.1:0-441 GCF_001698545.2 Rhinopithecus bieti | reverse complement strand
AAGAGAAAGAAAAAATCAAGGAAGGAAGGAAGAGAAAGAAAAGAAAGAAAGAAAGGGAGAAAGAGAGAGAGAGAAAGAGAGAGAGAAAGAGAGAAAGAGAGAGAGAAGGAAGGAAGGAAGGAGAAAAGGAAAAGGAAGAAGAAAAGAGAGAGAAAGAAAGAAGGAAAGAGAAAGAAAAGAAAGAAAGAAAGAGAAAGAAAAGAAAAGAAAGAAAGAAAGAAAGAAAGAAAGAAAGAAAGAAAGAAAGAAAGAAAGAAAAGAAAGGAAGGAAGGGAGAAAAGAAAGGAAGGAAGGAAGGAAGGAAGGAAGGAAGGAAGGAAATGAAAAGGTATCTTTTGACTCTTTTGCTTGAAGAAGAAACTTATTTCAGTTTTGTTTCCTTGAAATTTATTCCAGTTTTATTTCCTTCTGTTCTTCTTTTTGGCAAATATAAAATGAGGT
>NW_016842225.1:0-299 GCF_001698545.2 Rhinopithecus bieti | reverse complement strand
GGTGGCTCACACCTGTAATCCCAGCACTTTGGGAGGCCAAGGTGGGCAGATCACGAGGTCAGGAGATCGAGACCATCCTGGCTAACATAGTGAAACCCTGTCTCTACTAAAATACAAAAAATTAGCTGGGCATGGTGGTGGGCACCTGTAGTCCCAGCTACTCAGGAGGCTGAGGCAGGAGAATGGTGTGAACCCGGGAGGCGGAGCTTGCAGTCAGCCGAGGTTGGGCCACTGCACTCCAGCCTGGGTGAAAGAGTGAGACTCTGTCTCAAAAAATAAAATAAAATAAAATAAAAATA
>NW_016842224.1:0-707 GCF_001698545.2 Rhinopithecus bieti | reverse complement strand
AAGGCAGGCCGACATTCAAATTCAGGAAATACGGAGAACGTCACAAAGATACTTCTCGAGAACAACAACTCCAAGACACATAATTGTCAGATTCACCAAAGTTGAAATGAAGGAAAAAATGTTAAGGGCAGCCAGAGAGAAAGGTCAGGTTATCCACAAAGGGAAGTCTATCAGACTAATAGTGGATCTCTTGGCAAGAACTCTACAAGCCAGAAGACAGTGGGGCCAATATTCAACATTCTTAAAGAAAAGAATTTTCAACCCAGAATTTCACATCCAGTCAAATTGTTTCATAAGTGAAGGAGAAATAAAATCCTTTACAGACAAGCAAATGCTGAGAGATTTTGTCACCACCAGGCCTGGACGCATACACCCTCTCCAGACTAAACCAGAAAGAAGTTGAATCCCTGAATAGACCAATAACAGGCTCTGAAATTGAGGCAGTAATTAATAGCCAACCAACCAAGCACAAAAGTTCAGGACCAGATGGATTCACAGCCGAATTCTACCAGAGGTACAAAGAGGAGCTGGGAACATTCCTTCTGAAACTATTCCAATCAATAGAAAACAGGGAATCTTCCCTAAGTCATCTTATGAGGCCAGCATCATCCTGATATGAAAGCCTGGCAGAGACACACACACAAAAGAGAATTTTAGACCAATATTCCTGATGAACATCGATACAAAAGTCCTCAATAAAACTGGCA
>NW_016842223.1:0-906 GCF_001698545.2 Rhinopithecus bieti | reverse complement strand
ATTATGGAATAATTAACCATTTAAACTCAAACCTCTCTTTAGAATTAATTTTGCTACATGATGAGCTAAGAGCCACAATCATTTAAAATAATCAAAGCCATTTTACAAATAGAATACAATGAAATACCCTTGCAGCAGATTTTATAAGCTGAAGCAGTTCCAGTGGGTGATTAAAATTTTCTAATAAACAACTTTTTTAAACCTCATTTGTTGAGTCTTCTTCCTGCAGGTGTTCTCTGAAAATATATCTTTTAATTGTGGTAAAATATACATTACACAAAAGTTAGCATTTTAACCATTTTTAAGCATACGGTTCAGTGGCATTAAGAGCAATCATTGCAACTATCACCACCATTCAGCTTCAGAACATTTTTAATCTTTCAGAACTGAAATTCTGTACCTATTAAACAATAATTTCCTAATTCCCCCTCCCTCCCCAGCTTCTTCAAACCACCATACTATTTTCTTCTTTATGAATTTGACTATTCTAGTGATGTGGTTTGACTGTGTTCCCACCCAAATCTCACCTTGAATTGTAGTTCTAATAATCCCCACGTGTCACGGAGGGGACCCAGTGGGAGACAACTGAACCTTGGGACTGGTTATCCCCATGCTGTTCTCGTGATAGAGGGTGAATTCTCACAACATCTGATAGATTTATAAGGTGCTTTTCCCCCTTTGCTTGTCACTTCTCTTTCTGCCACCATGTGAAGAAAGACGTATTTGCTTCCCCTTCCACCACGACTGTAAGTTTCCTGAGGCCTCCCCAGCCCTGTGGAACTGTGAATCAATTAAGCCTCGTTCCTTTATAAATTACCCAGTCTTGGGAAGTTCTTTATAGCAGCATGAAAATGGACTAATACAGTAAATTGGTACCATGGAGTGTGGGATGCTGCTGTAAAGTTA
>NW_016842222.1:0-2771 GCF_001698545.2 Rhinopithecus bieti | reverse complement strand
GCCCCCCTGACACGCCCGTGCCCCGCCTATTGCCCTCCCACTCCTAGAAAAGCCGCTCCGGAGGCACGCCAAGCGCGGCGTTCCTCAGTCCTCCACTCCTGTCGGGATGTCAGGACTGTGGGAACTCTGTCCCTAGAGCCCCACTGGGGGGCTCTGTCGGCCTTCTTTGCCGGAGGCCGACAGACCTCTTCCCCACACCTTAGGTGACCAAAATAAACTTGCAGTTTTGCTCCTACACTTGCCTACTCGCTGGTTCTTTTGTGCCCGCTCTGGTGGTCTTAGAAAAACAAATCACTCACAGGACGTGGTAGTGGACTCTGGTATAAGTAGTATGCTCTGGATTTATTTTCAAAATTAACATCTTGACGTTTGTATTTATAACAGTGATAAAGTTAAAAAACTGATATATCATGATTTGCAAATATTAGAATATCAAAGTGTGTGTTTTTAAAAAGTGTTTTTTACACAGTTGAAGTCTGTGGTTTACGTCTGAAGACTGGTGACTTCTGTCAGAGATGGTCAAGTTTTATGCAAAGGAAGTTTGCCTAATCCTCGGTGGGTATTTACATCTGTACTCCAAGGAACTGGCACATGGCAGGAGACTTGCTGAGCAAGACATAGGAATCAAGGAATTGTTTATAGGTGACAGCTATTACTAAATCCTAAAGTGAATATTCTATGAAAAGAAATTTAAAAGAACAATCATTATGGCTTTAATTGAGGTTGTGTGTTGTTTATCTCACCTTCTTTTTTATACTTAATTTGCATTGGATTTTGTCATTGGATCATTGAGTTAACCCTCTTTGCAGTTATGTACCCTCGTTGGGGAAGACTGATGTAACACGAAGGGATTTTAAAATAAGCTGGGCTGGAAAGGAAGAGAGAAGGCATAGTAAACATCACCAATGTGAAACTGAGACCATAATTAAAATACGTAAATAAAATAAATTTTAAAATTTAAAAGCTTATTTTTTGTCCATGGAGGATTAAAAAATAAAATTTTAAAAGCTTGTTTTATGTCCATAGAGGATAAAAAACTAGGAGTGTTTTAGGGCACTCTGTCAACATCAAGTGAAAAGCAGAAGTGCGAAATGTTGGAGTTTCTAAAACACTAATCTATGAATTTTGCTCTTTCTTTACCCTCTGTTGTCAGGTGATCTTTAGTCCCAAGGCTCTCAGTATTTTCTGTTCCTTTAACTCCCTGGCATGATCCTCTACTGAGAGTACCAGGCTGGCTTTGCAAGCTGGATATTTAAAATGCTTCCTAAATTTAGCATATTCAAAACTGTACTATTTCTTCCCCCAATTCTGTCACCAGCTCTACATTACTCCTTCTTCCTCTAGTTTTTATAATCACAGTAAGTTGTACAATCAGGCACATACTGTCCAAGCCAGGATATTGCAGTCATACTCAATCCTTTCCACTTCCTCAAATACAACAATAGTATTAGTCCTAGTTCCGATTTGGTCTCTTTTGACTAGTTGAGTCCAGCATCAACCCTGATTCGACTATTACACAATCCCAATAACTGTTTTACTTATTTTCTCCCTTTCTTCTCTTAAGTTTATTCTCCACACAGTAGCCAGAATGGCTTTAAAAATAAAACAAAAACAAACAAGCAAACAAATAATGAATTTGATTATGCTGCTATCTTGGTAATTTTCTTTTATTTCCACTGGAGTATTTAAAATCTCCATTTTCTTTTATTTAAACTAGAATGAAACTAATTGTTACGACATGTTAACAAACTGATTCTAAGAGGATGAAAATCTTTGTTTTGTCATGCTTGGTTGACCAATTTCCTGTGTCAAAAGTCACCGATTTCAAGCAATCAACATGATATCACCAGAAGGGGATGTGTAGTTGCATACCATTGTATTGCATTTCCACCCTACAGATACAATAGATGTCAAGTATCTACTTTGATAACAGAAAACTGCAGCAAAATAATTTTGGAAGTGGTGAGTTTTGAGTACTGATGTTTTAAAAATTAGACGTATTTAATTGTAAGTTTAAATAATTTAGCTAATTTAACTTTTTAAAGATGATCTTGGCTAAAATCCAACTCACAAAATTCCTGAAAGACTAACACTCAGCTCTCACAAAGCTAGTTTGAGCAACTCTATCCCATCACTGGATAAAACTCACGACCTTTTCTCTGGCTAACAAAAACTCTCAGAAGATGTATCCATCTTCTGAGAATCTTGGAAATAGCATTTAGAAGGCAAATTCTGAACACAAGGTAAATTCATTGCTACTGTGATATTATCATTTTTAGGCCTTTTCTAAGATCAGATATAGAAACACACACACATGCACACACTTGTATTTTTCTTTCCACCATCAAGAACCCTAGTTCCTAACAATATCAATATATGAATTCACATTTATTCAACTTAAAAATATATACAAATGAGTGTCAGAATTGTTATACTCACTATATTCATAACTGTCTAATATTATGAAAGTTGACTTTCATATATTCCAAAAATATTCACTGAGAATCAACTATGTACCAGGAAACATCTTAGGTCCTGTAATTTTTTTTCTCTCCTATGAATTACGAAACCATCTTGTATCTTGCAGAGTCCGTATTATTATCCCAGGTTTCTAGATGAACGAATTGAGTCTCAGGGAGTCTAAAGCACTCCAATGAAAAATGGTGACACAAGAGTCAAACTTAAGTTTTGGTAACTCTAAATTATTTCCCTTAAATTAATCAACCTCTTTCCTTAAAATAATTAATTTAATTGAGTGTAATCTTTAATTC
>NW_016842221.1:0-2452 GCF_001698545.2 Rhinopithecus bieti | reverse complement strand
CTCCCAAAGTGCTGGGATTACAGGCTTGAGCCACCGCGCCCGGCCCATGCCTGGCTAATTTTTTAAAAAGACTTTTTTGTAGAGTTAGGGTCTTGTTATGTTGCTCAGGGTAGTCTTGAACTCCTGGCCTCAAGGGAGCCTCCTGACTCATCCTCCCAAAGTGCTGAAATTACAGGTGTGAGCCACTACACAAGGCTCCCATAATTTTTCTTTTGTTTAGTTATTTCTGTCTTTTTTAACTCTCTATTAGATGTAGGCAGATGTAGAGACAAGAACCTTGTTTTATTCCTTTTTATTCTTAAATAACTTATGATATCATGTATGTAGAAAATTCTCAACAATAATTGTAGAAAATATTTTAGAAGTATTGAAACAGCATGAAAACCGTGAAAATAAAATAATTCTAAAGTAATTTATTCTCAATATGAATTTAAAATATAATTCTTTTGAATAAAATATTAATGAAATTGTCATTGATTTTATGTAGAATCACATAACATTAAGGCTGGGGAGAAAAAGCTTATAGCTCTGTGGACTGATTCTCTGCGTTTTCAAGTAAAGAATGTGAAGACCAACAAAGTCAAGTGCCTAATTCCTAAAGTGATTTTTTAATGTGAAATAAATAATTCTATTTATGACTGAATAAAGGAACTTGGGGGTATAATTAACTCAAAGTACACTAGTAATGACCAACTTCAATTCATGCCACAAAGTACTGATATCTGAAAAACATTTTTGATAAATTAGTACATTAGGGAGAAAATATAGGGGATGAATAGTTAGGAAAAGGTAGCTATCTTCATGAAGATTTGCGGAAAGGCATTTCAGGAATATTATCGAACCAAAGCTCTACTTTATATAAACGAAAATGATGTTGGTTTTGTTACTCATAAAGAGATGGAGTTTGATTTTTGAAAGAGTTCATGCTGCAGAAGGAGATAAGCAACATTTAAACAACTATAGAGGTGATATAATCTTATAAGGAATTGGGAATTATGGTTTCTAATCCTGATTAAAGTAATTCTCTTTTCTTGAGTATCCTGTTCTGATTTACCTCTTTTACAACAGACAGTTGTCAGCAGGAAAATGAAATCTTAAGGCTACTTTTGAAAAAAGAACTAAGATTTTGATGTGATATTTAATGCCTATGAGTAAATGCTTGTAAAATTAAAATGTTTAAAACAAAATAATCTTGGTATGTGTTACAGCGTATGGCATTTTGCAACTGGATGGTAGAGCTTAGATTTTTTAATTCCAAAAAGAGTGAATCACTAGAATATTATATATTATTGTAATAAACATTCATAGTGTCTTAGTTTCGACTCATAGCTCTCCTGGACTATTTGTGAAAGCCTCCTACAGTTTTTGTCCTCCTCTTTCTCTTCATTCTAATCTATTCTCTATGAAATAATGAAAGTCAACATTCAAAAATAAATGTACATTACTTTAAATATATATATATATTTGAAATAAATTAACTTTTCTCCATTAACAAGAGGATAAAACCCACATTTTATTTAAGAGCAAGCAAACTCTTCACTATTTTTCCTTCCAAACTTCTTTTCCTACAAGTCCCCAATTATAATCTAGACTTCTTCAGTTGATTGCAGTCCCCTGAATATGCCACAGTGGGTCATACCTCCAGCCTGAGTGTTTGATGTTCCCTCTACTTGCAACTTGATCCCTTCCTTCTTCTCCTTCATGTGCTAGGAAATACATATGTTTGCTTCAGGCCTTTGTTCAAATGTCAGCTCCACTATGATGTTTCCCTTTACTCTGCATGCTTTATTCGTGATTACATAGTGGTTGCATGCACTCCTTATCAGTGTTATCTCACAAGAGTGTAATTGTTTATTTGCAGACCCGCCTTCTCCACTATGCTGTACATCCTAGTAAGCAGAGATTGTTCTTATACACTGCTGTTTCCTCAGGGCTGAGCACAGTGCTGAGCGTTATTGAATGGATACATTTCCATCTTTCCATTAATAATCTTTTCAGTTTTCCAGAGTGATGCAGTCAATTTTTACTCAGTAAATACGCAAAAAAGTTAATGTTCATCAAAAAAGAAATTATTAATTTTACCCATTTGGCAAAATAAGGAATTCAGCATTGAAAACCAATGAAGTCTTTTAAGCCCTCTAATGAAAAGTTATTTTCAGGCACATGTACTATTAACTGTATCAGAGACAAAACTAAAATGGATAATGATAATCACTTTACAGCTGAAGAAATTGAGACCTGGACAAGTTAAGGGACTGATTTGATCAAGGTCTCAGCTCTGGCCAATCTTCTTTGTCCACCTCGAAAGAGCTGGAATACCAGGAAAAGGAATGTGAGAACCACTTGACCAACCTATCAGACCTTCCTGAAAATCAGGGACACCTAGGCCAGTGTTGAAGATGTGGTTCTTCTACCCAGTGTGAAGAAAGACAAGGATTTGAATTGGGGGGCG
>NW_016842220.1:0-2449 GCF_001698545.2 Rhinopithecus bieti | reverse complement strand
TCCAAAGTGGTAGAAATTCTCCTTCAACATGTCAGTGTGTGCCTTCAACATGGAGTCTTGTTTTAATTTATAAATTAACATGATCATCCATGTAGCCAGAACACGATATTTTACTGTACAAACTGCTCATTTAACTCTGAGTTAGATTCTATTACGAATCCCTCTCAGAGGCATCACTTCTAAGACCATTGCTCCCTATTCTCTGGTTTTATTTTAAGGGGCACTTGCCCCCCTTTGATATCCATTTCAATTTATATCCAGGCTATAAATTCCATCTTAGGCACAGTTTCTGTCTGATTTTGAAGCTGTGAAAATCCCATCATGTCTGGCCAAAAGTAAAATTTGATGGATACCACCAATGGAAAGCAAAATCTCTTCCTGTTGCATATACACTATAGGTCTAAGATCATCCTCAAAGCGACTGCAGCTTTACCCAGGGGCTCTGAGGGTTTGGAACTTTTCCCACCTGGAGGACAGTGACTCAGGGGTGCACTTAGACTGTAACAGCTGATCCTGAGACTTTTACGCATACAAGCAGTTGAAGAAATTCAAAATCAAGACCAGGTAGAGACTGGGAAGGAGGAACAGATAGGGCAGCCACTCTACATGCTGAAATCTGAAATAAAACAGAAAACCATCCAGAAGATGTTAGTTCCAGTTCGGCCTTAGACAAGCTTGAGGCAAATCTTGTAATTAATAAATGATTTATTCCTTTATACCAGGGTGTCTAGCATTCAGCCCAGAGTAGATTGCATTTATTTCGATTGAGCATTTACTATGTGTCAGGTACTGTAAAAAGTTCATTTTAATTCCTCACAATAAACGTGAAGTCATTTCTATTTTTACCTCCTCTGTAAAGAAGAGGAAGAATTAGAAAGTCTAAGTAATCATGCCCCAAATTTAACACAGCTAAGTGATGGAGGCAGGATCCTCAGATCCCACAGTCTGAGGGTTTAACCACCACACAGCAAATGTAATTCAGCTGACCCTGGGCAAGATTCCTCCTGAGATATTAATGGATAAAAAATAACCAACAAAGAAAGAATGAAAAATCCATTGCCTAATTAGTTTGCTCACATAAACATCGAAGGACTAACGTCCCACAAGTAAAGAATTTTTAAAGTTTGATCTACTGTGGAGAAACTGAGTTCACTTGCCACAGAAATGACATTGGTAATGAAAACATTGTTAGAAATTAATTTTTTATTTAAATAGGCTTTTAGGGAATAGGTGGTGTTTGATTACATAAATAAGTTATTTAGTGGTGATTTCTGAGATTTTGGTGCACCCATCACCCAAGCAGTGTACCCTGTACCCAACGTGTATTCTTTTATCTCTCACCATCTCCTTCCCTTTCCCCTGAGTCCTCAAAGTCCAATGTATTATTCTTATGCCTTTGCATCCTCATAGCTTAGCTACCACATATTGGTCACAACATACGATATTTGGTTTTCCATTTTTGAGTTACTTCACTTAGAATAATCATCTCCAATTCCATCCAGGTTGCTTCAAATGCCATTATTTCATTCCTTTTTATGGCTCAGTAATATTCCATGGTATATATACACCACATTTTCTTTACCCACTGGTTGATTGATGGGCATTTGGACTGGTTCCATATTTTTGCAATTGCGAATTGTGCTGCTATAAACAAGTGTGTGTAAGTATCTTTTTCATATAATGACTTCTTTTCCTCTGGGTAGATACCTAGTAGTGGGATTGCTGGATCAAATGGTAGATCTATTTTTAGCTCTTTAAGAAATCTCCACACTGTTTTCCATAGTGGTTGTACTAGTTTACATTCCCACCCACAGTGTAAAAGTATTCCCTTTTCACCCAACATCTATTATTTTTGATTTTTTTATTATGGCCATTCTTGCAGGAGTAAAGTGGTATTTCATTGTGGCTTTGACTTGCATTTCCCCGATAATTGGTGCTACTGAACATTTTTCCATATGTATATTGATCCATTTTCATACTGCTATGAAGAAATACCTGAGACTGGGTAATTCATAAAGAAAAAGAGGTTTAATGGACTCACAGTTCAACATGGCTGGGCAGGCCTCCAATCATGATGGAAGGCAAAGGAAGAGCAAAGGCACATCTTACATGGTGGCAGGCAGAGAGCATGTGCAGGGGAACTCCCCTTTATAAATCCATCAGATCTCATGAGACTTATTTACTATCATGAGAAAAACCTGCTCCCATGATTCAATTACCTCCCATCAGGTCCCTCCCACAACACATGGGGATTATGGGAGTATGGGAGCTCCAATTCAAGATGAGGTTTGGGTGGGGACACAGCCAAACCATATCAGTATGCTTGTTGGACATGTGTATATCTTCTGTTGAGAATTGTCTATTCATGTCCTTAGCCTATTTTTGATGTGATTGCTCTTTTTTTTTTTTTCTTGCTGATTTGTTTGAGGTCTTTGTAGATTCTGGAAAT
>NW_016842219.1:0-300 GCF_001698545.2 Rhinopithecus bieti | reverse complement strand
TGTTAACATACTGCTCCATGAAAAGACAGGTGTAATTCTGTGAGATGAATTCACACATCACAAAAAACTTTCTCAGAAAGCTTCTTTCTAGTTTCTATCTGTGGATAATTCCTTTGTCACCATAGGCTTCAATGTAATCCAAAATATCCCTTCTCAGATTCCCCAAACACAGTGCTACCAAACTGATTTTGAAAAGCATCATGTCACTCTGTGAAATCAACTAACACATCATGAAGTTCTTTCTCAGAAATCTTCTTTCTAATTTTTTATGAGGATTTTCCTTTGTCACCATAAGCTTCC
>NW_016842218.1:0-1800 GCF_001698545.2 Rhinopithecus bieti | reverse complement strand
AAGATATGGTGAATTTAGTTTCAAAAATTTCTTGAATTGGAGAAATCCCTGAGCTTTGGCTTTAATGCCCATAAGGCTTGTTTCTTCTAAGTGGGTAATGGAAGTTCTCAGAGAATGAATTTGATACATGGCTGCCAATTGCTTTATAGTGGCTAACTTTTCATTCTTGAGATACATCATGTGTGGAATTTCTAAAAGTAAAATAAATTCCACTATCCTCAAAGAAGTGATAATCAATTTTATCAACAAGCAAATTAATAATTATTTCTGGCATCTTAAAACTTTATCCTGAATTTTACAGGATCATAGATAACCAACCCCTCTTCATGTTATCTCCCACAGCACTTTGAACTATTTTCTATTGCTTGTACTACAAAATTAATTAAGGACAATGGTATGAGGAAAGGTGTGTTATATAATATAGCCAATACATTTACATCAAAATATGTAAACACACAGAACCTTAGATATAGGCACACCTGGAAAGATACATATACCCATCAATATGGATCACATATTTTCCTGGTTAAAAGAATATGCTGATTTATATTTTATCATTTCGCTTAAGTAGATAATACATCATCTACAAATAATATATACTGATTTTGGACTTAGAAAAGCCATTATGTTTAAAACTTAGACACCTATATTTTAAATGTATAAAATTATGATATCACCTATATTTTAAATGTATTAAAATAAAATAACCATATACACTAAAACAGTAATGTTCTAATGATAGAAATTAACAAAAGGCAAACTTCTTAAGTAGCATGAGGAATACAATTGTTGATTTATGAAAAAAATCACAATGTCACAAGGAACAGAAGTAACTTCACAACATAAGTAACACTTAAGCTGAGCAATTTTAAATGGTAGGGGTTTAGAAAACATTTTGCTCTGGGTGATAGAATCAGGTAACTTTTAATAAATCTCTATGCTTTTCTGTTTTAAAATTTAAAACTATAATTGATATGCCAAGGGCTCCAATGAAAAGTAGACAATATGAAAGAACTGATAATGTAAGCAGAGAAACATAAATTCTAAGAAAAAATAAAAAAAGAAATGCCAAAAATCAAAACACTGTAACAGAAGTGAAGAACGCCTTTGATGGGCTAATTAGTAGAGTAGACACACCTGAGGAAAGAATCAGTGAACTCGAGAATATGTTAATAGAAACTTCCAAAACTGAAAAACAAAGAGAAAACAGAATGAAAGAAACAGAATAAAATATCCAAGAACTGTGGGACAGCTACAAAAGGTGAACTATTCGTGAAGCGAGAAATCAGAAGAAAAAGAAAGAAAGGAAGAGAAGCAACATTTGAAGCAATAATAACTGAGAATTTCCCAAAATTAATGTTAGATATCCAACCACAGATCTAGAAAGTTCAGGAAACATTAAATAGAATGAATGGGGGTATGGGGAACTATACCTAGGCATATCATATTCAAACTTCAAGAAGTAAAAGCTAAAGAATAAAATATTGAAAGAAATCAGAGGGGAAAACAAGGGAAACGAGAAGAATTACACCTAACTTCTCAGAAGCTATGCAAGCAAGAAGAAAGTGGAGTGATATATTTGAAGTATTGAGAGAAAATAACATAATAACGTAGAAAATTTTTCAGGAGAAATAATAATAGCATGGATAATAGTATAGGGAAGTGGAAATAAGAATGAATACAGAGCAGATATAGTTGATCTGACTACTAGAGAAAATACAACTAGTTTTGTGGAGAGTTGTGGCATTGTTAAAAAATTAAGCTGGCCGGGCGCGGTGGCTCACGCCTGTAATCCCAGCA
>NW_016842217.1:0-717 GCF_001698545.2 Rhinopithecus bieti | reverse complement strand
TTAAAAAATAAAATATAGTAAAAAAGAATGGCTAGCCCCTAAAGAAAGACATAGAAATGTCCAATAAACATCCTAATTTTTAAGAAGAAATTCAGAGTTATTTACTAGCTATGAAAACACTGATCAGTGCCTTGGATTGTGCAGATTTTATGCCATTTTTTATTTATGAAAATTGAAAAGTTATATTGATTTCATATTCATTTTGTATAGTAGTACTTAGCACACACCTGATACATAGTAGGTGGTAACTAAATGGTAAATATTGCTATATAAAAATGTTAAATAATGCAAATAATTAAATGAACATAAGCTATTTTTTCAACAAAATTGAAGAAATAAAAGTATATTAATATAAGCATTTGCTGGCAATTCTTTGAATCAGTAATTTGTACAGATTCTTGGTCATAGAGCAAATGTTTATAAATTTTATGGTGAGCAATTTGACAAGTTTTAAAATGTTCATATCCATTAAGTATGTGGGTGAAAATGGTATAGGTAGGATAGGAAAGTGGGGCTGAGAGAGAAGTAACAAAGGGGGTGATGTTTTCTGAGTATACTATTTTGTATTGTTGCGACTCTTATATCCATGGTAATGATTCACATACCCACCGATCAATCAAATCAATCAAACCAGATGTGTATGTGGTGGTTAAGAACATTACTGTTATATACCCAAAGGATTACAAATCATGCTGCTATAAAGACACATGCACACGT
>NW_016842216.1:0-717 GCF_001698545.2 Rhinopithecus bieti | reverse complement strand
AGCCAATATCATACTGAATGGGCAAAAGCTGAAAGCATTCCCTTTGAAAACCGGCACAGACAAGAATGCTCTCTCTCAATACTCCTATTCAATATACTGTTAGAAGTTCTGGCTAGGGCAATCAGGCAAGAGAAATAAATAAAGGATATACAAATAGGATGAGAGGAAGTCAAATTGTCCCTGTTTGCAGATGACATGATTGTATGTTTAGAAAACCCCATCATCTCAGCCCCAAATCTCCTTAAGCTAATAAGCGACTTCAGCAAAGTCTCAGGATACAAAATCAATGGGCAAGAATCACAAGCATTCCTATACACCAATAATAGACAAGGAGAGAGCCAAATCATGAGTGAACTCCCATTCACAATTGCTACAAAGAGAATGAAAACCTAGGAATACAACTTACAAGGCAGATGAAGGACCTCTTCAAGGAGAACAACAAACAACTGCCCAAGGAAATAAAAGAGGACACAAACAAATGGAATAACAGTCCATGCTCATGGATAGGAAGAATCAATATTGTGAAAATGGCCATACTGCCCAAAGTAATTTATAGATTGAATGCTATCCCTATCAAGCTACCATTGTCATTCTTCACATAATTAGAAAAAACTACTTTAAATTTCATGCAGAACCAAAAAACAGCTGGTATAGCCAAGACAATCCTAAGCAAAAAGAACAAAGCTGGAGGGATCATGCTACCTGACTACAAACTAT
>NW_016842215.1:0-1922 GCF_001698545.2 Rhinopithecus bieti | reverse complement strand
TTGAGCCACCGCACCCGGCCTGTGTGAGAATTTTTTGAGGAGGAGGGATGTGGGAATTCTTTGCAGATCATGGTAATCTGAGGTTACATGACCAAGAGAATTTGAGTCAGCCTGAGTCTGGAAACATTCTTGGAATCTGGGTTCCAGGCAGCTGAATCAAGAGTCAAGAGAAATAACGTAGAAAACTAGGTCATTTTTCTCTTTCTTTCCTCCTCTGCCAGCAACACTATTGCTAGTAAATCAAATGTTATCTATATTTTAGGTGCCTAGCACAGTACAATCAGCCCTCTGTATCTGCAGGTTCCATATCTGTGGATTAAAATATTCAGGAAAAAAACCCATAAAAGTAAAATACAACAGAAAATACAAATTTTAAAATACAGTATAACAACTATTTACACAGCATTTACATTGTGTTAGGTATTATAAATAATCTGGAAATGATTTAAAATATACAGGAGAAGGATGTATGTAGGTTACATGCAAATATGACACAATTTTATCCACAGTACTTGAACATCCTTGGATTTTAGTATGTGTTGGGGCAGTAGGGGACCCTGGAACCAATCAGTGCCCTCTGCCCCAGATACCAAGGGATGACTGTATGTAGCATATGGTAGGTACCCAATACAGTAGCCTGCTTTTCCTCCTCTCTCTACTGCCCTCCCCACTAGCATTATCAGCCAAGTCCTTAAGTGATGAATTTAAGTTAGGGAGGACTTGTTTAAGTACCTCTGCAGCTACTACAGATTAGAAGAGGGAAATAACAAATTATAAGATCTTTGATCTCATATTTATCTCCCTGAGGGAAAAGAACACAAATATGCAGTTAATCGTGTATAAATCAGAACTTATGTGCCATGAGAAACTTTGAAGCAAAGCTGTTGGGTTTCAATGGGAGGAAATAAAAATTACAAAAGATTATCTTAGTAATGAGATGCTTTGAAAAATGAGCAGTATTGGAGGGTACAGGGAACATTGAACAAAGATACGTATGGGGAAATAGAAGACTTTGTTTAGAGAATATAGAGAACATTAGAGTAGGGAAGTGACAAAAAATATAAAGCTAGGATCATGTTGTGAAGCCCGATATTTCAGGCTAAGGAGCTTTTCTTGATAGACATTAGGAAACTTTTGAAGGCTTATGAGCTGGTGTTCAGAGATGACTGGAGTTGTCAGTAGCAGTCTTGGGTGAAGTGAGGAAAGACTAGAGGCCAAGACGCCATGGAGGAAGCCACTATAGTGTCCTGGTAATGAGCACATGGGCTCAGAAGGATGGAGACAGAGGGAGGCCATGAGTGAATGTGCATGGCACTGTAGAGGAGAAAGGGAGGGGAAGTAGGTATGTCATCTAGGTACCTGGACCCTGTGGTTAGGCTTACCCAAAGTGGAACGGGTCCGAGTAGAAGAATTTCTGTTCAGGGCATGTTTGTGGTGCTGGCACACTGTATGTTGCACACATTTGGAAATGTGGAATAAGTTCTGTATAGAAATAGAAATTTTTGGCTAGGCACAGTGGCTCATACCTGTAATTCCAGCACTTTGGGAGGCCAAGGCAGGTGGATCACTTGAGGTGAGGAGTTTGAGACCAGACTGGCCATCATGGCAAAACCCCGTCTCTACTAAAAATACAAAAATTAGTTGGGTGTGGTGGCAAGTGCTTGTAATCCCAGCTACTCAGAAGGCTGAGGCATGAGAATTGCTTGAACCTGGGAGGCGGAGGCTGCAGTGAGCTGAGATTGCATCACTGCATTCCAACCTGGGTGACAGAGTGAGACTGCCTCAAAAAAAAAAAAAGATGGAAAATTTGGAATTTCCCTAGATGGAGGGGATTTTGAAGCAGTAGAAGTAGAAGAAATTACCAAGAAAAAATACACAAGTAGAGGAGATATTTACATAAGTAGAAGTAGCAGGCACCGGGA
>NW_016842214.1:0-712 GCF_001698545.2 Rhinopithecus bieti | reverse complement strand
TTTTGTTTATGGCCAGTTTTGGGGCCAGTTTATGGTCAGATTTTGGGAGACCTGCTCCCAACATGTCCCCCTTCTCTGATTTGCAAATCGATAAAAGCAAAGGCAGTTTCGTCACGGTGAGCTACTTCTCACCGTGGATGAGCAGGAGTCAGGATCCACATCTTCAGGCCATACAAAGACAAACTAAAGGAGGAGACCACCCCTCATATTGTCTTATGCCCAATTTCTGCCTCCAAAAAAATAAGAAGTAAAACTAAAAGGCAGAAATGAAATCCACAGGCAGACAGCCCGGCGCCACACCCTGGGCCTGGTAGTTAAAGATCGACCCCTGACCTAATTGGTTCTGTTATCTATAGATTACAGACATTGTATAGGAATGCACTGTGAAAATCCCTATCTTGTTTTGTTCCCATCTAATTACTGGTGCATGCAGCCCCAGTCACCTACCCCTGCTTGCTCAATCAATCACGACGCTCTCACATGCACCCCTTAGAGCTGTGAGCCCTTAAAAGGGACAGGAATTGCTCACTGGGGAGCTCGGCTCTTGAGACAGAAGTCTTGCCAATGCTCCCGGACGAATAAAGCCCTTCCTTCTTTAGCTCGGTTCTGAAGAGTTTTGTCTGTGGCTCATCCTGCTACAAAACAACACAGATTAAAAGCACAATCATGATTGAAATACAGAGCTTCCAAGTGTTTTTATCCATTCTAATGG
>NW_016842213.1:0-301 GCF_001698545.2 Rhinopithecus bieti | reverse complement strand
TATATATGAGTTGGCTGGGCTTGGTGACTCTTGCCTGTAATCCCAGCACTTTGGGAGGCCGAGGCAGGTGGATCACGAGGTCAGGAGTTCAAGACCAGCCTGGCCAAGATGGTGAAACCCCATCTCTAGTAAAAATATTAAAAAATTAACCAGGCGTGGTGGTGGGCACCTGTAGTCCCAGCTACTCAGAGTCAGCTACCCAGCTTCTCAGACTGAGGCAGAGAATTGCTTGAACCTAGGAGGCGGAGGTTGCAGTGACCTGAGATTGCACCACTGTACTCCAGCCTGGGCAACAGAGTGA
>NW_016842212.1:0-711 GCF_001698545.2 Rhinopithecus bieti | reverse complement strand
AACTAGGCCCTTTGATTCCTTGGACTCATAATTATGGAAATAAAACATACAGAAATATGGACTCTACTTGTCTTTCATTATGTGAGCATAAGGAAATTCATCTTTGAATACATGTAAGTTCACTGCTGTCATGAAAACCATACAAGCACCAATCACTACTCTATGTTCCCACTCATTTCTTTCCAAATAATATCTGAAGTCTATTACTTAACTAAGGTTAAGCCTCTCCAAGTTAACCTTGAGGATGTTCTTTCTAGTGAGTCACTTCATACCAAACAAGCTTCCCCTTCTCCTTTTGCCCCGATTGTGAAAAAATCCTTTTCTTTTCAAAACACTGAGCAATCCTCAAAGCTCAATTGTCCAGTGAATTCTTTCTAATAGAAAAGTTTAATGAACCTCGAGACAATAAATCTTTGACAGCATTTCTGTAATTACATCTAATACTACTGATTTTCTTAGTTTCTATCACTTCTTAACTTCTCATTTAGGATGAGTTATTAAATGTATTTCTTAATCTCTGGATCTAAAAATATTTTTGTTTTAGCTATTGCCAGACAGACATTTCCAGTAAGACCTTTATAGAGTGACCACAAATGACTGACAAATGAGTTGGACATTGTTGCACAAGTTCTCCCCTTTTAATAATTTTAAGTTGAGCTCAGAGCTTTAAGAATTTTAAAAATCATGAAATTCACCATGAGGAGAAGTAGG
>NW_016842211.1:0-334 GCF_001698545.2 Rhinopithecus bieti | reverse complement strand
GATGGCATCCTAAAATAAAACTAATCATTTTTAAATTAAAAAACTTTCTGAATACATTAAAATATTCCTTAATATAATATTACGAGGTGAATGATGTGTCCTTTTACTTATTCCGTAGTGAAAATATTGCTTTTCTAGAGATAGCTAATAGAAGAGAATAGAAATTTATTTTGTGAACTATGAATCTTCCCAAGACACTACGCCTGAAAAGTGTAGCTTTATTTCAAAGTAATGTATAAACCTTGGCCAAAATTAAGTGGTCTCTAATTCACTGAAAGAAATTTAAAATATATCACTATTTTGAGCAAGGTTAGTCACTTTTTTCAGGAATGCA
>NW_016842209.1:0-717 GCF_001698545.2 Rhinopithecus bieti | reverse complement strand
TGGATTCAGTTTGCCAGTATTTTCACATTGATATTCATCAGGGATATTGGCCTGAAATTGTCTTTTTTTGTTTTGTCTCTGCCAGATTTTGGTATCAGGATGATGCTGGCCTCATAAAATGAGTTAGGGAGGAGCCCCTCTTTATATATTGTTTGGAATCGTTTCAGAAGGAATGGTACCAGCTCCTCTTTGTAACTATGGTCAAATTCAGCTGTGAACCCATGTGGTCCTGAACTTTTTTTGGTTGGTAGGCTATTAATTACTGCCTCGATTTCAGAACTTGTTATTGGTCTATTCGGAGATTCGACTTCTCCCTGGTTTAGCCTTGAGAGGGTGTATGTGTCCAGGAATTTATCCATTTCTTCCAGATTTTCTAGTTTATTTGCATAGAGGTGTTCGTAGTATTCTCTGATGGTAGTTTGTATTTCTGTGGGATCAGTGGTGATCTCCCTTTTATCATTTTTTATTGTGTCTACTTGATTCTTCTCTCGTTTCTTCTTTGTTACTCTGGCTAGCATTCTATATATTTTGTTAATCTTTTCCAAAAACCAGCTCCTAGATTCATTGATTTTTTTGAAGAGGTTTTCATGTCTCTGTCTCCTTCAGTTCTGCTCTGACCTTAGTTATTTGTTGTTTTCTACTAGCTTTTGAATTTGTTTGCTCCTGCTTCTCTAGTTATTTTAATTGTGATGTTAGGGTGTTGATTTTAGATTTTTC
>NW_016842208.1:0-3996 GCF_001698545.2 Rhinopithecus bieti | reverse complement strand
CAAAAGGCTGCTAGTTTTGAGTGGGGTCCAGAACAGGAGAAGGCTCTGCAACAGGTTCAGGCTGCTGTGCAAGCTGCTCTGCCACTTGGGCCATATGACCCAGCATATGGGGTGTCGGTGGCAGATAGGGATGCTGTTTGGAGCCTTTGGCAGGCCCCCATAGGTGAATCACAGTGGAGGCCTTTACAGTTTTGGAGCAAGGCCCTGCTATCTTCTGCAAATAACTATTCTCCTTTTGAGAGAAAGTTCTTGGCCTGTTACTGGGCTTTGGTAGAAACTGAACGTTTGACTGTGGGTCATCAAGCCACCATGCAACCTGAACTGCCTATTATGATCTGGGTGCTTCCTGACCCATCTAGCCATAAAGTGGGTCATACACAGAAGCATTCAATCATCAAATGGAAGTGATATATACATGACTGGGCTCAAGTAGGTCCTGAAGGCACAAGTAAGTTACATGAGGAAGTGGCTCCAATGCCCATAGTATCCACTCCTGCTACCCTGCCTTCTCTCCCCCAGCCAACACTGATGGCCTCATGAGGAGTTTCCTATGATCAGTTGACAGAGGAAGAGAAGACTAGGGCCTAGTTCATACATGATTCTGCACAATATGCAGGCACCAGCCAAAAGTGGACAGCTGCAGCACTATAGCCCCTTCCTAGGACATCCCTGAAGGACAGCTGTGAAGGAGAATCTTCTCAGTGGACAGAACTTTGAGCAGTGCAACTGGCTGTGCATTTTGCATGGAAGGAGAAGTGGCCAGATGTGCGATTATATACTGATTCATGGGCTGTAGCCAATGGTTTGGCTGGATTGTCAGGGACTTGGAAGAAGCACGATTGGAAAATTGGTGACAAAGAAATTTGGGGAAGAGGTTTGTTAATGGACCTCTCTGAGTGGGCAAAAACTGTGAAGATATTTGTATCCCATATCTTCACAGTGTTTGCCAACAGATGACCTTAGCAGAGAAGGAGTTTCATAATCAAGTGGATAGGATGACCCATTCTATGGATACCACTAAGCCTCTTTCCCTAGCCACCCCTGTTATCGCCCAATGGGCCCATAAGCAAAGTGACCATGGTGGCAGGGATGGAGGTTATGCATGTGCTCAGCAACATGGACTTCCACTCATCAAGGCTGACCTGACTGCAGCCACTGCTGAGTGCCCAATTTGCCAACAGTAGAGACCAACACTTAGCCCTTGATATGGCACCATTTCTCAGGGTGATCAGCCAGCGACCTGGTGGCAGCTTGATTATATTGAACCTCTTCCATCATGGAAAGGGCAGAGGTTCTTCCTCACTGGAATAGACACTTACTCCAGATATGAGTTTGCCTATCCTGTAGGCAATGCTTCTGCCAAAACCATCATCCGTGGATTCACAGAATGCCTTATTCACCGTCCTGGTATCCCACACAGCATTTCCTCTGACCAAGGCACTCACTTTGCAGCTAAAGAAGTGTGGCAGTGGGCTCATGTTCACAGAATTCAATGGTCTTACCATGTTCCCCATTATCTTGAAGCAGCTGGATTGATAGAACAGTGGAATGACCTTTTGAAGTCACAATTACAATGGCAGCTAGGTGACAATACTTTGCAGGGCTGGGGCAAAGTTGTCCAGAAGGCCTTGTATGCTCTGAATCAGCATCCAATATGGTCCTGTTTCTCCCACAGCCAGGATTCATGGGTCCAGGAATCAAGGGGTAGAAGTGGAAGTGGCACCACTTACCGTCACCCCTAGAGATTCACTAGCAAAATTTTTGCTTCCTGTTCCTGAGACTAAGCCTGGAGGCCTTAGTTCCAGAGGGAGGAATACTGCCACCATGAGAAGCAACGATTCCATTAAACTGGAAGTTAAGATTGCCATCTGGACACTTTGGGCTCTTCCTACCTTTAAGTCAACAGGCGAAAAAGGAGTTACAGTGTTGGTTGGGGTGACTGACCCAGACTATCCAGATGAAATCAGTCTAGTACTCCACAACGGAAGTAAGGAAGAGTATGCATGGAATACAGGAGATCCATTAGGGCATTTCTTAGTATTACCACGCCTTGTGATTAAGGTCAATGAGAAACTACAATAGCCGAATCCAACGAGGACTACAAATGACCCAGACCCTTCAGGAAAAAGACTCTACCAGGAAAAAGACCACGACCTGCTGAGGTGCTTGCTGAAGGCAAAAGGAATACAGAATAGGTAGTGGAAGAAGGTAGTCATCAATACCAGCTATGACCACCTGACCAGCTGTAGAAATAGGACTGTAATTGTCATGACATGTAATTGACATGACATGTAATTGTCATGTCACTGTAATTGTTAAAAACATGTTTGTGCATTATACACTTGCACTAAGAAAATACCTTCGTTTTATTTCCTTTCTTATCATGTGATATAAGATTTATTGACTTCACATCAGCATTTTAAGTATTGTTAACTTTATATAATAGTATTTGGGTTGGGGATTGGTGCATTTCTGGTTGTACAAATGATAGTTGTATTATGTTAGGTGTAATTATGATATTATTATTGTCTTTAGTTGAAGATTATGTATGATCTCAGATGTGTATGCATTCCAGTTGACAAGAGGTGGACTTATGATGGTTAATACTGAGTGTCAACTTGATTGGATTGAAGGATACAAAATATTGATCCTCCGTGTGTCTGTGAGGGTGTTGCTAAAAAAGATTAATATTTGAGTCAGTGGGCTGGGATAGGCAGACCCACGCATAATCTGGGTGGGCACAATCTAATCAGCTGTTAGTGTGGCTAGAATATAAATAGGCAGAAAATATGAAAAAGGAGACTGGCCTAGCCTCCCAAGCCTACATCTTTCTCCCGTGCTGGATGCTGCCTGCCCTCGAACATTGGACTCCAAGTTCTTGTTTTGGAACTCAGACGGGCTCTGCTTTCTCCTCAGCCTGCAGATGGCCTATCGTGGGACCCTGTGATCATGTGAGTTAATACTTAATAAACTCCCCTTCACATATATATTCCATTAGTACTGTACTTCTAGAGAACCCTGACTAATACAGTGTCCATCAACAGATGAGTGGATGAAGCAAATGTGGTACATATAAACAATGGAATACTATTGAGTCTTAAGAAGGAAATCCTGTTATTGGCAACAATGTAGATGAACCTCAAAGATATTATGGTAAATGAAGGAAGCAGGCACAGAAAAACAAATATGACATGATCTCACTTACATGTGGAATATAGTAAAAAAACAGAGTGTAAATAGGATCTGGGAGTGGAAATTAGGGAGAAAGTCAAAGAACACAAAACTTCTGGAGGAATATATTAAGGAGAACTATTGCACAATATGCTGACTATCAGTAACAGCAGTGGATTATATATTTGAAAATTGCTAAGATAGATTTTAAATGTCGTCACCACACGCACACAAAGGAACTATATGAGGTGTTGAGTATGCTGCTTAGCTTGACTCAGTTATTCTACAATGTAGATTAACAAAATATCAATAAGTATATGCAATTTTTGTCAGTTATATTAGGTTGGTGCAAAAGTAATTGCAGTTTTCCCATTACTTAAAAAAAAAAGCCATAAACTGCAATTACTTTTGCACCAACCTAATAAAATACAATGTCTTTTTCTGATCATTGAGGCTACTTTTTTCACATAACTACCAGAATAAGCTATCAGTGTTTCTAAGGTGTCCAGAGCTACAAAATAAATAAGTAAACAAACAAACAAATAAATAAATAGAAGGAGAGAGAATGGGAATTTGTGTTTTTCCATTTACCCATTTGGTGGCTTATTTAAAATGTGTTTTTTTATTTATTTTATTTTGAAAAATGAAAAGAATAGATTCTTTCCTCATAGGAATGTTCTCAGGACCAATATTGTAAATTGTAATGCATTATATAAATCCTAGTTCTTATTATTAGATAACTGAAAACTACATATCATAATGTTACCTTTAAAACTATAAAATGTCCACAAAGATTAGTGTTAATTATTAGAAGGCTGAAAAACA
>NW_016842207.1:0-1839 GCF_001698545.2 Rhinopithecus bieti | reverse complement strand
TTGCATTGAACCCTAGGGTGACAAAGGAAATATCCTCGGATTAAAACTAGAAAAAAGCTTTCTGAGAAACTCCTTTGCAATGTGTGAATTCATCTGACAGTGGTACACCATTTTTTTCATTGAGTAGTCTGGTAACACTCTTCTCGTGGAATCTGTGGTAGGATATTTGGGAGTGCATTGAGTTCTGTAGTGAAAAGGAAATATTCTCAGATAAAACTAGAGAGAAGCTTTCTGAGAAACTGCTTTGTGATGTGTGAATTTATCTTACAGAGTTACACCGTTGTTTTCATTCAGCAGTTTGATAACACTGTTTTCATGGAATCAGCAATATATTTGGGAGTGCTTTGAAGCCCATGTTGACAAAGGAAATATCCTCAGATTAAAACCAAAAATAAGCTTTCTGTGAAACTGCTTTGTGGTGTATGAATTCAACTCATAGAGTTACACCATCCTCTCCGTTGAGAAGTTTGCTATCACTTTTATCTTGGAATCTGCATTGGGATATTCGGGAGTGCATTGAGAAATATAGCGAAAAGAAAATACCCGCAGATAAAACTAGAAAGAAACTTTCTGAGAAACAGGTTTGTGATGTGTGAATTCGTCTCACAGAGTTACATTGTTCTCTTCATTGAGCAGTTTCCTAACACTGTTTTCTTGAAATTCGCAATGTAATATTTTGGAGTGCATTGAAGCTGACAGAAAACAAAGGATATATCCTCATAGAAAACCAAAAGTACCTTTCTGAAAACTGCTTTGTGATGTGTGAATTCAATTCACAGAGTTACACTGCTCTTTTCATTGAGCAGATTGTTAACCCTGTTTTCTTGGAATCTGCAATGAGATATTTTGGAGTACATTGAAACCATTGTGAAAAGGAAAATGTCCTCAGACAAAAACTGGAAAGATACTTGCTGATAAACTACTTTGTTATTTGTGAATTCACCTCATATACTTATATGATTCTTTTCATGGAGCAGATTGGTAGCACTATTTCTAGGGAATCTGAGAAGGGATATTTTGGATCGCATTGAAGTCTTTGGTGAGAAAGGAGATATCCTCAGACAAAAGTATAATGAAGCTTTCTGAAAAGTTCTTTTCATGTTTGAATCATCTCACAGAGCTGCACCTTTCTTTTCATGGAGCAGTCTGGTAACAACATTTTTGTGGAATCTGCAAAGGGATATTTGGGAGCACATTGTGGTCTATAGTGACAAAGGAAATATCCTCCGATAAAAGCTAGATAGGAGCTTTCTGAGAAAGTTCTTTGTGATGTTTGAATTCAACTCACAGATTTACACCTTTGTTTTCATGGAGGAGTTTGCTAACACTGTGTTCGTGGAATCTGCAAAGGGATATTTTGGAGTGCACTGAGGCCTCTGGTGAAAAACTATCATGGAGTTACACGATTCTTTTCATGGATCAGTTTGTTAGCACTGTTTTGGGGTAATCTGAGAAAGGATATTTTGTATCGCTTTGAAGGCTACAGTGACAATTAATTATCCTCAAATAAAAACTAGAAAGAAGCTTTCTGAGAAACAGTTTTGTGATGGGTGAATTCATCTCTCAGAGTTACACCATTGTTTTCATTGAACAGTTTGCTAACACTGTTTTCTTGGAATCTGCAATGGGATGTTTTGGAGCACATCGAGGCTCATGGTGACAGAGGAATTATCCCCACACAAAACTAGAAAGAAGCTTTCTGAGAAACAGTTTTGTGATGGGTGAATTCATCTCTCAGAGTTACACCATTGTTTTCATTGAACAGTTTGCTAACACTGTTTTCTTGGAATCTGCAATGGGTTGTTTCGGAGCACATTGAGGCTAAAGGTGACAAAGGAA
>NW_016842206.1:0-1843 GCF_001698545.2 Rhinopithecus bieti | reverse complement strand
TTTTAATGGGGAATTCTTCTATTCGAATGTTCAATTCATTAACAATACACTCCTTAAAAAGGTGCTGGGGCCGGGCGCCGTGGCTCACGCCTGTAATCCCAGCACTTTGGGAGGCCAAGACAGGCGGATCACAAGGTCAAGAGATCGAGACCATCCTGGCTAACACGGTGAAACCCCGTCTCTACTAAAATACAAAATTAGCCGGGCACGGTGGCGGGTGCCTGTAGTCCCAGCTACACGGGAGACTGAGGCAGGAGAATGGCGTGAACCCAGGAGGCGGAGCTTGCAGTGAGTGGAGATCGCGCCACTGCACTTCAGCCTGGGCAACAGAGTGAGACTCTGTCTCAAAAAAAAAAGAAAGAAAGAAAAGAGAAAAAAAAAAGGTGCTGAGAGGATTAAAGAATTGTAAAACACGGCCGGGCGCGGTGGCTCAAGCCTGTAATCCCAGCACTTTGGGAGGCCGAGACGGGCGGATCACGAGGTCAGGAGATCGAGACCATCCTGGCTAACACGGTGAAACCCCGTCTCTACTAAAAATACAAAAAACTAGCCGGGCGAGGTGGCGGGCGCCTGTAGTCCCAGCTACTTGGGAGGCTGAGGCAGGAGAATGGCGTAAACCCGGGAGGCAGAGCTTGCAGTGAGCTGAGATCCGGCCACTGCACTCTAGCCAGGGCAACTGAGCAAGACTCCGCCTCAAAAAAAAAAAAAAAAAATTGTAAAACACCTAATTGAGCACCTGGCCCACAGTAGGCACTCAAAAATGTCAGTGTCCCCTTCAGTTCCCCAACAATTTTCAGTTCTCATGAATCCCTCCCCTCCTCCTGTAGTACCAGGTTGATGTTGTACCTTAGCCAAAAAAAAACAGGAAAGAAAGAAAAAATATTTATGTCACTTTTGGGTCCAGATCTCACCATTAAATCCAAGGTACAACTCACCTTATTTCCATGTACTCCATGTAGTACTAAGAGGATAACTGCAGGTTGCAAGGCAATCTCACAGCACACAAATTTTAGTCATCTAACTTTCTAAGAACATATTGTGGCCTAAAGCTCAATACTCTCTATGTTGTTCTCCATTACTACAAAAGGTTTAACTAATGTGTTTTTGTTTTGTTTTGTTTTGTTTTTTAAGACAGAGTCTCGCTCTGTCACCCAGGCTGAGTGCAGTGGCTCACCTGGCTCACTACGAGCTCTGCCTCCCAGATTCACGCCATTCTCCTGCCTCAAGCTCCCAAGTAGCTGGGACTACAGGGGCCTGCCACCACGCCCGGCTAATTTTTTTTGTTTGTTTGTATTTTTAGTAGAGACAGGGTTTCACCATGTTAGCCAGGATGGTCTCAATCTCCTGACCTCTTCATCTGCCCGCCTCAGTCTCCCAAAGTGCTGGGATTACAGGCATGAGCCACCGTGCCCTGCCGGTTTAACTAATTTTTAAAAGTACATTACATGCTGAATTATACTGAACTATAACATGCTCATTGTAGGAAATGCAAAAAATATGAAAAGGAAACCAACTACAATTCCACTATGCTAATTGGTTATTTTTAATGATAAAACCTAATCCAGTTGGTTATTTAGAGGAAGAGAATTTAAGTATCTCACACAGTTTTTGCATGGTACTTTACTTAACTCTCCAACACGTAGTGTTCTATCACATGATACTTCATAATGAAATTTACCAACTCCCCTATATTAACATTTTAGGTTTTACATTCCCCAAATCAAACCACTTAACACTTGATTGTCCATTCCTATTTTGATTTTGTTCTTTAATTATGATTATACTGTATATATAATACACAGAAAATATTTTTTTCTTTTGTTTTTTTCCATTTTTTTTTTAA
>NW_016842205.1:0-1917 GCF_001698545.2 Rhinopithecus bieti | reverse complement strand
CTGAGATCTGGCCACTGCACCCCAGCCTGGGCGAGAGAGCGAGACTTCGTCTCCAAAAATAATAATAATAATAATAATAATAATAATAATAATAAATAAAAATTTAAAAATGAGGACCTGGTTGTGCTCAACTGTAATCCCAGCTACTCGGGAGGCTGAGGTGGGAGGATCACTGGAGCCCAGCAGTTTGAGGCTGGAGTGAGCTATGATTATGCCATTGCACTCCAGCCTGGGCAACAGCTGTGACTCTGTCTCTAACATAAAGTACAATAAAATAAAATAATGTCAATGATCTCTATGAAGGGGTGTAGGGACAACCCCTGGCATCAGGAAGCGCCTCCTGCCTCCCTGAGATTCTGCAGACGCCAGCTGTCTGACCTACCCGTCTGACCTGCAGAGAAGGGACGTTGAGCCCTGGGGTTCTAGCTGGAGTTTCTGGCTTTCTGAGTAAAAAAAGGCAAAATCCCTCCAGAGCTGGTCTGGCCTCTCTCCTTCCAGCTTCTGCTGATGTTCATTCCCCTCCCCACAGCCTGAGGCCACCCCACAGGAGCCCGGGACAGGAAGGGGTAAATTCTTTTTTTTTTTTTTTGAGGAGGAGTCTCGCTCTGTCGCCGGGTCTGGAGTGCAGTGGCCAGATCTCAGCTCACTGCAAGCTCCGCCTCCCGGGTTTACGCCATTCTCCTGCCTCAGCCTCCCGAGTAGCTGGGACTACAGGCGCCCGCCACCTCACCCGGCTAGTTTTTTTTTTCGTATTTTAGTAGAGACGGGGTTTCACCGTGTTAGCCAGGATGGTCTCGATCTCCTGACCTCGTGATCCGCCCGTCTCGGCCTCCCAAAGTGCTGGGATTACAGGCTTGAGCCACCGCGCCTGGCCAGGAAGGGGTAAATTCTAGGACTGGAGATGTTTGGTTACTCCCAGGACAATAGTTCTCTGACTTCAGTCATTAGTGACTTTTTTTTTCCCCATTGCTGCAATCTCCCCCTTTGAACAATTGAACTATATTTTCCTTAGCATTCATCACTTCTGCATCTTGAATTTATTCATGTAACAAGGAGACTTGATTTTGGCATCCTCATTGAAAATCCCTCCTCATTGCCCCAAATAGTAGGGAAACCTAAAAATAAATATGAATATAAGGAACAGAAAACCGAGTCCTTGAATTCTGGCTGGACACAGACGCCTGCTAAGCCTCAGGGCCACGGAGGCCCAAAGACATGTTAGCGCCCATAGAGACTCTCTCCTGGGCTCATCACAGGGACTCCGGGGCTGGGCTGCCCGCCTGTGGATCTTCTCAGCTGGGTCAGTCATTTGTGCCTCAGTTTCCTCCTCTGTCAAATGGGAATGACATCATTGCAGATGTTTTGAGGAGTAAATGAGTTAAAATAGATGTAAAACAACAACAACAACAAAACTTATGACCAGGTCTGGTGCAGACTAAGTGCTCTGTAAATAATAGCATTTTCGGCCGGGCGCGGTGGCTCAAGCCTGTAATCCCAGCACTTTGGGAGGCCGAGACGGGCGGATCATGAGGTCAGGAGATCGAGACCATCCTGGCTAACACAGTGAAACCCCATCTCTACTAAAAAAAAATACAAAAAACTAGCCGGGCGAGGTGGCGGGCGCCTGTAGTCCCAGCTACTCGGGAGGCTGAGGCAGGAGAATGGCATAAACCCGGGAGGCAGAGCTTGCAGTGAGCTGAGATCTGGCCACTGTGCTCCAGCCTGGGCGACAGAGCGAGACTCCGTCTCCAAAAAAAAAAAAAAAAAATAGCATTTTTTTTGCCGCAAAAAAGACCTCGTCTCAAAAAAAAAAAAAAAAAAAAAAAAAAAAACTTAAGAAAAAAACTAGCCAGGCATGATGGTGCACAGCTGTAGTCCCAGCTCCTCAGGAGGCTGAGGCAGGAGGATCCTTTGAGC
>NW_016842204.1:0-1148 GCF_001698545.2 Rhinopithecus bieti | reverse complement strand
TTCCAATAGGGCCAATGCTATTTGGCAGAAATTAAAACATTATCTCAAACAAACAAAACCTTTGAAGAAATGATCTCATCACTCTGAAACTCCCTACAAAAAGTATGTAGATAGTTCATAATTATGCTTAACATTCAGCTGGAGATCCACTGCAGAGTGAACTAGACAACCTCTCAGGTTTCACTCATTTCAGACACCAGCAAGTTGTGTGACCTGGGCATATGCCTTTCCTTCTCCGATTTTTTCAGCTATACAATGAAGTGGGGGGGGGGGGGCAGGGGGCCAGGAGGGTTCTACATGGAACAAGAAGGGATTCTTGGCAAGTACAAAAGACCCACGATTCTGTTACATAATTCTCCAGAATAAGAAAAAACCTATTTGGCAAACCAATGTTTAATTCACCAAGTAATAACGCCTTTTAAAAACCTTGACTTCAAGGAGATATTGTGCTTCTTATTTGCAAACATTAGATTGAAGTACATCTCTAGTACTTTCAATAACCTTGAAATCTAAAATACATTCAGGTAGCTGTATAGTTTATTCCCTTCAAAGTTTTGCATAGTAGGAGCTAATCATCTCACATAAAGCTATCAGGTTTTCTTAAAAAAACTAATTTGTGCTTCAAAATAGCAGATAAAGTATCACTCTCAGATTACAAAACAGACAGTGTGCAAGGCAACATTTAGAAGCTTAAGCATAGAAGTCAGGCAGACATCCTCACTCTATCCTTTATTTATAGCTGAGATTTGGAGAAAAGTATACCCTAAACCTTAATCTCAACATCTCTAAAATGACAATAAGAGAGTTAGTTCAGGGAGCTGCCCCAAAGACTGCATGAGCTGATGTGTTTAAGAGTGGCACAATGTGGGCTCAAGGTAACTCCCCAAAATGCAGGCTTGAAATGTTAATAATTTTATTATTCACAGAGTAAGTTCTTACTATCACATTAACAGCATGCTTTCTACCAGTTTAAAAAAGTGAACTGGAACAAAATAATTATGGATCATGTCTTTGTGAAAGGATGTAAAGATTTCCAATTTAGGAAGGTAAACGAGGGTGACGCCCATCTGGATATGCAAGAATGGAGCTGCTGTGATTTGCCCTGCAATTGACCTTCTGTTTTTATTCCTTTGTGAAGTCCTGCCTTC
>NW_016842203.1:0-1163 GCF_001698545.2 Rhinopithecus bieti | reverse complement strand
GTGGGAGCCAGGTCAGGGAGAACACTGGGGTTGGGGTGGGAGCCGGGACTTGGGAGGACTCTAGGGCTGTGGTGGGAGCCGGGACTGGGGAGGAAGTTGGGGCTGTGGTGGGAGCCGGGACTGGGGAGGACGTTGGGGCTGTGGTGGGAGTCGGGACTGGGGAGGACGCTGGGGCTGTGGGGGGAGCCGGGACTGGGGAGGACGCTGGGGCTGTGGGGGGAGCCGGGACTGGGGAGGACGTTGGGGCTGTGGTGGGAGCCGGGCTGGGGAGGACGCTGGGGCTGCGGTGGGAGCTGGGCTGGGGAGGACGTTGGGGCTGTGGTGGGAGTCGGGCTGGGGAGGACGTTGGGGCTGTGGTGGGAGCCAGGCTGGGCCCTGTCCTGTGCAGCCAGGCCCTCACATCCCAGGACTCCTCAGGGCATGGAGAGCCTCTGTGTTGGTGGCTTGTTGTGGTGGGAAGAGGGCTGCGGCCCCTCATCTTCTGCAGTCTTCTAGCTGTTCACAGGGGCTCATGGTGGGTTCGGGATGAGACCAGGTCATCCCATGACACCTGCTCACTCTTCCCTTCCTTCCTTCTGAAGCGAGCTCCTGGGGCAGCAGTGACATTCTGTGGGGCCCTGCTGGTGAATAAGACATTTGGAAAGCTGGGCTGGGGCCAGGGGCTGGTGACCGAATGGCCATCTTTCCTAGAGAGGATGTGTCACTGTCCACCCAGCATAACCACCTGCACCAGGCAGCTGGCACTGTCCCCTGGGTGGTGGCTGCTGACAACCTGCACCCAAGCAGGGGCATCCCTGAGGGGAGTCTGCACTGCTGAGCCCCACCACCCTGGAGCCACCTTGCCCCTATTCTGGCTGCACCTGCTGGGGTGTCTTGTCACCTGGTCCTTCACGGCCTCCCCATCTGGGTCTTCCTGAGTGGTCACCTGGATGCAGGTGTGTGTACAGCCCGTGTCTGTTCCCACGATCCTTGCCACCAACAGCTTCCCCTTGTCCCCAGCTCCGTCTGTCTCATGGCCAGACTCTGGCCACTGCTGGGGCCCCCAGGAATTCGGCTTCACGTCACTCCCGCTTCATGGAAAGGTGACTGTCATTGTGCCCTGCTCAGGCCTGGCTGCTGGGTGATGCCTCTTGCTACCAGCCTCCAGACCACCCATCAGCCAG
>NW_016842202.1:0-1864 GCF_001698545.2 Rhinopithecus bieti | reverse complement strand
GGCGATGAACCGCGTGTTGAGAATGAGGGCAGAGGGATCACACAGGCAGCCTTGGAGTCTAAACACGACCTTGCCCTGGGGCCCGCTCTGAGGAGTCTCCAGCCTCGATGACAGGTGGCTCAGAGCAGGGAGCAGAGAAGACTTCCAGCCACAGGGCTGGTTCTGCCTGGTCACATTCAGGAGTCCTGCGGGCGTCAGAACTGCCCGTGGATCCCCTCTCCCAGGCAGTCGACTGCCCCTGCTGACTTGTGAGCTGTGCTGCGTGTTGAGCAGGAATGTCCGTCGCGGTGGGGGCGCTGTTGACAGTTCCGGGATCACAGCAGCGCGCCAGGCTGCGGGTCCTGGAGCCGCGTGAGCTTCCGCCTCTCCCGCTGTGCCCCCTACGCGGGCAGGCCCTCCTGCCCCTGGGGTGAAGGAGGACCACACCGTTCTTGGCAGTTCTCTGTGGCCTCCCAGGAGCTCTGCATGTGGGACGACCTCCCCGGATCCTGCTCACCTTTTGCCTTCTTCCCCGCAGTGTCATCCTGTGACCAAGAGCACCAGTCTGCCCTGGAGGAAGCCAAGCAGCCCAAGAACGACAACGTGGTGATCCCTGAGTGTGCGCACGGCGGCCTCTACAAGCCAGTGCAGTGCCACCCCTCCACGGGGTACTGCTGGTGCGTCCTGGTGGACACCGGGCGCCCCATTCCCGGCACATCCACAAGGTAAACAGGCCGCACCCACCCCCGCGACCACGGGAGGCTTTGGGGCGTGGAAACCAGGAAAGCAGAACCCTCACATCCCTGACGTGCACACACACTCACACATGCACACTCACACTCCCCCCCCACGCACACACCCACACTCATACAATCCCCCCAAACACCCACACGCACACTCACATATTCCCCAACCCCCCCACACACACTGCCCCACACACACAATCCCCAAACACTCACACTCACACACACACACTCATACCCACACACACACAGTCCCCCACACACACTCCCCCCCACACACTCATACCCACCCTCACATCCCCCACATCCACACACACACACACACACTCACCCAAATTCATACAATCCGCCAAACACACACACTCTTACACACTCATACCCACACTCACACACACCTCCACACAGACACTCCCCCCACACACATACCCACACTTACATATGCCAACACCCACACACACACACACTCACACACACACTCAATCTCCGAAACACCCACACTCACACACACACTCCACACACACTCATACAATCCCCAAACACCCACACTCACACACTCTCACACACACTCATACCCACACACACTTCCCCCCCACAGTCCCCCCCACATATTCATACCCACACTCACATACTCTCCCAACACCCACACTCACACACACACACACACTCACACACACACACACTCATACAGTCTCTGAAACACCCACACTCACACACACACTCCCCCCCACACTCACACACACACACTCCCCACACACATACCCACACTCACATACTCCCCAACACCCACACTAACAAACACACACACACACACACACACTCATACAATCCCCAAACACCCACACTCACACACACTCATACACGCATACACTTCCCCACACACACACTCACACACTCCCCCCACACTCATACACACACTCATACCCACACACATACTCCCCACACCCACACACACACTCTCATACACACACACCCACACTAACTCCCCGACACACCCACACACTCACACACATGCCCATTCGCACCCTTCCCCACACACACTCATACACACTCACCCACACTCACTTCCCACACACACACACTCACACACACACACACACACACTCTCATACACATACCCACACTAACTCCCCGACACACCCCAC
>NW_016842201.1:0-1800 GCF_001698545.2 Rhinopithecus bieti | reverse complement strand
GGTTCCTTGCTCTCGTGGAGCCACGGACCCTACTCACTGCACCAGATGTTGGGGTCCACATGTTTCCTAAACAAAGGAATGAACACACAAGACAACACAAGACAAGACAAACATGGCAGCCGCTTCGAACGACAGGCTCTGCTTTATTTTATACAGTCGTTTATGGACTGTTACCAAGTCACAAGACACATTGTTGTTTTTCTGACCTTTCCCTGACTTTCTGGATTTTCAAGATGTTTCACATAAACAAGCCCCAGGATCTGCTGTTTGCAACTGGCTCCTTTGTCCTCCCTGTTTGCAGGGAAGGAACACCCTGCTTCATTTGTAAGAGCAGGACTTATTGGGAACGTCTCATTTGCGAGCACGTAGTCCTCTACAGGGAGGACCTAGGACATCCAATTAGAGAGAGCCTAAGGGGTTCAGCATAATTACTTGTTTGGTTGGTGAGTTTTAGGCTCTATCCAAGTTTTGGGGTGCAGTTCAAGTTGGGCTGGTGTCTGGAATGAGACTGGGACCTAATAAAAGGAGTGTCCACACAGGTGCTCAAATAGGCTGTAACCTGTAGCATTCTGAGGACAGGCCTGAATTCTGAGAAGGGAAAGTAGTAAAAGTATTGTCTAGTCCTTTTAAGTTGGTGACTGAGCTTGGTGAGGAGTGTTTTAAAAGACCATTAGTCCGTTCTACTGTTCCTGAAGATTGAGGACAGTAAAGGATATAAAGGTTTCACTGAATACCAAGAGCCTGAAAACTGCTTGGGTGATTTGACTAATAAAGGCTGGTCTGCTATTGGACTGTATAGAGGTGGGAAGGCCAAACCAAGGAATTATGTCTGACAGAAGGGAAGAAATGACTGCAACATCCTTCTCAGACTCTGTAGGAAAGGCCTCTACCTATCCAGTGAAAGCGTCTACTTAGACCAAGAGGTATTTTAGTTTCCTGACTGGAGGCATGTGAGTAAAGTCAATTTGCCAGTCCTGGGCAGGGGCAAAACCTTGAGCTTAATGTGTAGGGAAGGGAGGGGCTTGAGAAATTCTTGAGTAGTAGTAGAATAGCAGATGGAACACTGAGAAGTGATTTCCTTGAGGATAGAATAAATTTAATTCCTCAAAATCATCCTTTTCCTTCGATTCCTTCTTTTCTCCTACAGGAGGAAAAGGCACAGAGAAAACCTGACCTGACATAGGCAAAGAGGTTGGAGGTGGAGGCAAAGGGAAATCTTTTCAAGGTAGCAGGGAAGGCTTGAGAGATGGAGAGTGGTGGAGAGATAGGAGAAACAGGAGCAGCAACACCTTGCAATTTTAACAACTGTTGTAAATGAGAGGTTCTAAGAGACAGGCTAGCAGCTTGTAACCTATATGCAAGAGGTTATGAAATGATGACAGAATAGAATGGGCCTGTGAGGCTGGAAGGAGATATTTTCCTTGGTCTAAGAACCATTTGCCTTGTAGGAAGAGACTGATAGATGGAAGTTTCAGTGGGGAGTAAGTGGGAGTGACCAATGTGAAGGAGAAAACTGACCATGAGGGACAGAAGTTAGAACTCTAGCTGCTTTTTTGGCTAACTTATCAGCATAAACATTGTCCTGAGTGATGGGATCTGATGTCATTTGATGGCCCTTGCAGTGAATGACTCTAGCTTCCTTTGGAAGTAAAGCGGCTTTGAGAAGTGTTTTATTAAAGAGGCATTAATTATGGAAGACCTTTGCATAGTGAAGAAATCTCTTTCAGCCTATATAACAGCATGGTGGTGCAGAGTATGGAAGGCATATTTAGAGTCGGTATAAATATTGACGCGTAGTCC
>NW_016842200.1:0-1830 GCF_001698545.2 Rhinopithecus bieti | reverse complement strand
GGATGGATGAAGTGGATAGATGAGTGAGTGGATAGGTGGATGTGTGGGTAGATGGGTGGACAGATGGGTGGGTGGGTGGGTAGGTGAACGGAAGAGTGAGTGGATGGGTGAATGGATGGATGGATGGATAGATAGATGATAGATAGATAGATAGATAGATAGATAGATAGATAGGCTAATGGATGGATGAATCAGTGCTTTCTGTCCCTTGACCTAGTCTACAAGCCACTTCCCCAGCTAGACAAAGAGAGCTGTAGGGTTCCAGGAAACCTGCCTTAGAGCCCCATCCCTGCCAGGAAACAGATGAAAGCTGTCGGGGTCTTTTTTCTGTCTCTCAGCCTTACCTGGGACACACAGAACTTTATGGTGGGGCCTTGTTCCAGTTGCTACAGGTTCCCATTGCTGAAGGTGGGGGGACAAGCTGCCTCTTCCACTCAGCTCTGCAGGGGGTTCCTCAGTGGCTGGGGGAGTTGCGGGTGTGGCAGGAGACCTGGCAAGAAGCTCATAGGTACCCTCACCCACCTCATCCCGCCCTGTGCCCAGCCCTGACCCCAGCCCTCCCTTGGACAGTCCTTCTTTGCACCTCACCCCGTGGAAGGAAACACTAAAGGTGGGGAGGGGTGGGCCAGAGCCTCAGACTCCATAAGACAAAGGGAGAAAAATGCACCGAAGAGAGGCAGGGAGTAGACGCAGGCACTGCTTTTTTTTTTTTTTTTTTTTTTTTTTTTTCTTTTCTTTTTACAGACAAGGTCTCACTCTTGTTCAGGCTGGAGTGCAGTGGCGCCATCACAGCTCACCACAGCCTCCAACTACCGAGCTCAAGTGATCCTGCCTCAACCTCCAAAGTAGCTGGCATGACAGGCACGCACTACCACGCTTAGCTAATTTTTGTATTTTTTGTACAGATGGGGTCCACTATGTTGCCCAGACTGATCTTGAACTCCTGGCCTCAAGTGATCCTCCCTCCTCAGCCTCCCAAATCTTAGGGATTACAGGCATGAGCCACCACCCCCAGCCTTATTTCCTGACATTTCTATGGTGAAATCGATTGCTTTTATAATCAGAAAAAAATATAGTGAGACTTAAAAGACATGGTCTGTGACCTTGAGAGGCCAAAACAGCCCGCAGAGGGACAGGCAACTGGCCATTCTGATGCTGGGGCCCCAGGCACGATGCAGGCAGGTCCCCCCTCCCCACTTTGGCCGGGGAGGCTTTGAAAAGAAAGCCAGACGTGCAGTAGCAGGGGCTGGGAAGGGGAATTCCAGGAAGGGGCCTGGGACTGGGACCATGGTGGCCCCCCAGGCCAGATCCACCCCTGGCCAGGTGCAAGGACTCTGGGAGCAGCCCCAAAGATCCAAATACCTTCCTCAGCAACGCCTTTAATTTGCTTTCTGCAGAAAATAAGCTAATGCTGGCAGCGGAGACTTCATTTAGGAGAAGAGCAGGCCTCAGCATATCCCTGGCATTGGCAACATTCCTGGGAGGAGAGGAGGGGAAGGCCGGGGAGGGGAGGGAGACGGGGCTAGAGGGAGCCTGCGGATTCACCTAATTCCAGGGTGGAATTGCTTGCAGGCTACCGTGTCCTCCATCATTCTCCAGAGGCCCCACCTAGTTTCCGCATTCATCAGTCACCAGGCCTTTGTCCTATGGCCCAGTGAGGGGAGATGTCAAGGCCAGGGACCCCTCTGAGGCTCAGAGAGGGGTGCACAGCAGGAGTAGTAAAGCCAGGACTGGGCACGGCGGCTCACGCCTGTGATCCCAGCACTTAGACTGAGGCAGGAAGATTACTTGAAGCCAGGAGCTCAAGACCAACATGGTGAGACCTCTGTC
>NW_016842197.1:0-1097 GCF_001698545.2 Rhinopithecus bieti | reverse complement strand
AAAATAATAATACAAAATAAAACCCAAGTCTTATATCTGATTCCCAAGGTCCCATTTTGCTGAGTCTTCTCCTTCTCCTTCTCCTTCTCCTTCTCCGTCTTCTTCTTTTTTTTGAGACAGAGTTTTGCTTTTGTTGCCCAGGCTGGAATGCAATGGCGTGATCTCGGCTCACTGCAACCTCCGCCTCCCAGGTTCAAGCGATTCTCCTGCCTCAGCCTCCCAAGTAGCTGGGATTAGATGTGTGTGCCACCACGCCTGGCTAGTTTTGTATTTTAGTAGAGACAGGATTTCGCCATGTTAGCCAGGCTGGTGTCGAACTCCTGACCTCCAGTGATCCACCCGCCTCGGACTCCCAAAGTGCTGGAATTACAGGTATGAGTCACTGTGCCCGGCCTGAGTTTTCTTCTTTACTGTCGGCTAAGGCTGTGGCTGGGGAACCTGCTGTGGGAAGGGTACTGTGATCTGCGCTTTTCTTCCTCCCCTTCCCTCTCCCTGGGGTGGCAGGAGTGAGTGATCTGACTCTCGGAGACACTTTCACCCTCTATTTTCCTATTGGAAGCTGTGGCTTCTCTGTTGTGTTGAGCAAAGTGGACGGACAGGGAAAGGGTCAAAAATCTCTTACTTAACTGGCTGTGAGTCTATTCTCTCTGTTGGTTGTTATTCTTCCCTCAGTAACACAGTGTTCCAGCTACTTAAGCTGCAAAACAAATTATTCAACGATTTCGTGGGTGAAAGCAATGAAAACATTGTTTATTTGGCTCCTAAATCTTCCATTTGGCGAACGGATCCGCATGGATGGCTCATCTATGCTCCTCCTGGCTCCTCTGGGGGGCCCCGAAGGTTGGACCACCTGAAGGCTCGCCAGTTCCTAAGATTGGTGATTGGTCTGGCTGTCAGTTGAGATCTTAGCTGGGGCTGTGGATCCAAACATGTGCAAGTGGTCTCTTCATGTGGTCTGGGCTTCCTCACAGAATGGTGGCTGGGATCCAAGGACAGGTATCCAGCGAGAGAGGAGAAAGGGAAGGAAGGAAAGAAGGAAGGAAGGAAGGGCGAGGGAGGGAGGAAGGAAAGGAAGGAAGGAAGGCAGGGAGGGAGGG
>NW_016842196.1:0-1101 GCF_001698545.2 Rhinopithecus bieti | reverse complement strand
ATATAAGCTAGAAGAAAAAAATTGGACATCCTTCTACTACCTACTGATTTAATGGAGTCCCCTTTGCTGTCTGTAATGGGTTGAATCTTAGATTATCTGGCTGGGCCCTAAATCCAATGAGAAGAAGAGGAGAAGGTATAGTAGACAGAAAGAAACACACAGGAGACCATGTGAAGACAGAGGCAGAGATTGGAGTGATGCTGCCATAAGCCAAGAAATGCCTGGAGCTACCAGAAGCTAGATAGAGGCAAGGAAAGATGCTTCCCTAGAGCCTTCAGAAGGAGCATAATCCTGCAAACAATTTGGTTTGGGACTTCTGACCTCTATAAGTGTGAGAGCATCTTTCTGTTAAGCCTCCCAGTTTGTTACAGAAGCCCTAATATACTCTGAAATACATATTCAAATATATATATCCAAAGACCAAAATACACAAATAATAATGCAAAAACGTGTCATTTTCTCAAAATATTTGAAAATCACTGGGTTTCAACTGCATCTAGCAAGTTGCATCTAACTTGTTCCCTGTGAGCAGAAAAAGCTAACCGATCAAATCTTAGGGAATGAGAAGACAGGATGGGCATTCCCAGCAAAGCCCAGTGGCTCATCCACCTGCTCTTCTGCATTAAAGCAAGCCTGCTCCTGTGGTTTCTAAATTATCACAGAGAGGTGATGTCAAGTTGAGCCTGGAACCTTTCCAGAGTTGGCAAACCCATTATTCCACTTGACAATTTTATTGCTTATGCAGTCCTACAGAGGTTTCCTTAATATTCCAACTGAAATTTCATTGTTCTGGCTATTTGTAAAAGCCATCTCTTAACCAATATAGAAGTATTCTTCGAAATGTACCTTACATGCTAGATTCAGAAAAGTGCAATGTCAGGATTGCACAGTCTGACATAGTTCAAGAAATAACCGGTTTGCATTATTTTGTAAGATAAGACCATGAAACTCAACAATTACACTGCATTGACTCATTTTTTTTTTTCAGAGAAATTTCATCTTCTGTAATGACTGTGAGACAAAATGAGAACAAAATTGGGTGACTTCTGTGATCATTTTCCAAAGCCTCAGGGCTTCCTTTAGTTCTGCAGGGTTCGAAAC
>NW_016842195.1:0-1924 GCF_001698545.2 Rhinopithecus bieti | reverse complement strand
AAAAGTCATAATATATTAGATTAAGCTGATTTTGTAACTTTAAATTTATAATTGGAGATGCATGTCCGTTGCAGTTTGAGGTCATCTGTAGCAAGTGACTCATTTCTCTAGCTTTTTTTTTTTTTAACAAAAATTCCCATATTGAAAGAATTCTGATTCATGATAAATAGTTGCAAATTGAAGGATCTTATTTGCTTATGCAGTTGGCTTTGCAATCTTTAGTTTCTTATCCTAGATAAGAATGAAAAAATCCTTTATTCAGTGTCTGCAGAAAAGCAAGTTAATTGGGTTGTACACTTTAATTTATTGAAAGTTTCGGAAATGTTAAGACTGACCTATAATCTCGAGTATGTATGTTTTAAAACATCCATCTCAGAAATAAGCACTATTTAAAGGAAGACTTTAAAATAAGAGTTTTTGTAACTCCAGAAATACCCCTGCACAGCTTGAATTTGAAGACCACTGCTTTCTGAAAGTCATTTTTGCAACACTTCTCACACCACATAGCAATTATTTGATAACTTTCCAGTCTGTCTTGAACTGCAGGGGTTGTGTCTCATTTATGTCTGTATCTCTGGTGCTGAAATTTAGATTTAGGCACTCTGTTTTATTGTTACATGGCTGCCCCATCTTTAGAACAACAGAGTTTCCCAAGGCAATCTTCCTCCACATTGCATCTACCAAATGAATTTGTATTAGATCCCAGGAAATATTTCTCTGCTCATTCTGATCATTTCAGTTTATAAAAGACTAAGCTAAGGATGGGCCTTAAGATCAATGGTGTATATATTCATATCCATTTATGGTAACTTTGATTCTGTTACTGCAGAAGATTAATAGGTACTCATTGTAGAAATTTAGAAAGTATAGAAAAGTACAAAGAGAATCATCATTGTGAAAAGTTCACATTTCCTTTCAGTCTTTCTTCTCTGTGTATATTATTATTATTATTGTTTTTTATTATTATTATACTTTAAGTTCTAGGGTACATATGCATAACGTGCAGGTTTGTTACATATGTATACTTGTGCCATGTTGGTGTGCTACACCCATCAACTCGTCAGCACCCATCAACTCGTCATTTACATAAGGTATAACTCCCAATGCCATCCCTCCACCCTCCCCCCTCCCCATGATAGGCCCTGGTGTGTGATGTTCCCCTTCCCGAGTCCAATATAAATGACTTGTAAATTCTGCTTCTTTTTCCCCCTAACACATTGTAGGTGCTTTTTTTTTTTTTTTGCCATGACAAAGTTTTATATTTAATTTATTTTTAGAGACGCGCTCTTGCTGTGTTGTGCATGCTAAAGCGCAGTGGTACCATCGTAGCTCACTGTGCTTCTATCTCCTGGGCTCAATCTCTCCTCTTGCCTCAGTCTCCCAAGTCACCAGAATTACAGGAGTGAGCCACTAGCGCCTGGCGCAAAAAGTTTTAATAAACCCAATTTTAATTGCTTTGTGAACGATTCCGTCTTATGAAAGTACTGTGGTTTATTTAACCCATTGTTAGCCATGCAGTTTCTAATTTGCTTTTATAGACTAGGCATTACTAATACTATGATGTTTTTGCATATGATATGCCAACTGTGCAAAGATTTATTTAGGGTAAATTCCTTAAGAAGTGCTAAGTTAGGGCCGGGCGCGGTGGCTCAAGCCTGTAATCCCAGCACTTTGGGAGGCCGAGAGGGGCGGATCACGAGGTCAGGAGATCGAGACCATCCTGGCTAACCCGGTGAAACCCCGTCTCTACTAAAACTACAAAAAACTAGCCGGGCGAGGTGGCAGGCGCCTGTAGTCCCAGCTACTCGGGAGGCTGAGGCGGGAGAATGGCGTAAACCTGGGAGGCGGAGCTTGCAGTGAGCTGAGATCTGGTCACGGTCACTGCCCTCCAGCCTGGGCGACAGAGCGAGACTCTGTCTCAAAA
>NW_016842194.1:0-271 GCF_001698545.2 Rhinopithecus bieti | reverse complement strand
CTGTCCGAGTCCACGCTAACAGAAAGGAGCAGATCTCTGGAACCTGAAGAAACTGGCACACAGTAGAATCAATAAGAGGTCAGAAATGAAGGTCATATATGTCTGTGAGCATATATATATACTCACAGACATACATATACATATATACACACACTATATATATATGAAAAGTTGGTAGAATTTGGAAGTTACAGCTATTCAATAAATATTTCTTTTTCTTTTTTTTTTTTTTTTGAGACAGTCTCACTCACTCTGTCTCCCAGGCTGGAGT
>NW_016842192.1:0-336 GCF_001698545.2 Rhinopithecus bieti | reverse complement strand
ATATGTATATATATACACACATATATGTATATAAAATACACACATTTATATGTATATATATACACACATATGTATCTGTTCTAATTCCTTGATTAAAAGAGACTTCCATTCTATACTTACTAAGGAGAAGAAAATAGAAAAATGTGATTTGGATCAATGTCCCATATTTAATACTAAATGTGATAATCCTGGTACTAAAGAATGTACTGTTCTATTTATTCTGTTGATAATAATTTCTTTATATTAACTTATTTTGAATAAATGTAAAAGTAAAGAAAAGAAATAAGTTACATTTAAATAGACGTTTTTGTTTTTCCCATAGTTTGAATGGTGAAG
>NW_016842191.1:0-713 GCF_001698545.2 Rhinopithecus bieti | reverse complement strand
GGCTTGGCCTCCCAGAGTACTGGGATTACAGGCTTGAGCCACCGCGCCCGGCCCATCAGGTAGTCTTAATTGCTTTATAAAAATCTAAAATCTAATACAGGTTTTAAAAGTAAATTTTCAAGCAGTTCATATGTTCGGCCCAAAAGTAAAACTGAGTTTATCCATTTGCTTCAAATTAAAAATCGACGACCGGAAAGCATACTTTTAAAGGTAAAGTCCTTGTGAGAAGAGTTAAGAATCACCAGAACGGAAATGCGATTTGCTACCTCTGGGTTTCCGTTCGCAGAAGTGCGAGGGGCCCCGCCTTGCGGGTCTGGCTAGCTGGGCCACCCCTCTCGGGTCATGAACCAGGGCACGACAGGGAGGGGGCGCTCCTCACAGCGAGCGCCCGGGCGAGGGCAGCTGCAGCCTCGGGATGGAGCCCAGAGCCCTGCCCTGCAGATGACGCGCCGCTGCGGCTTCACCTACCCTCCCACAAGATGGCTGCGGGTGGCGCCGAGGATGCTGGGCGCGCGCCCCTAGGAACCCGGGAAGAGGTGGCCGGGGTGGGGCCGAGGGGGCAGGGCCAGCGGGAGCCCGGCGCTGATTGGCCGGCGTGGCCGGCGGGCCCCCGCCGCTGGTTCGTAGCCGGCGCCGCGGCCTGGGCTGGGATGTGAGGAGCGGCGGGTTCTGGGCTCCGGGCTCCGGGCTCCAGGTGGCGGCGACTGAGAGCG
>NW_016842190.1:0-301 GCF_001698545.2 Rhinopithecus bieti | reverse complement strand
GTTTATATTTAAAAATAGAGCCGCGTGCAGTGGCTCACGCTTGTAATCCCAGCACTTTGGGAGGCTGAGGCGGGGGGATCATCTGAGGGCAGGAGTTCGAGATCAGCCTGGCCAACATGGTGAAACCCCGTCTCTACTAAAAATACAAAAAATTAGTCGGGCGCGGTGGCGGGCGCCTGTAGTCCCAGCTACTCGGGAGGCTGAGGCAGGAGAATGGCGTGAACCCGGGAGGCGGAGCTTGCAGTGAGCCGAGATCGCGCCACTGCACTCCAGCCTGGGCGACAGAGCGAGACTCTGCCTC
>NW_016842189.1:0-301 GCF_001698545.2 Rhinopithecus bieti | reverse complement strand
CACACGAGCTGAGAAAAGATGTTCCTTAGAGTAACGAAGCTCTGAGCAGATGGTGCTCAGAGCAAGATGGAGCTCAGAGTGATTAGAACTCTGAGTAAGCTGGAGCTCAGAGTACATGAGCTCAGAAAAGATGTTCCTTAGAGTAAGATGAAGCTCTGAGCAAATGGTGCTCAGAGCAAGATGGAGCTCAGTACAGAGTGATTGTAGCTCTGAGCAAGCTGGAGCTCGGAGAAGATGGAGCTCAGAAAGCATGTTGCTTAGCTCCGAGCAGGTGGTGCTCAGAGCAAGATCGAGCTCAGAG
>NW_016842188.1:0-717 GCF_001698545.2 Rhinopithecus bieti | reverse complement strand
TATTGCAAACTATTTATGCTTGATTAGAATTTTAGCTATCAAAAGTGTTCTCTGTGGTGTGATAGTCTACTTTCCTTACAGTGTTTTGTTTCATAATATTTGAAGAAAACTATTAAAATATTGTTCTTCATGGTTAGAACTGTTGGGCCCTGTACTAGTACATATATATTGCAAGTATTCTGTTACAGATATTTCCTCCACTTCACGTATGTACTTACAATGACATTTCCATTTCTTAAACAATTAGTAAATTAAGTCTATCAAATTATATTCTACTGCCTTTAAAGGACTGACAGTAAGCTACAGTAAGCCAACTCAGAAACACAAAGACATGTACATGTCTCTTGTAATGAGTGACTGAGATGTGGAATGAAGCACAACAAACTCAAGCCTGTACATGGCCTAATCTGTATTTCATGTGTTTTTCTTTCTTTATCATTGCTCTTTTGTTATTTCAAGTCAGATAAATTATCCCATTCAATCCTCTTTTAGTAAAGATGGGAGAGAGGGAAAGAGTGAGAGAGAACTTGCTCAAGTCCTACAAGTCAGTAGATTTATCACATTTCTATTATGTGTCAGGCACTGCTTCAGTGTGGTAGGTTGAAAAAAATATTGCTTAAAGATATATTCATTTCCTAATTCCTAGAATTTTGTAAGTATTACTTTATATGCCAAAATGGTAAATATGACCTTATATGGCAAATGACATGAGAGGAA
>NW_016842187.1:0-717 GCF_001698545.2 Rhinopithecus bieti | reverse complement strand
CAATCACAACTTTACCCTTAGTTCATTTTCTTAGATATTCTGTTATCACAATTCTCAAACTGCTAAAAACCCTAAGTAAGTCATTGTCATATAAAAGTCGTTGTTATGTTTGTCACAATCTATGATTATCTGTTATACAGGGTAATGTGTCATGAAAACTTATTGTAATATCTCATTATTAAAAAGTAAATCTGCTCCTCCAAGAACACTTTACAGTGCATTTTAATATCTCTAAATAAACTTTTTTTTCTTTATAAGGCAGGGTAATTTAGTTCATCAAACTAGTTGGTGTTTAAGATGTTTAACATACTATCTGGTGTTTTATTTGCTCCTGTTAAAGATGTTGATAAACTTAATGATTTTGGTGTGGATTCTCCAGCTTTAAAATAGCTGTATTAATACTTGTTCTCTACTAAGTTACCAGAAATAATGTGAAGAATGATTACATTAAAAAATGTGCTGTTTCTTGCATAAAAATCACTAACTAGTGTAATATTTGGCATCATCGGTATGTTAATGCTAGGAAGAAGCATTCCTTGATATGTTGCTTTAAATTATTTATCTCAGTGTTCCCATTTGTGATTCTGATATGGCGTGGACAGCAGGACAGGTAATATAACACACTAAAGTATCTGGAAGTAGATCAAACTGTAAGTGAAGGAAATTGTCTATTCTTATGGATGACATTTTATGTTATGTATATATATATTATATATA
>NW_016842186.1:0-297 GCF_001698545.2 Rhinopithecus bieti | reverse complement strand
CCACACACACACACACCACACCACACACCACACACACACACCACACACAACACCACACACCACACACCACACACACACCACCCACCACACACCACACACACACCACACACACCACACACACCACACACCACACACACACTACACACCACCCACCACACACACCCACCACACACACACCACACACACCACACACCACACACACACCACACACACCCATCACACACACACCACACACCACACACACACCACACACCACACACACACCACACCACACACACACTACACACCGCACACACA
>NW_016842185.1:6303-9576 GCF_001698545.2 Rhinopithecus bieti | reverse complement strand
CTTGTTAAAATGTTGATACTACCCAAAGCAATCCACAGATTCAATGCAATCCCTATCAAAAGAACAATGACATTCTTCGCAGAAATAGAATAATTCTAAAATTTATATGGAATTAATAAACAGCCAAAGAAGCCAAAGCTTGTCTAAGAAAGAAAGAAATGAAGGAATCATATTACCTGACTTTAAATTATACTATGGAGCTGTAGTAACCAAAACAGCATGATCTGGCATAACAACACACATACACCAGTGCAACAGAATATACAACCCAGAAAAATAATCCACACACCTATAGTGAACTCATTGTCTACAAAGGTACCAAGAAAATATACTGGGGAAAAAACAGTTTCTTCAACCAGTTGTGCTGGAAAAACTGAATATTCACATGCAGAAGAATGAAACTAAACCCATATCTTTCATGGCATACAAAAATCAAATCTAAATAAATTTTAGACTTAATCTAATACCTCAAACCGTAAAACTACTACAAGAGTACAAGAGAACTTTGAAGAAAGTCTCTAGTACATTGGTCTGGGCAAAAATTTCTTTGGAAATCCCCCCACAAGCACAGGCAACCAAAGTAAAAATGGAAAAATGGAATCACATCAACTTAAAAGGTTTCTACACAACACAGGATACAATTAACAAAGAGAAGAGATAACCCTCAGAATGGTAGAAAATATTTGCAAATTACCTATCTGACAAGGAGGAATTAATAATCAGAATATAATAAGGACCTCAAACAATTCTATAGAAAAAAATGTAATTTTTAGTAGAGACGGGATTTCACCGTGTTAGGCAAGATGGTCTCGATCTCCTGTCCGGGCGACAGAGCAAGACTCTGCCTCAAAAAAAAAAAAAAAAAAAAAAAAAAAAAAAAAAAAAAAAAAAAAAAAAAAAAAAAAAAAGAAAAAATGTAATAGTCTGATCAAACATGGGCAAAAGATTTGAATAGACGTTTCTTAAAAGAAGACATAAGTATGGCAAACAGGCATAAGATTCTAAACATCACTGATCATCAGAAAAATGTAAATCAAAATGATGAGATATTATCTCACGCTAATTAAAATGGTTTATATACAAAAGACAGGCAATAACAAATGCTGGGGAGGATGTGGAGAAAAGGAAAGTCTTGTACACTGTTGGTGGGAATGCAAATTAGTATAAGTACTGTGGAGAACAGTATGTTTGGAAATTCTTTCAAAAACTAAAAAGTTGTGCTACCATATGATTCAGCAATCCTGCTACTGGGTATGTATCCCACAAAAAATATCAGTATATCGAAGAGATGTCTGCACTCTTATGTTTGTTGATAAATTATTCACAATAGTTAAGATCTGGAAGCAATCTAAGTATCCATCAACAGATAAACGGATGAAGAAAATGTGGTACATATATACAATGGAGCACTATACAGCCGTAAAAATAATGAGGTCCACTCTTTTGCAACGACATAGATGGAACTGGAGATAATTGTGTTGAGTTTAATAAGCTGCACCAGGGGTGGGCAAGACTTCTGCCTGCTCCCAGCCCCCAAGAACACAGGGAGGCCCAGGTCTACAAACCTGACTTGTGTGGCTGCAGTCACGTTCAGGATGGGGCTGCTGCTTGATCCTGGCTCCTGCTGGCTCCGTGGAGTGTGCAGCCCGGACCAGGCCCTTGCAGCATTGTGGGACTATAACATAGAGATTATGTGTGTATTATTGATGGCAGAGGTGGGCCTTCTGGTGTGGCCCTGCCATCACACTAACCTCTGCAAGGAGGGTGCCAGAAGGCGGTGGACAGCCTCCCGCAGCCCGCTGTAATGGGGGCTGCCACAATGGGTCTGGGCAGGATTGCCCGCTGGTGGGGGAGAAGCACAGTCAGACAGAGAGGATCCCTGAAGTGGAGATACACCCGGGATGATGCTGCACTTGCACACGGAGCACAGGGGCTGGCACGGGGTGCAAAGCTGGGGCCACGCTCCTGGGCTGTGGGAAGTGAGAGAGGCACCCGATTCAAGGACCCAGCCAGTGGTGCAGCCACTGCGCCCACCCCACCTCATCCAAATCAGTTGAAGGCCTTAATAGAAAAAAAGAAAAAAGACAAAACCAGACCTCTCCAGAGGAAAAGAAAATTCTGCCAGCAGAGTACTGTCAGATTTGAACTCTACCGTGGGTCAACAGGCTGCAAGCCTACCCGGTAGATTTCAGAATTGCCAACATCCACAATCATGTAAGCTAATTTCTTACATTATTTTGCTCTCCCTTTTCTTCTTCCTCTCCCTCTCTCAAATACCCAAAATACATGCACCATCATACAGAGTGCTGAAAAACTGAATGTGTTTGCCCAAAGTCAGGAGCAAGACAAGATGTTCATTCTCACCACTTCTATGTAATATTTAACTAGAAGTACTAGCCTAAAAATTAGATAAGGCAATGAAATAAAAGATAGCCAGAGCAAAAGGAAGAAGAAAATTATCTCTATTTGCAGGTGACATGAAGTTTTATATAAACATTTCTAAGGAATCCACAAAAAATATTAAAACTAGTAAACGAATTTGCAAGGTTTCACACTACAAGATGCATATACATGTCAAATGTAATTTTATATATTATCAATTAACAATTTAAAAGGAATTTAAGGATAAAATCCATATAAAAATGTTTAAAAAATAAAATTCCTTACCATGCAGCCATAAAAAAAGTATGAGTTCATGTTCTTTGCAGGGACATGGATGAAGCTGGAAACCATCATTCTCAGCAAACTATCACAAGAACAGAAAACCAAACACTGCATGTTCTCACTCATAAGTGGGAGTTGAACAATGAGAACACATGGACACAGGGAGGGGAATATCACACACCAGGGCCTGTCAGGGGTGCGGGGGCTACGGGAGGGATAATGTTAACAGAAATACCTAATGTAGGTGACGGGTTGACGGGTGCAGCAAGCCACCATAGTACATGTATACCTATGTAACAAAACTGCACGTTGTGCACATGAACCCCAGAACTTAAAGTATATAATAAATAAATAAATAAATAAATAAATAAATAAATAAATAAATAAATCCTCAAAAGCAAATGTAACAAAAGTAGTACGAGACATGTACGTTTAAAAATATAAAACAATATTGAAACAAATTAGATCTAGTAAATGAGAAGGGATGCCACATTCATGTATCAAACTATTAAATATTATTTAGATGCCAATACTCCCCAAATTAGTCTACAAAGTCAAAAAATTCTATCAAAATAACAGCTGGCTTCCTTGCAAAAAAAAAAAAAAAAT
>NW_016842185.1:0-2736 GCF_001698545.2 Rhinopithecus bieti | reverse complement strand
CAAACAGGTATAATTTAATTTCTTCTGTTCCTACTCGAATGCCGTTTATTACTTTCTCTTGCCTGATTGCTCTGGCAAATATATGACAACACTATACATTTTCGTTTAAGCATGGCTAACTCTGCATCCCACAAATTCTGATTGTACTTTTCTTTTCATGTAGCTAAATGACTTTTACATTTATCTTTAATTTTTTTGAACCATGGGTTATTTAAAAATATGTCAATATTTAAATTAAAATTTAAAAAAGATTCATATTTATTGTGGTCTAGAACATACTTTATTTTTTATTTGATACATAGTCTTTCAAATGTGTTAATACATGTTTTATAGCACAAAATGTGGTCTTTTAAATATTTCATGTGAGTTTTGAAGAATGTGTATTCTGCTCTTTTCATATGGATGATTCTATAACTACTAAGTGATCAAAATGATTGAAGTGATGCTCAGGTCATCTTTATTCTTACTGATATTTTGCCTGCTTAATCTGTCAATTACTTACCATGAGTTTTGATGTCTCCAACTATAATAGTAGAATTGTCTGTTTATCTTTGCAGTGCCATCAGTTCTTGCCTTATATACTCTACTTTTAGGTGTGTACATGTTTTGGATTGTTATATTCTCTTAGGTAATTGACTCTTTATTATTTAAAATGCCTCTTCATTTCTGATCATTTTCCTTTCTCTGAAGTCTGCCTTTTCAAAAAATAATATAGCTACTCATACTTTTTTTACACTTATGTAATGTACAGTACAAACTAGTAGTGAATAATATGTATATATTAATGTTATAACCCACCGTGGAAGGTGATCAACATTATTATCCCAAATAGCCCAAGTTGGTGAAGGTTTTTTAACAAAACATTCCCTGAAAACATTAACTTTTGGTAACATGCTTTATTTTGATAAATGTTAACACCGTATACTTTTCTTTACCTCTTTATTTTAAATTATCTGTGTCTTTACATTGAAAATGTCTTTCTTTTAGACATATAGAGTTGATTTTGTCCTTTCCTCACTCTGACAATTTCTATTGTTTGTTAGTATATTTGGACCATCATATTTAAAGTAATTATTTATACTAATATCTTATTTTATTTATATTAATACATATGATTGATATATTTCATGCTTATAAATATTTTCTATTCATTTCATTTGTTCTTTGTTTCTTTTTTTCTTCTTTTTTTTTTTTTTTTTTGGTGGGGGGGACAGGGTATATTTTTTACACCCAGGCTGGAGTGCAGTGATGCAAACATGGCTCAGTGCATCCTTGTCCTCCCAGGCTATAGTGATGCTTCACCTTTGCCCCCAAGTAACTGGAATTGTAACCACCCAAGAGGTTCACCTTGCTGGCTGCCTAGACAGAGCTGATTTATCAAGGTAGGGGAATTGCAATGAAGAAAGTATAATTCACACCTAGCCAGCTACGTAGGAAACTGGAGTTTTATTATTGCTCAAATCAGTCTCCCTGAGCACTCAGAGATCAAGGTTTTAAACATAATTTGGTAGGTAGGGGCTCAGGAAGTGGGAAGTACTGATTGGTCAGGTTGGAGATGGAATCATAGGGGGCTGAAGTGAGGTTTCCTTACTGTATTCTGTTCCTGGTTGGGATTGCAGAACTGGTTGAGTCAGATTATCAGCCTGGGTGGTGTCAGCTAATCTATCGAGTGCAGAGTCTGCAAAATATCTCAAGCACTGACCTTAGGTTCTACAGTAGTAATGTTACCCCCAGGAGCAATTTCCGAAGGTTCAGACTCTTGCAGCCAGAAGCTGCATAATCCCTGAAGCATAATTTCTAATCTTGTAGCTAATTTGTTAGTCCTGCAAAGGCAGATTGGTCCCTAGGCAAGAAAGGGGTGTTTTCAGGAAAGAGTTATTATCAATTTCATTTCAGAGTCAAAGCATAAACCGAATTCCATCCCAAGGTTAGTGTGGCCTATGCCCCAAAATAAACAAGAACAGCTTAAAGGTTAGAAACAAGAGGCAGGGCACCGTGGCTCATGCCTGTAATCCCAGCACTTTGGGAGGGCGAGGCGGGCAGATCACAAGGTCAGGAGATCAAGACCATCCTGGCCAGCATGGTGAAAACCATCTCTACTAAAATCCCAGCTACTAGGGAGGTTGACTCATGAGAATCATTTAAATCAGGGAGCCAGCCAAGATTGCGCCACTGCTCTCCAGCTTGGCAACAAAACGAGACTTTATCTCAAAAAAAAAAAAAAAAAAAAAAAGAGAGAGAGAGAAACAAGATGGAGTTTATTAGGTCTGATTTCTATCACTGTCATGATTTCCTCAGTTATAATTTTTTCAAAGGTGGTCTCGATCCCTGCCTTTTCATTTTATAGCACCTTATTCTTAAGATGTGGGCAATGCAGATGGGGAAAGGCTATCAATTGCTCTGACTTCTTCTTGCTGACAGGGTGTATAGTGGGGGTAAGGGTTGACTCCAAGGTAAGAGACATGGAACTGTTTTGCAGTTGTCTGAGCTTGCTCACACAGACCAGGCTGGGGTTCCAAGGCTTTCATGGAAAGGTGTTAGTATTCTCATCTATAATTTTAATACAGCATTTAAGTGGACAGTGTACTATAAATACTGAGTTCTGGGATAATGAGTGCAATTTCCAGTTTTAAAATTAAAGATTTAAAGCATTTGTTTGATAACTTGTAGGCAACCAAAAATATTTAATCTGACTTGCACAGAAAAAATAAAATAAAGACTCAAAAACAACAAACA
>NW_016842184.1:0-1095 GCF_001698545.2 Rhinopithecus bieti | reverse complement strand
TTCTTCCTAATATGGAAACATTTAGTTTTTTAAAATTGTAGTTCTGAAATTTAATGAAGTGTCTAAGGGTAGATTTTGGTTACTTTTATTATTATTATTCTGCTTGATTCTGGTTGGTCTCATGCTTTGGGAGAAGCATGGGGAAATTGTCTTTTTCTATTTTTTTGATTATTTACCCTGATATATTCTTTGTTCTTCATCTTTATAACTCCTCTTAAATGTACGATGAACCTTCTGGATTACACAAATAGGTATCTCAATTTTCATTTCATAGTTTTTGTCTTTTTTTCTTTGTGGTGTATTTGATTTTCTCAATTATAAGATTATGAATTCAATCTCTAGTCATAATCATTGTACTGTTAAGCCCTTCTAATAATTATTATTAAGTAATCTTATTTTCATTTGAAGATATACTTTCTTTTCTTTAGCTACTTCTTTTCAGAATAGCCTGATTTTATTTGTGAATGCAATAATCTCTTGACATCTCTGAGGATATTCATTATAATTTTAAAATTACTCTGTTTCATGAATTATCATTTTATCAGTCTGTCATTCTATATGATGATCTTGAAATTTCTCTTCTTTGCTATTGGTTTTCCCTACATGTTTGAAAACCTTGCTTCTCCATTTATATTTATAAATGTAAGACTATCTGACTTAGTGTGAATGGAAGTGTCTAATGAACAATAAAATTGACTAGAGAATCGCTGTTAGAGGGTGGAGGCATGACTACTGACTGATTTCATTTTAATGAGCCTGAGGTAATAGCAGAAAGGGAAATAGACATGCTGTTCAATCTAATCTCCTGTCTCCTTTTTCCAGGAATTTCTAAATATGTCTAGTCTATTGACAACAATATATACTTTTTCTAAGACTGTTATAGATTTATTCTTTTCTGCAATATATTGTATTTTGACATTTCTTGAGCCTTTTTTGTGGTGTAGTATGTGAGTAATTTTTGTAAATGTGCCATGGGCATTTAAATATATATATATATATATACACACACACACACACACACACACATATATGTATTTAACATATAAAAATTAAGTTATATATATTAAGTTTTATATATACAAAACAACTTATATA
>NW_016842183.1:0-508 GCF_001698545.2 Rhinopithecus bieti | reverse complement strand
TATGATTTTAAGTTCATGTACCTAAAATTATGAGGATAATTATGTGTGTGTGTGTGTGTGTGTGTGTTTATTTAGAGAGAGAGAGAGAGAGAGAGAGAGAGAGAGACAGAGAGTCTATGCCTGTAGTAATATCGTAATGAAAAATCTTCACTTAGAAAGCAGCTTTGGTACAGACCAATTGGCAATTGATTCAAATATTCCTACTGCAACAGAATGTGCTCTTTGTTTGAAGAGCCTCATTAAAACAAAGTCTCAGTGTTATAACATTACAGTGTAACTGTAATGCTTAAGTTTTCTTACGATAATGGTATTTGAAGTCCACACTAGGAAGAATCAATCTTAATAAAGAGGGATCTAGACTATATTACATGTTGTATATATGTTTATACTCCACATATTTATACATATTGTACAGATCTATACATTTTCATATATATCTCACATAAAAAATACATGTATACACACATATATACTTATGTGTGTATGTATGTGTATGTATATATGTATA
>NW_016842182.1:0-592 GCF_001698545.2 Rhinopithecus bieti | reverse complement strand
AAAGACAGAAACCTCACAAAGTACCTCTCCAATGACAGTGGAATTCAATTACATATTAATAAGAATAGGAGATAGAGAAAATTCCCAAATATTTGGAAATAAAACAATATGCCTCTAAATAATGCCTAATGAAATAATAAATCATGAGAGAAATTAGAAGATATTTTGAGCTAAATGATGATAAAACACCATGAATAAAATTTATGGAATGCAGTTAAAGCAGAGATTCAAGGAAAATTTGTAGCATTAAAATACGTATATTAGGCTGGGCCCGGTGGCTCATGCCTGTAACCCCGGCACTCTGGGAGGCCGAGGAAGGCAGATCACCTGAGGTCAGGAGTTTGAGACCAGCCTCGCCAACATGGTGAAACCCCATCTCTACTAAAATGCAAACATTAGCTGGGCATGGTGGCATGCCTCTGTAATCTCAGCTACTCAGGAGACTGAGGCAGGAGAATCGCTTGAACCCGGGAGGTGGAGGCTGCAGTGAGCCGAGATCTTGCCACTGCACTCCAGCCTGGGCGACAAAGCGAGACTCCTGGGGAAAAACAAACAAAACAAAAAAAAACCTTATATTAGAAGAGAAGTAAGA
>NW_016842181.1:0-1097 GCF_001698545.2 Rhinopithecus bieti | reverse complement strand
CGAGAGGTGGAGGGTGCAGTGAGCCAAGATCACACCACTGCTCTCCAGCGTGGGCAACAGAGCACGACTCCGTCTCAAAAGAAAAAAAAAAAAAAAAAAAAAAAGGCCGGCAGCAGTGGCTCACGCCTGTAATCCCAGCACTTTGGGAGGCCAAGGTGGGTGGATCACGAGGTCAGGAGATAGAGACCATCCTGGCTAACATGGTGAAACCCTATCTCTACTAAAAAAAAAAATACAAAAATACTAGCCGGGCACGGTGGCAAATGCCTATAGTCCCAGCTACTCGGGAGGCTGAGGCAGGTGAATGGTGTGAACCCGGGAGGCGGAGCTTGCAGTGAGCCGAGAGCGCACCACTGCACTCCAGCCTGGGTGACAGAGTGAGTCTCCGTCTCAAACAAACAAACAAAAATCTGTTTATGTTAACATGCTGAATTGATTGATTGCCTGATTGATTGAGACAAGGTCTTGCTCTGTTGCTCAGGCTGGAGTAAAATGGTGTGATGATGGCTCACGCAGTCTTAACGTCCTGAACTCAAGCAATCCTCCAACCTCAGCTTCCTGAGTAGCTGAGACTACAGGGATATACTACCATGACCAGCTAACCTAAACAATTTTTATACATACAAGGTCTCACTATGTTGTTCAGGCTGGTCTTGAACTCCTGGGCTCAAGTGCTCCTTCTCCCTCAGCCTCCCAATGTGTTGGGATTACAGCCAGGAGCCACTCTGCCCAACTAAAAATTTTCCGTAGAGATGGGTCTTGCTATGTTGCCCAAGCTGGTTTCAAACCCCTGAACTCAAAAGATCCTGCCACCTCAGCCCCCTGAGTAGCTGGAACTACAAGCATGCACCACTATGCCTGGCTTATTGTGATCTCTAAGTAAATTAATAAACATTGAAAATTTTACCTTCTAATATGCTAATTATTGACAGATATGTATCCATATAAATAAAACTCTTTGGGGCCTTCAATAATATTTAAGAATATAAAGGGGCCCGAATATCAAAACTTTGAGAACTCCTGAACTAGAGATACAAATCTATTTTATTTTATTTTATTTTATTTTATTTTTTTTTGAGACGGAGTCTCACTCTGTC
>NW_016842180.1:0-1100 GCF_001698545.2 Rhinopithecus bieti | reverse complement strand
TTTATACTTGTAAAGAAATCTTTAGTTTTAAAGCCATGAATTCCCAAACAAAAAGATTACAGCAAAAGTAGGGCACAGGAAAAAGAGTAGGTAGGTAGAAAGTTTATCTCCGTCAGTGGTAAGATAAATCAAAAGCATGAAATAGAGCGGCCTTTGGAAGAGTCAGGGCAGCTAGGCTGGGTTGTCCTCATCAGTCTGATAGAGAGCACCACACAATTCATCTTCCTCTCTGCCCCTCCATCTCAAACAATTTGTAGATCCCTCTTCCATTTTCCTCATGCCAGATTTTTTCTTCTTAATTTTCCCCATGCTAGATTTTTTTCCTACCCTTAGTTTAGGACATTTTATCCCTTTATTTCTCTCCTTATATTACTTTCCTGCTTCTTCTGCCTTATGATTTTCTGGTTCTTGCTCTTTATCCTTAAAGTGGGTTTTGTTATGGTTTCTGGGGCAGCTGCTCTAGACGCTTGTAGTACATGTCATACCAGGAGTCAACCTGACCACTTTGACTGCTCAGAGAATATTTTTTGCCATAGTAAAGAGACAAGAAAGAGGAGCTGAAAAGCATGGTGAAGGAGTCAGGAAGTCTGGATTATACCATGCATATGCTGGGTAAACTTTGGTAAGTCCCTAGCCTCATGGAGGTCTCAGGTTTACCTATTTATACATAGAAGGTGCTAAACTAGATAATGTCTAAGAGCTCTGATGTGCTGGATTCTGAAAATGTCATCTTAACTTGCAACACAGAGAATTATTTTTTGTGTGTGGGGACAGAGGATAGTAGGACTTGAGCTAGTGATTGGACGATTGGAATAAATTAGCTCTCTTGTTTCCTAGCACATTGCATCATGTTTCTATTCTTAGAGTCTCTAATCAATGCCTGAAAATACAGATTGGAGACCCTGCTTCCCAAAATAACTTTCTACTGTGTCAGCATATAGTGTCTGCACACTGAAAATAATTGACTGTATTGTGAGCTGAAAAACTCTGAATAAACTTTTTGTTTCCAAAACATGCAGTTGGCAGGTTTCCTAGGATGTGATGAAAGGGGATAAAGAGCTTCCAGGTTGCTTAGCAAAATGGCCCAGGAGTTTTACAGT
>NW_016842179.1:0-1778 GCF_001698545.2 Rhinopithecus bieti | reverse complement strand
TTATTTTTTTTTTTGAGGCGGAGTCTCGCTCTGTCGCCCGAGCTGGAGTGCAGTGGCCTGATCTCAGCTCACTGCAAGCTCCCCTCCCGGGTTTACGCCATTCTCCTGCCTCAGCCTCCTGAGTAGCTGGGACTACAGGCGCCCGCCACCTCGCCAGGCTAGTTTTGTATTTTAGTAGAGACGGGGTTTCACCGTGTTAGCCAGGATGGTCTCGATCTCCTGACCTCGTGATCCGCCCGTCTCGGCCTCCCAAAGTGCTGGGATTACAGGCTTGAGCCACCGCGCCCGGCGGAGGAATTATTTAATATGCCCTGTGTATGCTCGGATTTCTAGTGCCAAAGATGTACCCAATTCAGTGTGAAGTAAAAAAGTTGCATCTTGAAAGATGACCAAAAACTTTAGTAACACCAAATTAAGATATAAATATTTTTTCTCAATAAGAAGTTTGAGATTTATTTGCTCCAAATTTGAATGTTTCATGAAATATGATAAAGGAAAGGAAATACCATGATAATGTATAGACAATCTGAGCTTATGACAGAAAGGAGAAAATCAATAGATATTTTGGTACATATGTTCTTGAGAATAGTCCTTCAGGCATTATAAAATCTTTATGAATCAACATTTATAATGATGTAATATGAGAGACCTTCAGCAAAAAACTATATCAAGTCACTCTAGGTTCTTATGTAGACATGGGTTCAAATGCCAATATTATAGATATTAATAACAAACAATAAACAGATAACTGGAATTTAGGAAAGAATATTTCACAGGAAAATCATAATAGAATTAGGGCAATGACATTGCTTTGGTGGGCTGCTCTTATTTGAGTCATGTACCAGTACACAGACTGACCCCTGAGCTAAAAGGAGCTACTCAAGGGGTCCAAGTAGGTGAAATCACATATTCAGGATTTCTATAAAGACAAAATGTCAGATTCACATTCGCTTTCTACTGCCTCATATACCTTTAAATAAAGTATAAGATCTCTAAGTAGACACAGACAAATGTTAATATATATTCATCATGGTTATCTTAGGCTCAGGAGATGTATTTCATTTCTTACTTTTGCTTATATTTTTTAAAGTTTGTTTAATAAACATATGCTACTTTTATAGAGAAAGTTGTTTAAATTATTTAAAAATATTTTGCCATTGCAAATTATTTCAATCCTAAATTTTAATGAAGTTTAAAGATTGCAGACCAGGCATGGTGGCTCACGCCTGTACTCCCAGCACTTTGGGAGGCCGAGGTGGGCAGATCACTTGAGGTCAGGAGTTCAAGACCAGCCTGGTCAACAAGGTGAAACCCCATCTCTACTAAAAACACAAAAATTAGCTGGGCATGGTGGCAGATGCCTGTAATTCCAGCTACTCGGGAGGCTGAGACAGGAGAATTGTTTGAATCCGGGATGTGGAGGTTGCGGTGAGCCAAGATCGCACCATTGCACACCAGCCTGGGCAAGAGTGAGAAGTGAGACCTGGTTCAAAAAAAAAAAAAAAAAAAAAAACTGCTTAATCCCAGCACTTTGGGAGGCCGAGACGAGTGGATCACGAGGTCAGGAGATGGAGACCATCCTGGCTAACACGGTGAAACCCCGCCTCTACAAAAAAATACAAAAAACTAGCCGGGCGAGGTGGCGGGCGCCTGTAGTCCCAGCTACTCAGGAGGCTGAGGCAGGAGAATGGCATGAACCCGGGAGGCGACGGAGCTTGCAGTGAGCGGAGATCGTGCCACTGCACTCCAGCCTGGGCGACAGAGCGAGACTCCGTCTC
>NW_016842178.1:0-315 GCF_001698545.2 Rhinopithecus bieti | reverse complement strand
TGCACTCCAGCCTGGGCGACAGAGCAAGACTCCGTCTCAAAAAAAAAAAAAAAAAATTAGCCAGGCACAGTGGTGCGTGCCTGTAATCCCAGCCACTTGGGAGCCTGAGGCAGGAGAATTGCTGAACCTGGGAGACAGAGGTGGCACTGAGCCGAGATCAGGCCTCTGCACTCCAGCCTGAGTGACAGAACAAGACCCTGTCTAAAAAAAAAAAAAAAAAAATTTGCACTTCTATGTTGTTTGCAGCACTCCTCACAACAGCCAAAATACAAAGTCAACAGTTTGACATCTAGTGAGTAAATGAAATAAATGCGG
>NW_016842177.1:0-1782 GCF_001698545.2 Rhinopithecus bieti | reverse complement strand
AAAAAAAAATCCATAAATTCGCTGGGTATGGTGGCGACCAGCTGTAGTCCCAGCTACTCAGGAGGCTGAGGTGGGAGGATTGCTTGAGCCCAGGAGCTCGAGGCTGCAGTGACCCATGATGGCGCCACTGCACTCCAGCCTGGGCGACCGTGAGACCCTGTCGCAAAAGAAAAAAAAAGAAAAAAAAAATCGGAGTTGTGGAGAGTGAAGCAGTTACCTCCCCCATGATTGAGGCACTATCGCTGAATTCCTTCATTCATTTAATAAATGCTTGATGGCCAGGTTCAAGTCCCAACTCTGGTCCCAAAGCTGATGGGCCCAGGAACCCTCGTTCCTAAAACGATGAAATGACATCAGAGGGCGAGCAGCCCTAACAGAAGCAGGCTCAGCTCTGGTGGAGGACTGCTTGATGGTCCTGGCACTTCTCTCTCCCGGAGCACGTTCTGCAAAGGAGGCGCTTTCCTAGTTCTCCCAAGGCCTCTGGCCTCACTTGTCACCCCTGTTCTCTGGCCGGGAATCAGTTTGGACTTCTTCCCAAACTTGGTCTACAGGGAAGTGAAGGGGCTGTTTCCTGTCCCACTTTTGAGAGTTTGCTTTAGAAACATAAAATTGGAAGGTGTCAGATTGATAGGCAGTTGGGAAGGACTCCGGCCACGCCTCTGGCTCCGTAGACCCTCCAAGCAGCCGAGACCCCTGAATCTCCGGCAGAGCGAGGATGTGGATGGAAGCCAAAAGCCCACCCGCCGCACTATTGTGGGCTGGGCGGGGTGGGGGGGTGTGCGGAGCGGACATCGGTGACGTCATAGGGTCACGCCCCTCGGGGAGGGCACCGCGCCTGCGCCAGAACCGCTGCCTCGCTCCCGGAAGTGGAGGGTCTACACGAAGCGCCGCTGGGTCTGGGTGCCCGGAGGCAGCAGCGTTCGCGGAGTTCGCCCGCCGGCCTCCGATCGCCATGTCGGCTTTCGAAACCAACCCCTTCGCGGACCCAGTGGATGTAAACCCCTTCCAGGTAAGGCCCCCCTCCCGCCACCCAGCTCTCAGATTTCCTTAGGGCCCACGGCCGCCGCCCGGGCCTCTTTTCGCCAGAGCCGGGAGACGTGGCGTAGGAGGGACGGGTCTTCTGCCCAATGGGAGAGCGGGCTTTGAGGCCTGGCCTATCGTAACTCGTGGGGGGCGCGACTAGCAACAGGTGGAACTGCAGAGGAGGCGGGGCGCTGAAGTCTTGGAGAGAGTGGGGTCTTCTAGCACCCGGAGACTGGGCTGTGCTAGGGAAGGGGACTGGAGCAGGCACAGTCGGACCCTTAGGGAAGTCCCCTAGCGTCAGGGAGAAGCGAAATGTGGCTATCACATTCCCTCATTCTTGGATAGACACCTGTCTTGAGTCACCTTAGAAGAGGGGGTGTCAGCAATATATGAGGAGGTGGTGAAGCCTGTGGTGGGGTGGAAAAATGTGGGAAAAGCCCAGGACACCTGCCACCGCTCCACCACCAGCCAAACTAGTGTATACAGTACAGGAGAGCCCCTGACATTTATCAGGGAAAGAAGGCTGGGAGAGGGCGGGAAGGTAGCCCACGTTGAAAAATGTCCTTGATAAGAATTCCGCATTTTGGCCATGGGTCTAGTTTGGAGTGGATTTTGACCAGATAGGAGAGTCCGGGTTAGGGAGGGAGGAGAGGTGCGCGGGGCTCTGAAAAAGTCTGGACCAGGGAACGTTTGTCTGATGGACCTGTGTGTGGTGGCAACATAGTTGAGATGCACTGACCTGTGAGCTGGCTTTTTTTT
>NW_016842175.1:0-905 GCF_001698545.2 Rhinopithecus bieti | reverse complement strand
TTCATTCCAGGGGGGTGAGTCTTATTTATAAACTCTATACAGAGTTTATAAAGTCTTATGAGAAAGTCCAGTCATTCCACTAGCACTGCTGCTTTTCCTACAGGTCCTGCACAGTGCAAGGGTTTAGAATACCAAGGTTACAGCTCTTTAAGTTAATTCTTCATTCTCAGCTGTTGTTGATCCTCAAAATACACCACTGTACCTGCCAGGTTCTGCCCTGGTGCTTTAAACAGAAACATCCCAACCCCCCAAGAGCCCTTAGGCTCTAGTATTGAGCTCAGATAATTAGCCCAGATTCTTGCTGCCTTCAAGGTAATCTTTTTTCTTTTCTTTCTTTCTTTTTCTTTCTTTCTTTTTCTCTCTTTCTTCTCTCTCTCTTTCTTTCAGGCAGACTCTCACTCTGTCACCCAAGCTGGAGTGCAGTGGCACAGTCTTGGCTCACTACAACCTCTGCCTCCTGGGTTCAAGCTATTCTCCTGCCTCAGCTTCCCGAGTAGCTGGGACTACTGGCTTGTGCTACCACGGCTGCCTAATTTTTGTATTTTTAGTAGAGATGGGGTTTTGCCATGTTTGCCAGGCTGGTCTCGAACTCCTGGCCTCAAGTGATCTGCCTGCCTCGGCCTCTCTCGCCGCGCTGCGCCTCTTTCCTTCTTGTTTTTTTTTTTGAGATGGAGTTTCACTATGTCCTCCCACCTCAGCCCTCGCCTTGCCTCTTTTCCTTCTTTCTTTTTTTTTTTTGAGATGGAGTTTCAGTATGTCCTCCCATCTCGGCCTCCCAAAATGCTGGGATTACAGATGTGAGCGACTGCACTCGGCCTAAGGTAATTTCTTCTTTGAGACCACTAGTGTCCTTTACTGCCACCCCAACAGATTTTCAAAACTTTATGTCTTATGGAAGAAGAGAT
>NW_016842174.1:0-906 GCF_001698545.2 Rhinopithecus bieti | reverse complement strand
AAAAAAATTAATACAATAAATAAATAAATTTTTGTTGTTTAAGCCACCAAGTTTATGGGATTTTGTTATGGCAGACCAAAATGACTGAGATAGAAGGCATTTCTCTTTTCCCGTTGGCTCTGTGTCCCTTTCTCTCTCCTTTTTTGCCTTCCCCTCTCTTTCTTTCCCTTATTCCTCGCCCACCCTCTTTTTCTTTCTTTCTTTAACTTCCTTAGAGAATGAGTGCCTTAAGTTTCATGTTTTACAAGGTGACTCAGGACTTCAAGAGTCTTTTAAGAGACAAGAAATAGAGACTGATAGACTCCTAAGTCCTGATACCAGAACTAGCACAGTAGTACTTCTGGAGTATTCTTTCATTCAAAACAGCCATAGATCCCACCCAGGACAAGGGGAGCAGTCATGTACCCAATCTCCCCATTGGAAGAGCGTCAAAGAATTTTCAGCCATTTTAATTCACCTTAATCTACACTCTGATCATTAATTACTTACATCTTCCCCTGCAGAATATACCCTCTCCCTCCCATGTCTCCCCAGATTCTCAACTAATTATAGAAGCAGACTCAGGCTTGAGGTTCAAGATCTCATCATTTAAATCTAGTCTAAGAACAGATTAGGCACTTCAAGTGTCAGCCTTCTCACTGTGAAAAGTTGTGAACTAAAGGAACCTCATACCCGTATCCTCATACATGCAACATAAAATACCAAGACAACCATGGGACATCCACAGTAGATGCTCCTATTCAAAAAAGAGAAAAAGAAGCCATATAGAAATACTTAGTCCATAACAATTCTGAAACCTAGCTAGTACATATTATCCGTTCTTTTATTAGGGTATGGTTTTGTTCCCTGAGAATGATTCTTCAGGTCTCTTAGTTTTTTTTATTTATTTATTTATTTATTTATTTA
>NW_016842173.1:0-1167 GCF_001698545.2 Rhinopithecus bieti | reverse complement strand
TAAGGTTCACTCTTGATTGGCTACAGCCATCCCTATTGCACAAAGAGTTCCCCAAACCTCTGGACTGTGATCCAGAGGGCTCCTTATGGCTGTCTCTTTCCTTGGTTTTCTCTAGGTATTCTCCAAGGCCTCCACTGGTCACAGATTTCACCATTCTCTATTCTAAATAAAGTTAGTTGTGGCGGCTCATGCCTGTAACCCTAGCACTTTGGGGACTAAAGCAGGAAGATGGCTTGAGCAGTAGGCTGTGAGCTGTGATCATGCCACTGCACTCCAGCCTGGATGACAGAGGGAGACCCTGTCTCTAAATAAATAAATAAACAAATAAAGTTAGTCCCTTCAGGCCAAACAGCAGAACTCTTAGAAATCACAGCCAATCTTCCCCCTGGAAAATCCCCTGTGCCACTATTCTTGACTAGGGACAGAGAGCCACTTTTCACAAAATAACATCCTGTTCTATTCTTAGAAAAGGACACTGGAAGGCTATAGTAACCCCTACTCTTCATGGTTTGCCCATTCTGCCACAGGACTAGGAGGTTTGTTGATAGTGTCCCATTATTCTGGGCTGCCACCACCTCTCATGCTCCCTCTTCTCTTTTTCCTGGCCTCCAGGCTAGGAGTAAGCCCAAAAGTATTTGTAGTAGGATTGTGGGATGACAATCTATTGTATGTGTCGTGTCCCTGATGGGCTATCTCTGTTGCCTGAAGAGGCAGGGAGGAGGCATGGGCTTCAGAAAGCTAGAGAAGAAGCTTCTCATCCTTTGCCACTTGCCCAGGGAGAACCTATTTGTCTCTTTAAGTGACCTAACTGCTGGCAAGTGCACAAAGGATGATTGAGACTAACAACAGGCTGGGCACAGTGGCTCACGCCTGTAATCCCAGCACTTTGGGAGGCTGAAGTGGGCGGATCACCTGAGGTCAGGAGTTCGAGACCAGCCTGGCCTACATGGTGAAACCTCATGTCTACTAAAAATACAAAAAATAGCCGGGTGTGGTGGTGCATACCTGTAATCCCAGCTACTTGGGAGGCTGAGGCAGGACAATTGCTTGAACCTGGGAGCAGAGGTTGCAATGAGCTGAGATTGTGCCATTGCACTCTAGCCTGGGCAACAAGAGCAAAACTCCATCTCTAAAAAAAAAGAAGAAAAAAAAAGATCGAGCCGGGCG
>NW_016842172.1:0-1929 GCF_001698545.2 Rhinopithecus bieti | reverse complement strand
TTAAAGTCACAGTTTTCATTGTCAAAGGAATGGGATATTTTTGGCTGGTGCTGTTATTACTGGGATAGATTTTGAAGGTTGAAGTTCCCATGCTATAAAGACACAATTACAACAGGAATTCCAAACTGAAATGTGAAACATTAGGCCCCGTGAACTCAACATCCAACCTTAAAATAATATCCCCAAAACTTTTCCTGCTCTGAGGATACTTTTGCTCTACTGCAGTCCAAAATACGAACTGAAAAAACAAGGGGCCACAGATAGAGATGGAGAGCCGTGTGTGTAACCCACCGCCTGTCTCTCACCCTGGAAATGAGTTTTATCTTTTAATGAAACAATATCCAAACTCATGATGGCTGAAATAAATCATCAGTGCTGGGTGGTGTGTGTACACATGTAAGCAAAACAAACAGAAATCTGTGCTAACTCAAGGTAAGGGTGGAGAAATATGAAAAACCTAATGCTACTACAGCAACATGTTATTTGGTCTTAAATGGCAGCAACCGAAAAATTCACTATTTTAAGACACTAGTCTCACAATCTTGATGGGGTTACGACTGGCCTCTCACACTGCCTCTCTGACTGGCTTTTCTGATAGCTCAAGTGCTGCAAATGTATTTAAAAGAGAGAATAGAACGCTGACTTTCTTCACTAACTCACTTCAAAGGGGTGCCTGACTGCTTCTCTTCTGCCCCCCCCCCCCGCCACTGCCCCTCATTTTGCAGTAACCCTCATGCCTTTCTCCAGCTAAAGAACAGCTGATAGAAATAGGCGCCTTAAAAAAAAAAAAAAAAAAAAAAAAAAAAAAAAAAACCATCAAAGGCAGCGCAGAGCTGCCTCAGCCTTGCCCCAGCCTCAGACAGAAAAAGCTTTTGATGCCTCTGATTGCGAGGCTTTTTGCAGCCGTACAAGGCAGCAGTGGCAGGGCTTGGAGGACCCAGGCAAGCCAGAAGGTGGCGGCGAAGTCACCTTGGGAAGAGGAGAAGAGGGTCAAAGAGAGGAAGGCGGAGGGGCTGACCCGGACGGAAGGACCAGAGGAAGTGCCCCTGCTCTGGGGTCAGTGAGGAAGAACTCCAGCCACAAGGAAGCAGCGCCCCAGGACCCTTTGGGGACCCTAGTCGGTGATCGGCTGACCCGAGCAGGGAGAGGAGGGTGCCCTTCGCAGAGTCACGGGAAGCTTCGCCTTCCGGGCTTGCTTTCTCCCGCCTGCCCCTGCGCTTGCTCTCCGCCCCAGCGAGCGGAGCGCTGCTCCAAGACGCTCTTCTCCCTCCACCTCGGCGCCCCCACTTGCCGTTGCCCCCGCCCGCCGACCGCACGCCCAGGAGGGCGGGCCCGCAGTTGAGCGCAGCCGCCCGCCGCTGGAGAGCGCTGGGACCCCTGCAAGCGAGCAAGGCCTCTCTGGGCGCCGTGGGCTGCAAGTCACTCCCCGAGCCTTTCGTGCCACAAAGCGGGACCTGCCTGCCTCGCTCTCCCCAACGCTCCCGGGCTGTGGGGCTCCGGCACGCGGCGCTGCGCTCCGCGGCCCTCGCCGGTCCCAGGCAGCTCCAGGAGCGCTCCAGGCTGGGTTGGGCCGGGTCTGGGCGAGTCCGGCCGCCGGGAAGGGGCCTCGTAGCCCTTTCCCCAGGGCGCGGTCTCCACCTCTCCCGCTCCTCCTCGCCAGCTGCGCCTCCAGCTCCCATTGTTCGCCCCGCCCGCCTGGCGACGTCCGGGTGCTGCTCCCTGGGCCTCCCAGGCGCACCTACCTTCTGCTGCCGGCGAGCCATGTCGGTGGGCTGCTTGGCATTAAAGGGGTAGGCGATGCAGCGCATCACGAACACATACAGCTGCAGCCTCTTCTTCCTCTCCTCCTCCTCTTTCTGTAGCCGCTCCAACTCTTCCTTCTCCTTCTCGCTCACCACCGACGGGCTGGGGCTGGAGGGCCGGCCGCCG
>NW_016842171.1:0-1779 GCF_001698545.2 Rhinopithecus bieti | reverse complement strand
AAGAGTTGATTATTCCATGCATGTTATTACAACAACTGGCTTGCCATTTAGGTTTAAAAGAAAACCGGATTTCCCTAAGTGCGGTGGCTCATGCCTGTAATCCCAGCACTTTGGGAGTCTGAGGCAGGAGGATCACCTGAGGTCGGGAGTTCGAGACAAGCCTGACCATAGAGAAACCTGGTCTCTACTTAAAATACAAAAAATTAACTGGGCATGGTGGCACATGCCTGTAATCCCAGCTACTCAGGAGGCTGAGGCAGGAGAATCACTTGAACCCAGGAGGTGGAGGTTGTGGTGAGCCAAGATCACACCACTGCACTCCAGCCTGAGCAACAAGAGCTAAACTGTTTCAAAAAAAAAAAAAGAAGCTGAAGAAGCTAGATTTCTATTTCACTCCTCATCCCCAAATAAATTACAGATGAATTAAATATCTAAACCTGACAAATAAAACTTTACATTCTAGGATAAAATATGGGCACTTCATATATATATGTGTGTATATATATACGTATATATATACACGTATATATATATACGTATATATATACGTATATATATATACGTGTATATATATAGTTTATTTCAATAGCCTTTGGAGTTCAGGTGGTTTTTGGTTGCATGGATGAATTGTTCAGTGGTGAAGTCTGAGATTTTAGTGCACCCGTCACCTGAGTGGTGTACATTGTACCCAATATGTAGTTTTTCATCCCTCGCTGCCCTCCCACCATCCCCTTCTGAGTCTCCAATGTCCATTATACCACACTGTATGCCTTTGTGTCCCCACAGTTTAGCTCCCACTTATAAGTGTGAATATATAGTATTTAGTTTTCCATTCCTGAGCTACTTCACTTAGAATAATGGCCTCCACTGGGCACGGTGACTCACACCTCTAATCCCAGCACTTCGGGAGGCCGAGGTGGGCAGATCACTTGGGCCCAGGAGTTTCAGACCAGCCTAGGCAACATGACGAAACTCCATCTCTATTTTAAAAAAAGAAAAAAAATTAAAATAAATAATAAAAAATAAAAATTAAAAAAAAAGGCCTCCGGCTCCATCCAAGTAGTTGCAAAATGTATTATTTTGTTCTTGTTTATGGCTTAGTATACCATGATGTGTTTATATATTTCCTTTATCACTTAATGGCACTTAGGTTGGTGCCACATCTTTGAAATTGTAATTGTGCTATAGTAAACATACGCATGTATGTGTCTTTTTGATATAATGATTTCTTTTCCTTTGGGTAGATACCCAGTAGTGGAACTGCTAGATCAAATGGTAGGTGTAAGTTTAGATCTCTGAGAAATCTCCATACTCTATACTTGAGAAATTTTCCATATAGATTGTGCTAATTTACATTCCCACCTGCAGTGTGTAAGTGTTCCCTTTTCACCACATTCACACCAACGTATACTGTTTTTTGACTTTTTAATAATGGCCATTCTGGCTGGATAAGGTGGTAGATATCTCATTGTGGTTTTAATGTGCATTTCCCTGATGATTAGTGATGTTGAGCATTTTTTCGTATATTTGTTGGCCATTTGTATATCTTCTTCCGAGAAGTGTCTGTTCATGTAATCTGCCCACCCCCTCTTTTTTTTTTTTTTTTTTTGAGACAAGGTCTCGCTCTGTCACCCAGGCTGGAGTGCAGTGGCACAATCATAGCTCACTGTAACCTTGAACTCCTGAGCTCAAGCAATCCTCCTGCCTCAGCCTCCCTAAGTGCCAGGATTACAGATGTGAGCCACTGAACCCAGCCATTTGCCCACTTTTTTTTTTTTT
>NW_016842170.1:0-315 GCF_001698545.2 Rhinopithecus bieti | reverse complement strand
GACAGACACCTCATATAGGTGGCTGCCCCTCTGGGATGAAGGTTCCAGAGGAAGGATCAGGCAGCAATATTTTGTGTTCTACAATATTTGCTGTTCAGCAGCCTCCACTGGTGATCCCCAGGCAAACAGGGTCTGGAGTGGACCTCCAGCAAACTCCAACAGACCTGCAGCTGAAGGACCTGACTGTTAGAAGGAAAACTAACAAACAGAAAGCAATAGCACCAACATCAACAAAAAGGACATCCACACCAAAACTCCATCTGTAGGTCACCAACATCAAACACCAAAGGTAGATAAAATCACAAAGATGGGGAG
>NW_016842169.1:0-1099 GCF_001698545.2 Rhinopithecus bieti | reverse complement strand
TGTGGAGGGTGGGGAGAATGTGGCCTCCTGAGACAGCAGCCAGAGCAGCTAAGGGAGTGCTCACAACATCACTCCCCCACCCCCCACCCAGCAGCAGCCACACAACACAGAGAAACCTGTGAATGTGGAAGAGGGAGAGCACAGTGACTGGGGGACTTAACATTAAAGTCAGTGCTGCCATGTCAGTAAAGACCTGGCAGAATTCCTCACCTGCTAATTAAAGAACCCCTGTACCCAGAATAAAAATAGTGATACCCAGGCAATACACTGTGGGCACTGGACTCTGAGAACTCCCAACTTCAGGTGTGACCCAGCACATTTCCAGCTGTGGTAGCTACAGTGAAAGACTTCTTCTGTTCGAGAAAAGCAATGAGGAAAGTAAAGGGAACTCTGTGCTGCACCTGATATACCAGCTCAGCTATAGTGGGGTACAGTACCAAGCAGATTCTTAGAGTCCCTGAGTCCAGGCCTGGGGGCTTGGTCAGCATTTCTGCACTCACCCTGGGCCAAAGGTCGAGTCCCAGGCATTGCAGAATTTATCACAAGCTAACCAAAGAGTCCTTGGGCTTTAAGTGAGAAATTGATGATGATTTGGCAGAACCATGGGCCGGTGGTGTTGGCAGTCATGGAGAAGGCTCCTCTACCTGCAGACAGCGGAAGGAAACAAGAAATTAGATTATAATACAAGAGAAATCACCTTCACTAAAAGGAAGACAGAAAGAAAGGAAAGAAGGAAGAGAGGACAAAATCAATCAGAAAACAAATAACAAAATGGCAGGAGTATGAGACTTGGACACAGGAAGGGGAACATCACACACCGGGGCCTATTGTGGGGAGAGGGGAGGAGGGAGGGATAGCATTAGGAGATATACCTAATGTAAATGATGAGTTAATGGGTGCAGCACACCAACATGGCACATGTATACATATGTAACAACATGGCACATGTATACACATATATACATACATATGCACATTGTGCACATGTACCCTAGAACTTAAAGTATAAAAAAAAAGCTTATCAATAATAACTTTGAATGTAAATGAACTAAATACTCCAGTCAAAAGAAAATAGTGGATGAATGGATAGAGAAGCAGG
>NW_016842168.1:0-773 GCF_001698545.2 Rhinopithecus bieti | reverse complement strand
CAGGCCCTGGGCCTGCCGGGATGTTCCAAAGGCGCGCAACATGTCGCGCACGGCCAGCTCAGCGTTCGCCTGGCAGGGAGCAGGATCAGTGGCAGCCAGGCCACCTGCAGGATGGCCCTGCTGCCCACACTCCTGTGCCCAGGCCCACCTGAATATGGCCCATATAGGCCTGCACCACGTCCAGGCCGTACTGCCCAATGAGCTCCCCCACCAGCTGGATGCCCTTCTGGTTGGCTGCCACCTGGGCACGGAGGTCCGACAGGTTGTCGTGCAGGTTTCTGGTTCCGCTACAGTTGGGGACCTTGCCTGGCGCCCGCAGGGCCTCAGTCACCGCTGGATGGACAGTGTCATCACTGAGCCCCTGGCCAACCCTGTCTGCACCCCCAACCCAGGTTTCCCAAATCCAGACAAGGTCTCTGGTCCCTAGAAAGCAGTGAGGTCTGGCCTGGGACTGCTCCCCACCTCAGGAAAGCCCCTCTCCTTGAGCCTGGCTCAGGGTCCTCTCTGAGGCAGCCACAGGGCCCTCTGCAGTGTGCCTGTGCATGTCCCTCTGTGGTCCACACCCCCTGCCCCCAGCTCACACTGATCAAGGCAGCAGCCAGAAATGGGTCACTCCATTTGTTGTCCTCAACACCCAGAACAGCCTGTGGTTCCATTACACCCACCCTCCATCCCCACCCTCCACCCCAGCCACGCCACTTCCCCTGGGCTCCCAGACCTGCAGCCTCAGACCAGGGCTTGTTTTCCCTGTGTCTCCTACCCCACCCCACCCC
>NW_016842167.1:0-1294 GCF_001698545.2 Rhinopithecus bieti | reverse complement strand
TGTGTATATACATATATACACACGTGTATACATACACATATATATGTATATATATACACGTGTGTGTATATATATTTTTTTGAGACAGAGTCATATTCTGTTGCCCAGACTGGGGTGCAGTGGCATGATCTCGGCTCACTGCAGCCTCCGCCTCCCAAGTTCAAGTGATTCTCCTACCTGAGCTTCCCAAGTAGCTGGGAATACAGGTGTGTGTCACCATGCCCTGCTAATTTTGTATTTTAGTAGAGACAGGGTTTTACCATGTTGGCCAGGCTGGTCTTGAACTTCTGACCTCAGTTGATCCGCCCACCTCAGCCTCCCAAAGTGCTGGGATTATAGGCATGAGCCACTGTGCCCAACCAAAATATTTTTTAAATGGAAAAAAAAAAAAAGAAAGAAAGAAAACAAAAGTTACAGGTAAAATAGTAAATCAATATATGGAGGTTATACATTGGTTTGGCCACCAAAAGTGCAATATCTCAAAGCAGGAGCTTAGAGGTCATAATTGGATTCAGAGACTCTTTGATTTGGAATTGGTTAAGGAGCTTTGTCTAAAACCTGGGGTCAGCAGAAAGGAATGTTAAGGTTTGGCCTGTGGGCCTGACTCCCTCCAGGCTGCTCAGCAAGAAATTTAGAACAGTCAGAGTTCAGTCCTTACTTCTCCCTTATCTGAGGTCTATGTGACAGTGGTCAGCATTTTCATCTGGTGAGGGTCCAGCTTTCTGATAAACAACTCAAAGGATGGGCACGGTGGCTCACGCCTATAATCCCAGCACTTTGGGAGGCCGAGGTGGGCAGATCACAAGGTCAAGAGATTGAGACCATCCTGGCCAACATGGTGAAAACCCATCTCTGCTAAAATACAAAAAATTAGCCGGGCGCGGTGGCAGGCGCCTGTAGTCCCAGCTACTCGGGAGGCTGAGGCAGGAGAATGGTGTGAACCTGAGAGGTGGAGCTTGCAGTGAGCCGAGATCGCCCCACTGCACTCCAGCCTGGGCGACAGAGCAAGACTCTATCTCAAAAAAAATAAAATAAAAAAATAAAAAAACAAAAAACAACTCCACCAAAGTTGGTGGATCATTTGTGACATTTTTACTATTCTCAGACCCAACTGCAGGATCGTTCTGTCCTCAACAGACTCCACGGTTCCAAGTGTGGCATATCTGGGTTAATAGATGATGCTGTCAGTGATGTGAGAAGACAGCCAGCAGTAGGAAGCAGCAGAGACAGTTTGGGGACCTTTTCTAGGGAATAGTGGGCCTATTCTGACAGATTTTTTTTTTTTTTTTTTTTT
>NW_016842166.1:0-905 GCF_001698545.2 Rhinopithecus bieti | reverse complement strand
GTTATGCACATGTACCCTAGAACTTAAAGTATAATAAAAAAAAAAAAAGAATGCCAGATAAATTACAAGAAAGTAGCAAGAAAATAGTAATACTAAAGAATTCCTGTTTTGTCCTTGCACATATGGTAAATACTGCTAACACTTACCTGGCATTTTTACCCCCTTTACATTTATTAACAGAACCTGACTTTTATTCATGTAATTTGTTTCAGGAACTCCTCCCTAGGTACAAGAAAAATCATCATTCTTTATAAAGTAGGGTACTGAACAAGAAGGAAACAGACCGAGTTTATGCATGCTGTGACATCAATTTTGAGACCATTTATCTTCTATATTCATATTGTTGGATGTCAATGCTTGCTCTACAGCATTCCCTTCTGTTTGTTATCCTATGTCAAGTCCTGACATGAAAGTAACTAATGCCACACATAAGAAGAAAAAAATTAAGACCTGTGAGTGTATCTGAATTTTAAATAGTTTTCTTTATACCATCCATGTTCTCCCTGTAAAAGAATAAATGAGCATTTATAATACACTTACCAATATGTAACAAGTTTAAAATATGTCAATTTAAGCATAGATTTTTAAAAACATAAGCATGTTAAATATTAAATACATGGGTTCAGATAGTGGTAAAACAAATTGTAAAATTAGTCAGCATTTGTAAATTTATAATATTGTTATTTATTTTATCAATTAATATACAGTTGCATATGGATACAGATTTATTTGGGGCTTTAATTATGTATACATATTTATGATTATATGATTGAATAAAATATATGTTTAATAGTATTATTTGGAAATATTGACAATAGATTATGAATTTTGTTTTTCTATAACATATTTCCCAATTTTTCGGAAGTAATGTCACACAAGATATTTTTAAAAAAGAAAATTAAACC
>NW_016842165.1:0-1100 GCF_001698545.2 Rhinopithecus bieti | reverse complement strand
TTGAGACAGTGTCTCACTGTTTCCTAGGCTGGAGTGCAGTGGAACGATCTCGGCTTACTGCCATCTCCGCCTCCCAGGTTCAAGCAATTCTCCTGCCTCAGCCTCCAGAGTAGCTGGGATGGATTACAGACGTGCACCACCACTTCAGCTAAGTTTTGTATTTTTAGTAGAGACGGGGTTTCACCATCTCTACTAAACCTGGCCAGGCTGGTCTCAAACTCCTGACCTCAAGTGATCCACCCGCCTCAGCCTCCCAAAGTGCTGGATTACAGGCGTGAGCCACAGAGCCCAGCCTTAAATGTTTATCTTCTATGGCTCAGGAAATTTATTCAAGAAATTTATCCTACCAAAATCCCTGCATAGGTACATAGATGTGTGCAGAAGTGCACCACTAAAAGGCCATTAAAAAATACTGAAAAAGGCCGAGTGCAGTAGTACACGCCTGTAATCCCAGCACTTTGGGAGGCCCAGGCAGGTGGATCACTTGAGGTCAGGAGTTTGAGATCAGCCTGGCAAACATGGCAAAACTCTGTCTCTACTAAAAACATAAAAGTTAGCCAGATACGGTAGTGGGCATCTGCAATTGCAGCTACTTAGGAGGCGGAGGCAGGAGAATTGCTTGAGCCCAGGAGGTGGAGGTTGCAGTGAGCCAAGATGGCGCCACTGCACTCCAGCCTGGGTGACACAGTAAGACTCCGTCTCAAAAACAAACAGGCCACGCACGGTGGCTGACGCCTGTAATCCCAGCACTTTGGGAAGCTGAGGCAGGCAGATCACAAGGTCGGGAGTTCAAGACCAGCCTGGCCAACATGGTGAAACCCCATTTCTACTAAAAATACAAAAAATTAGCTGGGCGTGGTGGCAGGTGCCTGTAATCCCAGCTACTCAGAAGGCTGATGCAGGAGAATCACTTGAACCCAGGAGGTAGAGGTTGCAGTGAGCCAAGACTGCATCACTGCACTCCAGCCTGGGCAACAGAGCAAGACTCCATCTCAAAAGCAAACAAGCAAACAAAACTGAAAAAGCAGAAACTGTCTAAAAGTCAATCAATAAAAAATTGGTCAGTCAGGATTTATTATTTTATTTATTTTTTGAGATGA
>NW_016842164.1:0-328 GCF_001698545.2 Rhinopithecus bieti | reverse complement strand
AAAGTATCCCCTCTCAGATTCCCCAAAACAGTGCTACCAAACTACTCCATGAAAAGAATCATGTAATTCTGTGAGATGAATTCTGAAATCACAAAGAAGTTGATCAGAAAGCTTTCTAGTTTGTATCTGAGGGTATTTCTTTTTTCACCATAGGCTCCTCTGCACTCTGAATATCCCTTAGTAGGTAAAATAAAAACAAGGTTACCCAATTGTTCAATGAAAAGAATGGTTTACCTCTGGGAGTTGAATTCACCCATCACAAAGAAATTTCTCAGAATACTCCTTTCTAGTTTTATCTGTGCCTATTAACTTTTCCACCATCAGCCTC
>NW_016842163.1:0-1811 GCF_001698545.2 Rhinopithecus bieti | reverse complement strand
AATTTTATTTTATTTAAAAAAAATTTTCTATAAAGATCATGTATTGCTTTTATAATAAAAAAATCAAGTTGGACATAGTACTGTAGTTGTAGGTAGCTGAAGGATTATGGTGGTTTTATTTCCTTTATTAAACTTCTTCGTTTTCAAATTTTCTATGACAAATTTGTAGTTTTGATATAATTAGATAAAACAAGATGAACTGTTTTTAAAGCAACATCTTATCATAATGTTCATTTACCTGGGTCATATCAGCTTTAGGAAAGAATACTCAAGGAGCATGAGTATGTAATACTAGTAAAAAGACCCACCATAACATTTCTTACCTACACTATCAAAATGACCTCCTAATTGGTCTCCCTAACCATTTCTGCCCTCATGCACCGCAGCTAAAATTTATCATTCCAAAATCAGAAATTTCTCAAAGGTGTCTCATTGCCCTCAAGATAAAATGTAAGCCAGACTCCATGGTTTACTTCTGTAATCCAGCACTTAGGGAGGCAGAGGCAGGAGCATAGCTTAAGCCCAGGAGTTCAAGACCTGCCTGGACAATATAGTGAAACCCTGTTCTCCACAAAAAGAAGAAAAGAGACAAAAAAATATAACAAACAAGTGTAAGATAAAAACTAAAATCTCTTAATGTTATCTAGAAAAAAACAACAAAAAAAAGCCTTCAGAAATAGCTTGTGCTTTTCTCCCTAGTCTCATCTCCCCAACTAGGATTTGCCGCTTGCTCAAGTCAATGCTTTGCAAGGGAAAGTACACAAATCCTGGCTACATCTTTCTCTCTGCTTAGAAATTTGGCTTAGTAGCAATAATCACAATTTGTAATTAGGTATGTTATGTATTTGTGTGATTATGTTTTCTATGCCTGTCTCTCCCACTAGAATCCTTACTGTGAAGGCAGAATCTAGGTGAACTTTACTCACAAATGTGATCCATTGTTTGAAAGAAAGTAGTTGCTCAATAAATATTTGCTAAATTCATCGACTGACTAACTACATGATATCCTCATTTGCTTTTTATTGCAGTGTTCATCTTTGACTTCTCTGATCTACAAAGCTCCTGAATGTGCTGGGATGGCAAGGGGCCATAGTGTTGGGGGTAGGTTAGGTTGTAGTAAGTTATTTATTCCTATTAATGATAATTGGAGTAAGAGTTTGAGGCTGAAATTAGTCTACATTTCTGTAATAATAACTACCATGAATAGTGTGCTTGCTATGTGCCAGTCATTGTTCTAGGTGCTTTACATGTAGTAAGCTATTTAATTCCTACGAGCACCATTATCTCCATTTTACAGAGGAGAAAATTGAGGCAGAGAGAAGTTAAGTGAGTTTGCCAAGATCACATAACATATCACTCCTTTCAGTTGTTTTGATTGTAGCTGGATTCAAAGAACATGGACCATAGGACATGACATGGATCCTCAGAAATGAACCCTAGAGGTCTGGATAAGTAGCTATTATAAACCTATACAAGTTTTGCCAAATGACAATCCTTTTTGCATGTTCACATCTGTCCTTGGCCACACTGTGTTGGAATAAGGCCAGGGAGGCACCTCTAGTCATGACCCAAGAAGGAATAAAACAGGAGGCACTTTTCCAAGGTGACCAGAAGAGTCATTTGCTGTAGAATTATTTTTTAATTTAAAGTTTACTTCAAAACTAGTTCTGACGATTCCAGCCAGTACTATTTTTCCCATTTTAGAGCTCCAGAAATGCACAGATTTTTTTTTCCATGAAATAATCAATATGGCTTATTATGCTTATGTGCAAGTAAGGAAGTATAATTTAATTTAAATTATTTTTCCAAGA
>NW_016842162.1:0-1803 GCF_001698545.2 Rhinopithecus bieti | reverse complement strand
GGGGGGGCTTCCTAGCAGGTCTGACGATGCCCGAGAGCTGGGGGGCGGGAAGGGCTTCCTAGCAGGTTTGACGATGCCCAAGAGCTGGGGGGCGGGAAGGGCTTCCTAGCAGGTCTGGTGGTGAGATCCGTGTGGAATTCCGGCGCCCTGGGTCAGCACGGAGGTCGGGGCGGTTCTGCTCACAGCTGGAACCATGCAGGTGCCGTGGAGCTGGAGTCACTCTGGGAGAGGCTGGGGTCCCAGTGCCACAGCTGAATTTCCAGGTGCTGCTCTGTGGGTCTTTAGGAAGTCATGCCCGGTGGCACCCACACTGGTGCTGGGAGGCATGCCCGTGCCCTCGTGTTGGGGTTCACCATTAGGTGGTGTTGGTAGGAGCCACCTGAGAACAGGGTGGGGACGGGAGAGGGTCCGTTGAAGCGCCAGCCGATGATGGCTGCATTTGACAAGAGACAGTGGAGACTCCACTAGCCATTAACTGCCCGGGGAGCTCATCCTCGAGCTGGGGGCGTGCAGGGCGGGACGACGGGTGCAGGAGGCGCAATGGCCACCAGCTGACACTGACACGGTGAGGCCAGCGGCAGGACAGCAGCACAGCCCGAATCATCCAGGCTTTGCCGGGGGCCTAGCGGGCACAGACCCCGGCCTGGGCACTGTGGGGATGCATGGATGCTCCCGACCTTGTCCCTGAACACAAGAGGCCACTGTCTGGCTGGAACCGAAAGCCAGAGAACAGTAAACCCAAAACACAGCAGTTCAGAATGAGAGATGTCCCAGGCCCCAGGTGGGAAAGGCCGAACTGGCTACAGGTGCCCAGGACTGGGAAGGCTTCCTGGAGGAGGAAGCTTGAATGGGGCCTAGACCCAGCCAGGGAGCACCTCAGAGGTCCTTCCAGGGGATGGACGGAACCCGAAGCGGAAGAGAAAAGCAAATCCGATGACATCACTGTGCTTCCTCCCTCAGGGTTGTACACTGGGGTCACCCCAACACTGAATCTCTGCATTTACCCAGTGTCTCTTCCAGGAAGGGAGCCCTCTTGCCCACTGGTGGGTCCCGGCACCCAGCAGCTGGGGGTGCTCCGTAAATATCTGTGGACCGAATGAATTTGGATGATGAGTGGACCAGTGCCAATGAGGTGGGGGTTCTGCAGTTGAAGAGTGTGGCCCTGCCAGGCGTAGTGACTCACGCCTGTAATCCCAGCACTTTGGGAGGCCGAGGCGGGCAGATCACCTGAGGTCAGGAGTTCGAGACCAGCCTGGCCAACATGGTGAAACCCCGTCTTTACTAAATATATGAAAATTAGCCAGGCCGGGCACGGTGGCTCACGCCTGTAATCCCAGCACTTTGGGAGGCCGAGGGGGGCAGGTCACTTGAGGTCGGAAGTTTGAGACCAACCTGACCAACATGGAGAAACCCCATCTCTACTAAAAAATATTTTAAAAATTAGCCGGGCATGGTGGCACACGCTTGTCCCAGCTACTTGGGAGGCTGAGGCAGGAGAATCGTTTGAACCTGGGAGGTGGAGGTTGTGGGGAGCCAAGATGGCGCCACTGCACTCCAGCCTGGTCAACAACAGCGAAACTCTGACTCAAAAAAAGAAAAGAAGGAAAATTAGCCAGGCATGGTGGCAGGCACCTGTAGTCCCAGCTACTCAGGAGGCTGAGGCAGGAGAATCACTTGAACCCAGGAGGCAGAGGTTGCAGTGAGCCGAGATCTTGCCATTGTCCCCCCCGCCGGGGAAAAAAAACAAACCTAGTCCAAAAAAAAGAAAAAAAAAAAAGTGGGGGGGATTAATTTGTTGTTGTT
>NW_016842161.1:0-906 GCF_001698545.2 Rhinopithecus bieti | reverse complement strand
TGACACTTCTCAAAAGAAGACATTTATGCAGTCAACAAACATGAAAAAAATGCTCATCATCACTGGTCATTAGAGAAATGAAAATCAAAACCACAATGAGATACCATCTCACACCAGTTAGAATGGCAATCATTAAAAAGTCAGGAAACAACAGATGCTGGAGAGGATGTGGAGAAATAGGAACAGTTTTACACTGTTGAAAATTAGTTCAACCATTGTGGAAGACAGTGTGGCAATTCCTCATGGATCTAGAACCAGAAATACCATTTGACCCAGCAATGCCATTACTAGGTATATACCAAAGGATTATAAATCATTCTACTATAAAGACACATGCACATGTATGTTTATAGAAGCACTGTTCACTATAGCAAAGATGTGGAACCAACCCAAATGCCCATCAATGATAGACTGGATAAAGAAAATGTGTTACATATACATCATGGAATAGTAGGCAGCCATTAAAAAGGATGAATTCATGTCTTTTGCAGGGACAAGGATGAAACTGGAAGCCATCATTCTCAGCAAACTAACATAGGAACAGAAAGCCAAACATTGCATGTTCTCACTCATAAGTGGGAGGTGAACAATGAGAACACACGGACACAGGGATGGGAACATCACACACTGGGGCCTGTTGGGGGTTGGGGAGAAAGGGGAGGGAGAGCATTAGGACAAATACCTAATGCATGCGGGCCTTAAAACCTAGATGATGAGTTGATAGGTGCAGAAAACCACCATGGCACATTTATGCCTATGTAACAAACCTGCAGGTTCTGCACATGCATCCCAGAACTTAAAGTAAAATAAATAAATAAATAAAATAAAAAAGTATACCAACAAAATTCTAAACAATGAAATGCCTAATACAGAAATGCTTAATAAAGTTGGAAGCATAAACTTCTT
>NW_016842160.1:0-1099 GCF_001698545.2 Rhinopithecus bieti | reverse complement strand
AAAAAAAATTTGTGTGTGTGGGTGTGTTTTTCTTCTTTTTTTGATCTCGGCTCACCGCAAGCTCTGCCTCCTGGGTTCACACCATTCTCCTGCCTCAGCCTCCCAAAGAGCTGGGACTACAGGCGCCTGCCACTATGCCCGGCTAATTTTTTTGTATTTTTAGTAGAGATGGGGTTTCACTGTGTTAGCCAGGATGGTCTCGATCTCCTGACCTCGTGATCCACCCACCTCGGCCTCCCAAAGTGCTGGGATTACAGGCGTGAGCTACCGCGCCCGGCCAATTTTTGTGTTTTTAGTAGAGATGAGGTTTCACCATGTTGTCCAGACTGGTCTCGAACTCCTCACCTCAAGTGATCCGCCTGCCTTGGTCTCCCAAAATGCTGGGATTACAGGCATAAGCCACTGTGCCCGGCCATAGCTAACGGTTCTTAATTTCAGCCTGCTGCATCCTTCCATGGCGCTTTTCCAGACTGCCACAAAGAGAACCCGTGATACTTACAAAATCCCATGAGTAAATTGCCAGGTTTAGCAATTAAAAATATAGGACACTCCCTCTCTTAAAAAAAATAAAATAAAAGTTGAGGCTGGGTACAGTGGCTCACCCCTGTCATCCCAGCACTTTGGGAGGCCGAGGTGGGAGGATTGCTTGAGCCCAAGGGTTTGAGACCAGCTTGGGGAACATAACGAGACCCCATCTCTCTCTCTTATACATATAAATACACACACTAGTTAACTTTGAATTTCGAATAAACAATGAATAATCTTTTAGTATAAGTATATCTGAATGCATGGGATATACTTATACTAAAAGAAAGATTATTTATTGTTTATCTCATTTTTTCTTTCTTTCTTTCTCTTTTTTTTTTTTTAGAGAAAGAGCCTCCATCGGTCACCCAGGCTAGAGTGCAATGGTGGGATCATAGATCGTGCTAACTTCAAACTCCTGGGCTCAGGTGATCCTGTAGCCTCAGCCTCCTGAGTAGCTGGGACTACAGGCTTGTACCACCACACCTGACTAATGTTTTTTTAAGTTTTTGTAAAGATATGGTCTTGCTGCCGGGCGCGGTGGCTCAAGCCTGTAATCCCAGCACTTTGGGAG
>NW_016842159.1:0-1101 GCF_001698545.2 Rhinopithecus bieti | reverse complement strand
CGTGCGCGCGCCCGCAGACCCCTCCCCCGAGCCCGCCTAGGCCACGCCCAATGCCCGCAGGCCACGCCCCTGCGACCCCGCCAGGGCCCCGCCCTTGTGGCCCACGCGCGGCCCCTCCTTGACCTCCTGCGCTCCGGGACACAACGCAGACGGCCCACCCTTCCGCAGCGTCCCACAGTCGACGCCCGCGCCCCCAAGCAACCCCCAATCCCGAGCGCCACACAAGCCCTGACAAATTAATACCCGAACGCGCGCACTCTGAGCCCCCTCAGGCCCTTCCACCCGGTGCACACTCACGGCCCCCACACTGACGGCCGGGCAGCACGCGCGGGCCCCGCCCCGTCAAGCAGAAACTCACGCTCCGGCCCGCCGGTTTCACTCAAAAATCTTGTTCAGTAAGAGAGACTGGAAGGGGGCCAGGCCCTGCCTGGAGCTGGTAAGGGTTGGGTTCTTAGGCTACAAGTGTGTTCACTTTATGAAGATGCGCGGAAGTACACTTTGGATTTGTGCGCTTTTCCGCGCGTGTATCTCACGTCAATAAAATATATTCAAAAACGACTCGGAGAAGTCTATAGGCTTCTTTAGGCTGCTCAAGGGGTTACCTAAAGGCACGAATGGCAAGGGGTTACCTAAATGGCCTGAAAACGGAAACCCTTGACAGGCAGGCACCCACAAGGCACCTCCTGTGTGCCAAGCCCTGTGCTGGGCACAGAAATGAGACAACCCCAAATGCCTCGAATGAGAGTCCCGGAACTGGAGGGGCCAGAACTGGAGGCTGCACCTCAAAGCTGACTAACCTGCTCCAATCAGGGTGGGAGTCAGCAGAGACCTCTCACAGCAGGGGCGTGGAGCATGAGTCAGGGCTTGCTAGGTGGGCAGAGGACACCATCCCTGTTGCCTGGATGACATCAACACTGTGCCTAGCCCTGGCTTCAGGGAAGCTGTGACCAGAAGTCTTCCTCTGCCCTAACTCACTGAGGGACCTTAAACAAGTCACTGTACTTCTCTGAGCCTCAGATTCCTCCTCCCTGTAGAGGAATCAGGGAATGAAAGTATCCCTTAAGGTTCTAACAACCTAGGATCTGGAATCTCATTCTCTGG
>NW_016842157.1:0-1147 GCF_001698545.2 Rhinopithecus bieti | reverse complement strand
TAGGAAACAACAGGTGCTGGAGAGGATGTGGAGAAACAGGAAAACTTTTACACTGTTGATGGGACTGTAAACTAGTTCAACCATTGTGGAAAACAGTGTAGCGATTCCTCAAGGATCTAGAACTAGAAATACCATTTGACCCAGCCATCCAATTACTGGGTATATACCCAAAGGATTGTAAATCATGCTGCTATAAAGACACATGCACAAGTATGTTTATTGCGGCACTATTCACAATAGCAAAGACTTGGAATCAACCCAAATGTTCATCAGTGACAGATGGAATAAGAAAATGTGGCACATACACACCATGGAATACTATGCAGCCATTAAAAAGGATGAGTTTGTGTCCTTTGTAGGGACATGAATGCAGCTAGAAACCATCATTTGCAGCAAACTATCGCAAGAACAGAAAACCAAACACTGCATGTTCTCACTCATAGGTGGGAATTGAACAATGAGATCACTTGGAGACAGGAAGGGGAACATCACACACCGGGGCCTATTGTGGGAAAGGCCGCCATGACCTATTAACCCTCCACTTCCCGTCTCAGAATCTCAACATGGTCACCTTCGAGTAGAGAGGCCCACCCGCCGCCCACTGTGGGCAGTGCCACCCGCAGATGACACGCGCTCTCCACCACCCAATGCAAACCATGAGAATTTGCAACAGGGGAGGAAAAAAGAACCAAAACTTCCAAGGACCTGCTTTTTTTCTTAAAAGTACTTTAAAAAGGAAATTTGGGCCGGGCGCGGTGGCTCAAGCCTGTAATCCCAGCACTTTGGGAGGCCGAGATGGGCGGATCACAAGGTCAGGAGATCGAGACCATCCTGGCTAACACGGTGAAACCCCGTCTCTACTAAAAAATACAAAAAACTAGCTGGGCGAGATGGCAGGCGCCTGTAGTCCCAGCTACTGGGGAGACTGAGGCAGGAGAATGGCCTAAACCCGGGAGGTGGAGCTTGCAGTGAGCTGAGATCCGGCCACTGCACTCCAGCCCGGGCGACAGAGCGAGACTCCGTCTCAAAAAAAAAAAAAAAAAAAAAAAAAAGGAAATTTGTATTTTTTATTTACATTTTATACTTTTGTACATATTGTTAGGGTCAGCCGTTTTAATGATCTTGGATGACCAAACCAGCCTTTGGA
>NW_016842156.1:0-343 GCF_001698545.2 Rhinopithecus bieti | reverse complement strand
CCGGGCGCGGTGGCTCAGGCCGGGCGCGGTGGCTCAAGCCTGTAATCCCAGCACTTTGGGAGGCCGAGACGGGCGGATCACGAGGTCAGGAGATCGAGACCATCCTGGCTAACACGGTGAAACCCCGTCTCTACTAAAAAAAAAAAAAAAACAAACAAAAAACTAGCCGGGCGTGGTGACGGGCGCCGGTAGTCCCGGCTGCTCGGGAGGCTGAGGCAGGAGAATGGCGGGAACCCGGGAGGTGGAGCTTGCAGTGAGCTGAGATCCGGCCACAGCACTCCAGCCTGGGCGACAGAGCGAGACTCCGTCTCAAAAACAAAAACACACACACACAATGGTGTTG
>NW_016842155.1:0-366 GCF_001698545.2 Rhinopithecus bieti | reverse complement strand
ATTCTATTGTCTATTCTATTCTATTCTCTCTTCTATTCTGTTCTCTATTCTATTCCATTGTATTTTCTATTCTATTGTATTCTCTATTCTATTCTATTCTCTAATCTATTCTATTCTATTCTCTATTCTTTCCTCAATTCTATTCTATTCTCTATTCGATTTTCTATTCTGTTCTATTCTCTATTCTATGCTATTTTATTCTCTATTCTATTCTCTATTCGATTCTATTCTCTATTCGATTCTATTCTCTATTCTATTCTATTATTTTATTTTATTCTATATTCTATTCGATTCTATTCTATTCTCTTATATTCTGCTCTATTCTCTATTCTATTCTATTTTATTCTCTATTCTATTCTATTCTAT
>NW_016842154.1:0-906 GCF_001698545.2 Rhinopithecus bieti | reverse complement strand
TACAAAATTAGCCAGGCATGGTGGCATATGCCTGTAATCCTAGCTACTCGGGAGGCTAAGGCAGGAGAATCTCTTGAATCCTGGAGGCAGAGTTTGTGGTGAGCCAAGATCATGCCATTGCACTCCAGCCTGGGCAACAAGAGCAAAACTCCATCTCAAAAAAAAAAAAAAAAAAAAAAAAAAAAAAAAAAAAAAAAAAAAAAAAAATTTTTTCTCAAAAAAAAAAAAAAAAAAAAAAAAAAAAAAAAAAAAAAAAAAAAATCAGGACAAAATGAAAATATTTATCTCAGAAAAAAATTAGCAAGCAACTAATAACAAAATAATTAATGGCTCTACCCAATGTCCAATGTCCATGAGGCCCAATAACAGGTATTTAACACTTTCCTATTCACTCTGAAAGGTGATGGTAAAAAATAGTGTCTTATTTCTTTAAGGGTATATAGGAAAGAAATGCAAAAATAGGGGGAAAACGTAGATCCTATGTTTTCCATATCAATTTTGAAAGTTACATGAATTCATATAAACAGATTTCAAAATTATACAGTTCTAAAACTCACACGGTTTCTATCTAAAAAATAACAAGTTTCCACTAAACTTTATAGAAGAGAATGTTTAATACTATATAACAAAGGCCGGGTGTGGTGGCTCACACCTGTAATCCCAGCACTTTGGGAGGCCGAGGCAGGTGGATCACGAGGTCAGGAGACCGAGACCATCCTGGTTAACACGGTGAAACCCTATCTCTACTAAAAATACAAAAATATTAGCTGGGCATGGTGACGGGTGCCTGTAGTCCCAGCTACTCAGGAGGCTGAGGAGGAGAATGGCGTGAACCCGGAAGGCAGAGCTTGAGCCGAGATCACACCACTGCACTCCAGCCTGGGCGACAGAGCGAGACTCTGTCTC
>NW_016842153.1:0-717 GCF_001698545.2 Rhinopithecus bieti | reverse complement strand
GAATCTACAAGGAATTTAAACAAATTTACAAGAAAAAAACAACCTCATCAAAAAGTGGGCAAAGGATTTGAACAGACACTTCTCAAAAGAAGATATTTGTGTGGCCAACAAGCATATGAAATAAAGCTCATCATCACTGGTCATTAGAGCAATGCAAATCAAAAGCACAATGAGATACCATCTCACGCCAGTTCAAATGGCAATCATTAAAAAGTCAGGAAACAACAGATGCTGAAGAGGATGTGGAGAAATAATAATGCTTTTACACTGTTGGTGGAAGTGTAAATTAGTTCAACCATTGTGGAAGACAGTGTGGCGATTCCTCAGGGATCTAGAATCAGAAATACCATTTGACCCAACAATCCCATTTCTGGGTATACACCCAAAGAATTATAAGTCATTCTACTATAAAGACAAATGCACACGTATGTTTATTTCAGCACTATTCACAATAGCAAAGACTTGGAACCAACCCAAATGCCCATCAATGATAGGCTGGATAAAAAAAATGTGGCACATATACACCATGGAATACTATGCAGCCATAAAAAAGAATGAGTTCATTTCCTTTGCAGGAACATGGATGAAGCTGGAAACCATCATTCTCAGCAAAATAGCACAGGAACAGAAAATCAAACACCTCATGTTCTCACTCATAACTGGGAGTTGAACAGTGAGAACACATGGGCACAGGGAGGGGAATATCACACACCGTGG
>NW_016842152.1:0-330 GCF_001698545.2 Rhinopithecus bieti | reverse complement strand
CTCAAAAAAAAAAAAAAAAAGAAAATGTTCTGTAGTTAAACAGCAGTGATGGCTGCACACCATTGTGAATGTACTAAAACCAATTAATTCTAATCCTTTAAAATGGTGGATCTTATGTGAATTATATCTCAATTGTATCTAAATAAATAATAATTTGTAAAGGCCTCAGGAGAGGAGCTGAGTAATGAGGACTTAATCCCTGACTTTGCACACTACCCATCACGCAGTCTCCAGTCCCTCATACTCATCAGGAGCCTTGTGCAACACAACCTTTGCACTTGAGGCCCCCTCTGCTTGGAATGCTGATCTGCCTGCCCCAGCATGTCAAAC
>NW_016842151.1:0-329 GCF_001698545.2 Rhinopithecus bieti | reverse complement strand
CTAATGCTGTGAAGAAAGTCAGTGGTAGCTTGATGGGGATAGCATTGAATCTATAAATTACTTTTGGCGGTATGGCCATTTTCATGATATTGATTATTCCTGTCCATTAGCATGGAATTGTTTTCCATTTGTTTGTGTCCTCTCTTATTTCCTTGAGTGGTGGTTTGTAGTTCTCCTTGAGGAGGTCCTTCACATCCCTTGTAAGTTGTATTCCTAGGTATTTTATTCTCTTTTTGGCAATTGTGAATGGGAGTTCACTCATGATTTGGCTCTCTGTTTGTCTATTATTGGTGTATAGGAATGCTTGTGATTTTTGCACATTGATTTTG
>NW_016842150.1:0-1166 GCF_001698545.2 Rhinopithecus bieti | reverse complement strand
GAGGAAATTAAAGTGACCAGTTTGGAAAAATAAAACATTAGTGAATATCCCAAATCATGCACATTATAGTTTTATCAAAAGGTGTATGCTATGATCTGAATGTTTGTGTGCCCCCCCCCCCAAAATTCATAGGTTGAAATCCTAACCTCCAATGTTATGGCATTATAAGGAGATGGGGTCTTTGGAAGGTGATTAGGTCACAAGGGTGAATCCCTCATGAATGGGATTAGTGTCCTTATAAAAGAGGCCCAAGAGAAACCCCTTCCCCCTTCCACACAGCTAGAAGGTGCCATCTGTGAACCAGAAATCAGGACCTCACCAGATTCTGAATCTGAGGATACCTTGATTTTGGACTTCCTAGCCTCCAGAGCTGAGAAATAAATTTCTGTAGTTTATTGCCTACCAAGCTTATGGTATTTTGTTAAGGCAGCCCAAATGGACTAAGACAGTATATTACAGTTTATCTGCCCTAAAATCAAGTGTAAGAAAAACATTGCACTGTAGTAAACTTTACATTTCCACAGCAAGGACAGAAAAAAAGTGAAATGATTATCTAGATCACTGAGGAAAAAAACTGCTGCAAGATCTACTTTGGGTAATTCAAATGAAAGGAGAGATGTCCATCCCACCTCCCAGCTTGAAATTACTCAAATTGATACCTCAATTTTCCAGTGTGTTTTAAAATATAGTTACAAGATGGAAGACAAATTATGTATTCCACACCTTCCTCTTTCTGGAAGGACTATCGCCAAACCATTTCCAAAAAATGAGACCATACTGTTTCTTAAGACATCATGAGGAGATTTCCCACTGGGTTATGAATCAGGCAGAGAAACAGCAAAGACAGGAAGTTAGTATTCTGTTTTTAAAATATCAGTTATTGGCCCTGGCACATTGGCTCACACCTGTCATCCCAGCACTTTGGAGGGCCAGGTGGGTGGATCACTTGAGGCCAGGAGTTTGAGACCAGCCTGGCCAACATGGTGAAACCCTGTCTCTACAACAAATACAAAAATTAGCCAGGTGTGGTGGTGGGCGCCTGTAATCCCAGCTATTAGGGAGACTGAGGCATGAGACTTGCTTGAGCCCGGGAGGCCGAGGTTGCAGTGACCTGAGATCAGACCACTGCACTCCAGCCTGGGTGACAGAGAGAGATCCCATCTCAA
>NW_016842149.1:0-657 GCF_001698545.2 Rhinopithecus bieti | reverse complement strand
TGTACCAGGTGGTACGGGAGATGTGTAGCTGACTATTGTAAAACTTTTCTTCAAGGAAATTAAGCAAACAAAGAAGTGTAATAAATATACCAAACTGGTAAGTATCATAAAGGAGGTATAATCAAATGTTCTGGGAGTCCGGAGGCAGAAGAGGTGACTTCCAACAGGAAGAGGTGGTGAGTTTTGGAGGAGGTGGGGCCTAAATGGAGACTGAGGATGAGTATGGTCTTCAAGGTGGTGGGCAGGGCCTGGGACAGGAAGATTGAATGGGGAGCAGCCTATGTATGGGGGACAAAATGACCAAGTTACAGAGTTTGAACATAACGGAAATAGGACGGGAAATTTGATGCGTTTCAGTTTGATTGAAGGAATTTTTCAGAGGCACTGGAACTGAGGTGAAACTGTGAGAGCAGCGATTAAGTCACTTGTAATAATTTGGGTACTGCGCTAGGCCCAGAACTTCAGCAGTGAAATTAGAAGAATATGAGCCCAGGCCTCCGGAATTCCCAGCTTATGGAGGCAAACTGATATAGAGGATTATAATAACGCATGATGAAAAGCAGAGGTTTACTGGGGGATCTGTAGCAGGGGAATCAGTGTGGTCCAAGGGTCAGAGATTTAAAACAAAACAAAACTTCAAGTCTCAGAAAAGTGATC
>NW_016842148.1:0-1167 GCF_001698545.2 Rhinopithecus bieti | reverse complement strand
TTTCAGACTCAAATATTTTCATTTGTTTAGCAATAAGTAGCATTTTCTATTATGTCTTCTAATTATTACCTTGAACAGCTATTCAAATCTTATTATAGATACTGGACTTTTTTTTTTTTTTTTTACCAGTTCTATCATTTCCAACCAAACAGATTATGTACTCCTTGAGCTAAGGACTGTATCAGATTTCTTTTCATTAATCATAATGCCTACTAGCCTCTGGATAAGTCAGCTCAATACTTTGTACTGATTTTATTTTTACCTGTCTCAAAGTTTCACAAAGAAAGTTAAAATAACTTTCAGTCTTTTATGATACCACTTTTGATTATTTAAAAGAATAGAAAACAAATGGCACAAATGCCCTTCTTTTTCTCTGCTCAAAACATTCTATTTCTAAAACTCCTATTCAAATGAAGATATTTTCATAGAATTTTCCAGTTTCTCTTCTTCTTCAGGTCAGTCTATTGATAATTTGAATCTGAATCAAAGATTTGTAAAATCTTAAGTAAAATATTAAGTAAAACCTACAAAATAGAAACTGCATGTAAATTATGATCATAAGTAATAAAAAAAAGTTATACTATAAAGCAACTAAAGTAGAATTGCATACATAAAGATATTATCAGTAATAGCCTCACAGTTACTGTGATGTAGTAACATTGAATGGCTTTTCTCTTGTTCCGTGGATCCACCTCCCCATGAAATTTCTATAAACAGCATATACAACATTGTATTCTTTACAAAAAACAGTGTGGGCTTTATAATTATTGTTTAACGTATCCCAAATGTCATTATGAGAGTTTTGAAGCCAGTGAGTATCTTTTATTTCTCCAACATCATTTCCAGGACTCTGTTTGGCATACAGTAATGCTGTCAAGTATCAAGAATGTCTTACATGTTAATCAGGGGAGGTTTTTTGCTTTGTATATGTTTATATATGAATTACACATAATTTATCCATATTCAAACAAAATTACAGACTGTCCTCTATGTGGTCCTCCCCTGAAAAGAGCTAGTTGAGCCAAAGCTGGGTCAATGAGACCCATCCCTAGGGTTTTTGTAATTAGGATCAGAAAATTCATTAAGGCAATCTCTCTGTCTCTATTCCCCCTGAAACGCTGCCTCCCCTTCTTTGGCCTTTTCCTCCCTCCATCTCTTTATCTTAGC
>NW_016842147.1:4998-8034 GCF_001698545.2 Rhinopithecus bieti | reverse complement strand
AGTTGCAGATATAATACTTCTTTACTCCTAAATATTTCCTAAAACAAGGCCATTCTCTAATATAACCATAGTATAATTATCAAAACCAGGAAATTAACATGGATACAGAATTAGGATATAATGTTCAGACCTTATTCGCAAGTTGCCAATTATCCCAATACTGCTCTTTACAAAAAAACAAAAAAAAACAAAAAAAACAAAATCCCTCTGGTTCATGCCCAATCCACGCTTACATTCTGTTTCTATGAGTTTTAACTATTTTAGATACTTTATATAAGTAAAATCATGCAATATTTGTCCTTCTGTGACTAGCTTATTTCACTTAGCATAATGTCTTCAAGGTTCGTCTCTGTTGGTGCATATGACAGCTAGTTCCTTCTTTTAAAGGTTGAATAATAGTCCATTGTATGTATATACCATATTTTCTTTATCTATTCATCTGTAGATAGACTTTTGGGCTGTTCCCACATTTTGGCTATTGTGAATAGTGCTGCAATGAACACGAGAGTGCAAATATCTCTTCTATATCCTGATTTCAATTCTTTTGGATAAATTCCCAGAAGTAGAATTGCTGGGTGATATAGTTCTATTTTAATTTGGTGAGGAATCTCCATATTGTTTTCCAAAGCGGCTATAGCATTTTACATTCCCATTGACAGTGTACAAGGATTCCAATTCTTCCAAATCCTTGCCAATACTTGTTTTGTTTTTTTAATAAGTCATCCTAACAGGTGTTAGGTGATGGCTCATTGTGGTTTTAATTTGCATTTCCTTGATGATTAGTGATGTTGAGCATCTTTTCATATACCTGTTGGCCATCTGTACATCTTCTTTGGAGAAATGTCTATTCAAATCCTTTTTTCATTTTTTAACTAGGTTATGTGTTGTTCTGCTTTTGAGTTATAGAAATTCCTTATATGTATTTTGGATTATTTATCAGACACATGGCTTGGAAATATTTTCTCCCATTCTGTAGACTGCCTTTTCCCTCCATTAATCATTTCCTGTACTGTGCAGAAGCTTTTAGTTTGATGTATCCACGTTCTTCTTATAATTCCCCTGCTCAGCCCTGGAGTTGGTCATTTCTCCAAAAGCCAGGACTCCTTAGTGGACAGTGGTACTTGGAAACCAAGATCTAGGTACTAGATGTGTTCTTTGCTATCGAGGCTTCCAATCTTTTTTTATATGCATTTTTTACTTAGTCATAATAACTAGATATTTGCAATTTTAAATCCTGTGTTTTCTACTTTTAAATCTTTTCATATTCAGAAATTTTAATGGTTGTATAGTATTTCTTTCAGTGGAAGTAATATAACATGGTCTTGGTTTGCTTCCTATTTTCACAATTAAGAAAACAAACCTGGAATAAGCCTATCTATTGAAAACAGCCTTTTCATATTTCGGATTAAAAGGAAAATTATTTGGTGAAAGGTTATTAGTAATTTAATAACCCTTGGTACAAACTGCAAAGCTGCTCTCCAAAAGGAGTGTCCTAATCACAATACAGGAGAATCAGTTTGCTTTATTTTACACTTACTTCTAATGGGTTATTATCACTAAACTTTTAATTTTGCTATTTGAGAAACATACAAGCATTTCTTAGTAGTCATCTCTCCTACCAACAAGTACAAGATAAAACTGCCTTTGTAGAACGACTTGGAGTGTACTAGTAAGGTCTTTCATTTCCACTTAATCCATACCCTGTGAGTTGTCATTATTTCTGTGAGGTGGGAACCTAAACTTCAGAAAAGTTTGTTCAAAGTCACACATCTACTAAGTAAAAGTTTAAAAGAAGAATGGACTCTGGCATCAGCTTTGTGAGTCTGATTCTTGTTTCCACAGCTGTGTAACTGCTACGTTATTTGAACCCTCCAGCCCTCGATTTCCTCATATATAAAATAGGGATAATAGTACTTACCTCATAAGGATATTGTGACTATGAAATGAGTTATTTTATGTAATACATAACTTAGAGTAGTATCTACCACATAAGTCCTATCTAAATGTTAACTGCTGTTATCATTAAGATGGTGGCAAACTACGAGTTTTAAGGGAACTAAATGTTGTATGTCTACCAACTGTGTGATCGATGTTTTACCGGGTTCTCTGATTTAACCTTCTCAATTTTTTGAGACAGGATTTTATGCTTATTTCTGCCTATTTTGCAGCTAAGGAATAGAAAGTTCTGAGAAGTAAAACTAGTAGACTCTCAATCTGCAGGTGACTGAAGCTAGGAAAGCTTAAGTCACTCGAGCCAGCGGCGAAGGCTGGGACTCGAACCCCGGTCTTACCCCAAAGTCGGCGGGCTACGATGATTTAAACAGAAACACATCGAGAGACCAAGCGGGTGTGTTACGACGGGAAGATTAGGTGTTCCTTGCACCTCTGTCCCAGCACTTTAATGTCGCCTCATTGTCTTTGTCTTTTTTCGAGCAGTTTTACAAGTCCCTGGCCCGTAAACCCCCCTGTCCCTCGAGCCATCCCCACAGTGGACTCCTCAGGTCCTCAGCCCTCACCTGGCCCGGTCGAGATCCGGACCTGACCATCTCTCGCAGCCTCAGAGAAGCCCAGACCGAAGGAAGTGAAACCTCACGGTAAAAGAATTAACCGCCGTGGGCTCCCGGACCTTCTTGGCCCGCCTGCCGAACTTCCGCTTCCGGAAAGGATCCCGCCGAACGCCGCGCTTCATAGTCTGCGACCCGCATCCACTCCCTTTCTCCTGCTCCAGGCCCAGCGCCTTGGGCGTGCGCAATAGATCCCGCCGGCTTCCCGGCTCGTCACCCACCGGCAGGGGTAGGAGAAGCCAATAGACGGCGAACGGGGCGGGGCCTAGGCCTGGCTGGGGCGGGGCCGGGGCGGGGTCGCTAAGAAAAGAGTTAAGCGGTGCGGTTCCAGGGCTTGCGGTGGGGAAACAGGGGCGAGAACCCGCCAGCACCAGAGGAAGGGACAGGGGTAGGAGGCGGATAGTGAATTTCAGAAGAAATTGCGCGCGACTTTTTGGGTTTTCGCTCTTTATTTTTATTTTGGCATCGTGTG
>NW_016842147.1:0-4298 GCF_001698545.2 Rhinopithecus bieti | reverse complement strand
AGAACAGTTTTTGCATTTCCAAGTAGTTTTTTTTTTTTTTAAGTCAAAAGAATGATATTTTGTGATGTGAAAACTTACCTGAAAATCATCTGTGTTGTAAAGTTTTGTTGGAACAGAGTCACACTAATGTGTTTATACATTATCTGTGCTGTAACTGCCAAAGTTAAGTATTTGTGATAGAGACCATCTAGCCTGCCAAACCTAAAATATTTACTGTCTGGGCCTTTACAGAAGAAGTTTGCTAATCACTAGCATAGAGGCTGCTTGGGGAAAAGGCAAGTATGGGTGTAAACAAGTTCTCTCCTCCTGCATCCGTTCTCTGCCCTCTCCTTGGACTGACATCAGTCAGACATGCCCTCCAGCTTCAGGTTCTGTTTAGTCAATAGAAGAGGGAGAGAATAGGATATTCTTCCTATCTCAGCACCATATGGCTGATGCACTGGCCCTCTGCATCATCAGGGGAGCCCCTGGAGCTCCAGTCCTCTCACACTCTAATAAAACATGTCCTTCCCTTTGTCCCTTCAGTCTTAGGGGTGATAATGGTTTGCTAGTCCCTGGGTGCCTCAACCCCCTTGTTGTTTTCCTTGTCCATTCTGTAAACTTTTTAATTATCTTCAAAACTCTAGATTGTCTTCTGTTTCCTGTGAGGACCAGATTGATAGGAAGTCCAGATGAAATATATTGGTAGCTGGGAGGGGATGAGGGAACCTAAGGCAGGTGGTGGTGAGGGAAGGTGAAGAGGACATATTTGAGAGATGCATAGGAGGTAAAATGGAGAGCACTTGCTGACAGAGTTGGAAAGTAAGGCAGTGGGGAGGTATTTGTTGACCCTGGTTTCTGGGTTTTGTATCTTGGCAGGTGGTGGGAGAGATCCGCACTTAGGAAGGAAGCTTATGAACTCATTTCTCTCCAACATTTTATTATGAAAAAAATACAAACCAGAAAAGTCATTTTTGGATATGTTAAGTTAGGGATTACTTTGGAATCATCCAAGAAAAGATGTCAAGTTGGCTACCAGATAGTTGAGTCTGGAGCGTGGCAAAGACATGTGGGCTGCAAATACACCTTTCTGAGTTGCCTGTGGCTTCCGAACTTGGCTCTGAAATTAATTTCTCAAGAAAGCCTCTCTATCTTGCCCCTGCAAACTATCTGTGTGCCCCATGCTACTATGTAGTAGCATCGTTTCTCACAATTATAAACTTGTGTCTAGTTATGTAATGTAACTTGTGTTTAGTTATGCAACTTGTGTTTAGTTATGTAATGTCTGTCTTCCTAAGTAGAATTTAATCTCTATGAAAGCAGGGACCTCACCTTGTTCAAAGCAGTATCCCCAGTGCCTAGCACAATCCCTTGCACTCGTAGGAATTTCTTAATTATTTGTTGAATAAACCAATGAATCAACCATTGTTTGGACTGCTTTGGTGCGTTGGGGCTGACAGCTACTTGAATGTCCGAGGCTCAGGATTATCCAGGACTAGCCCTTTGAGTTTGGTCCAGAGGTTTAGTCCCTCTAGTATCATGGATACACAGCTCTGCTTGTCTATCCAGTCTTTCATAATTCAGCACGTTGGACCAATGACTTTGCCAATTGGCTCACCTCTGAAGTGTGAAAGTCTCTGTTTAGGTTTGACCATGTTCCAGTTTATAGGAAATGACCAAAGTTGAAAGTACATGAAGATCTAAACTAAAAACACAGATTTATGGCCAGGACCTAAGATTCAAAAAGTTAAGAGGCTATGGATAAAAAGTCACACGTTGGGAGCGTGAGCTCAGTTTTGCTTGGAAGGATCTGAGAGACTGTGTTATTGCCTCTCCTCAAGCCATTTAGTGCTCTCTGGGGCTATTTTGAAACCAAAGGTTCTTGGCCTTTTGAGATAATATACAAATTTGAGAAGTTGCTCAAAGCTTTATAATTTTTTCTTCAGAAAAATGCTAAAGAGCGCATTTTGGAAACATAGTTTTATATATAATGTTATCAGAGGCATTCAGGAGCCTCTCCAAGGATTTCAGGTTAAGATTCCTATATTAACCTAATTCAAAACCAGCCTTCCACACTGGGGTGTCCAGCTCCTTCTGTTGCAGGGCCCTGGTGGTCCTGGAAGTGGTTGGTTAACTAGGGATGGTAGGTCCCTGATGGAATAGCATCAAGGAGAGGAAGGGCATGGAGCATAGAGAAAATGGAATTGAGCCATAATCTTTGCATTTCCCACTGAAGCTTTTGTATCTGCAGTCTTCACTTTAATCAAAATAGCTTAATTTAGGAAAGAAAGAGCCCACTGTTTTTGCTTTATAAAATCCTGATTTTATTGCTTCCTAAAATTTGTTTTAAAGGAGAAATGCAAACCATATGTTACAAGTGCCTTCATTTGACAGTTTAACTGGGGTCATGCAGGACTCTGTAGATATTGTTCATTATGATAGGAAAGCCAGTAGGATGGGTCTGACAAGGATCTGTTGGCAGCAAGAATCAAGGGACTCCCTTTGGAATTATCTGATCACAAGGAAGAAATGGTTGGGGAAAATGTGCCATGTTTGTGGGTCAGATGTGAACTTTAATACAGCACAATGACAGTCACTTATTGCCCTGCAGACTCTGAAGACTTGTGCCTGACCCAAAGAGAGAAACATTAATAATGATTAAAATGTTAAAATTTTGTTTTATTAAAATATTTGTAAGGCAGTGTAGCAGATGCGGGTGGCTTGTTATTGTGAACATCTATGACTTCCTAGCCTAGAGCCTTTTTTTCTGGAGCAAAAGGAACAAGCTGAGGCAAGCTGGAAAGGCAGAACATTAATTCCCCTGGAAGAAGCCCTCAGTCAATGACAGGTGAGGATTATCCAGTGATGGATGAAGAGCTTCCTCCCCCTTCGATTGGGATAACTCTGAGATGTGTTCTATGTTGTCTCCCGGAGTTCCCCAGCAGTATTGGGGTATAGAGGTAACTGGCTAGATAACACACCATTTATTAGCTTTCTTCCCATCACTACAATATCTTACTCTTCCTATCCCTGTTCCACTGTTCCTGGGATCACCTCCTAAATAAACTATTTGCATGTAAATCTCTGTCTCAGGGATTATTTCAGGTGGGGGGGGGGTGGTGGGAGGAATCCCATACCTAGACAGGCCCTGAGGATATATATAAGGCATCATAGATTTGGAGTCAGACAGATCTGGATTCAAATTATTTCTCATCAGTGACATTGAACAACTTTTCTAAGATTGTTTCTTAGAGATAATGACACTGACTTCATAAGATCATATTGTAAGGAAAAATTAGAGAATGTATAAAGCACTATACACAGTGGCTTACATATGGTAAGTGCTTAATAAATGTTGGCTATTATCATTAATACAGTATTTGTAATATTGTTAATACAGCATAGCCCAGGTAGAGGGCAAAGCACAAAGCTGTTTTCCATCCTTGGGGTGACTGCAGAAGCAGGTTGATTTGGCAGATGTGCTGTAGGTACTGTGTCCCTAGTGAGCAGCTGTGGCATAGCAATATCAATAGCTTAGAGCAAGCATTGCCCCAGTGAACCAGGGCAGGAGAGGAGGAAGATGGCGCACACCAAGTGGTGGCTCAAAAGATGAGCAACTGGCAGTGCAACAATGGTATCGCCAATTGTGCTTAGTCTCAGTAAGCACCGATAGCTACAGCACCAATAACTTCATGTCTGTGTCTAGTACACACTTTGATCATTGGAATTTCATTAGCCTCACTCTTGGGGGATTATGTTGAAGGCTAACAAGACTAAGTTTCTGATTTCAACTTGCTTTCCCAAATGTACAAAGGACTCTTGCTTTTGTTACATGTATGAACCTAATTTGTTATTTTAAAGTCTTTCAAATGGGGCTGTCTGTCCCCCTTTATTCTCTATTTGCAGACAAGACCATATTTCAGTTATTTGGCCACAGTGAAAGAGAAACTGAGAGACACCAAGAATCTGAGGCAGGTTAAAGGATTTCACTCATTCTCGAATCCTGATTAATTACAGTGCCAGGTTTCACCTGTAGTGCTTCAGCCTTCTCAAACAGCCTTAGGTTCCAGAGCAGATAGAAATGAGGGGCCACTCACATGGATACATATGTAACAAACGTGCACATTGTGCACATGTACCCTAGAACTTATAGTTAAAAAAAAAAAAAGAAATGAGCGGCCACTTTGGCTAGGAAGGCAGACAGCAGGTAGGATTAGTTGTTGCCCATCTCTGCAGGTGCAGCCCAGTGCTGTGGGGGAAGAATCTGTTTAAGTCCCTTTTATTGTTTCACTCGAGTCAGAAATCAAGGACCATGGTAA
>NW_016842146.1:0-716 GCF_001698545.2 Rhinopithecus bieti | reverse complement strand
AACACCAGAAAGATACTGCTCGAGAAGAGCAACCCTAAGACATATAATCGTCAGATACACCAAGGTTGAAATGAAGGAAAAAATGTTAAAGGCAGCCAGAGAGAAAGGCTGGGTTACCCACAAAGCGAAGCCCATCAGACTAACAGCGGATCTCTTGGCAGAAACCCTATAAGCCAGAAGAAAGTGAGGGCCAGTATTCAATATTCTTAAAGAATTTTCAATCCAGAATTTCATATCCAGCCAAACTAAGCTTCATAAGCAAAGGAGAAATAAAATCCTTTACAGACAAGCAAATGCTGAGAGATCTTGTCAGCACCAGGCCTGCCTTACAAGAGATCCTGAAGGAAGCACTAAACATGAACCAGGACCAGCCACTGCAAAAACATACCAAATTATAAAGACCACTGATGCTATGAAGAAACTGCATCAACTAATGGGCAAAATACCAGCTAACATCATAATGACAGGATCAAATTCACACATAACAATATTAACCTTAAATGTAACAGGCTAAATGCCCCAATTAAAAGGCACAGACTGGCAAATTGGATTAAGAGTCAAGACCCATCAGTGTGCTGTATTCAGGAGACCCACCTCATGTGCAAAGACACACATAGGCTCAAAATAAAGGGATGGAAGAATATTCACCAAGCAAATGGAAAGAAAAAAAAAAAAAAAGCAGGGGTTGCAATCCTAGTCTCTGATAAAACAGACTT
>NW_016842145.1:0-716 GCF_001698545.2 Rhinopithecus bieti | reverse complement strand
TTTTTGCCATAGTCTTCAATGTGCTCCCAATATCACTGTTTTGGTTTTAGAGGACCTGTTTTCAAACTGTGCCTTCCAGAAGAAAGTTATAACTCCCTGAGTGGAATGCACACATCACCAAGCAGTTTCTCAGAAAGCTTCTCTCCAGTTTTTATCTGATTATATTTCGTCTTTCACCATAGGCTCGAATGTGATCCCAAATATCCTTTCACGGATCCATCCAAGAGGGAGTTTCCAAGCTGCGTAATGTAAAGAAAGCTTCATCTATGTGAGATGAATAAACATAGCAAAAAGCACATTCACAGAAAGCTTCTTTCCACTGTTTATCTGAAGATATTTCCTTTTTCACCATAGTCCAGAATGTGCTCCCAAAGAACCCTTCGTGGATCCGTCCATGACAGTGTCCAAGATGTGTAATGTAAAGAAAGCGTTATCTATGTGAGATGATTACACATATCACTGAGTAGTTTTCTAGAAAGCTTCTTTCCAGATTTGTCTGAGGCTATTTCCCTTTTCACCATCGGCATCAACATGCTCCCAAATATCACTTGGTACCTGTTTCTCCAAAAGGGTTTCCCGGACGCTGTATGGAAGGGAGGTATAACACTGTCACTGAAATGCACACGTCACAAAGCAGTTCCTCAGAAAGCTTCTCTCCAGTTTCGGGCTGAACATATTTCCTTTTTCACCTTTAGCCTCAAAGTGCTGCCGAATAT
>NW_016842144.1:0-998 GCF_001698545.2 Rhinopithecus bieti | reverse complement strand
TGGGTGTGATGGCACGTGCTTGTAATCCCAGCTACTGGGGAGGCTGAGGCAGGAGAATCGCTTGAAACAGGGAGGCAGAGGTTGCAGTGAGCGGAGATCGTACCATTGCATTCCAGCCTGGACAACAAAAGCAGAACTCTCCCTCAAAAAAAAAAAAAAAAAAAAAAGAAAGAAAGAAAGAAAAAAAGAAAAAATTGATGTTAGAAGGCTATATCATATTTATTCCATGTTAGACATTTGCAATATCACGGCATGATTAAATTATAACAGCAACTCCAAAAAAAATACATATATATACACCCAAACTTGTTATCATAGTCTATATCCACAATCAGATTTTAAAAAATCACAAAACTAACGTTCTGGAAAATCAAATTGTGTCACCAATAGTAAGACCCCTGATGCTAAATATAAATTAACTATATTTACCATGATTTGTTTTACAATGTAATAATTCAGTTGGAATACTTGTATATTCACTATCTTATGTCATATTTTATTGTTTTCTTTGACTGCTTCAAAAACTGCTAATTTTAATACAAGTTCCAAGTTTAGGAAAAAAGACACATTTTCACAGTGCTTTATATTTTTCAGAGAATATTTGCATTCATTACGTCAACTGCAATTCATAGGAATTCTGTGTGCTCAGATGTCATTACACTACTTCTCAGGTGAATAGTTTAGTGGATTTATTAACAATTTATAAAAAATTAGAGGACGGGCATGGTGGCTCATGCCTGTAATCCCAGCACTTTGGGAGGCTGAGGCGGGCGGTTCACCTGAGGTCAGGAGTTCGAGACTAGCGTGGCCAATATGATAAAACCCCATCTATACTAAAAATACAAAAATTAGCTGGGTGTGATGGCACGCACCTGTAATCCCAGCTACTGGGGGCGCTGAGGCAGGAGAATCGCTTGAACCAGGGAGGCAGAGGTTGCAGTGAGCGGAGATCGTACCATTGCATTCCAGCCTGGACAACAAAAGCCCAACTCCCTCTC
>NW_016842143.1:0-2513 GCF_001698545.2 Rhinopithecus bieti | reverse complement strand
TTTTGAGATGTAGTTTTGCTCTTTTTGCCCAGGCTGGAGTGCAATGGCGCAATCTCGGCTCACTGCAACCTCACTTTCCGGGTTTAAGCAATTCTCCTACCTCAGCCTCCCAAGTAGCTGGGATTACAGGCACCTGCTACCACACCGGGCTAATTTTTTGTATTTTGGTAGAGATGGGGTTTCACCATGTTGGTCAGCTGGTCTCGAACTCCAGACCTCAGGTGATCCACCCACCTTGGCCTCCCAAAGTGTTGGGTTTACAGGCATGAGCCACCATGCCCAGCTACTATTTTCATTTATTTCCTTGCCCAGTACACAAATTTATTTGGCTTCTTTTCCTTTTTTTTTTTTTCCTCAGTCTCACTTTGTCACCGAGGCTGGAGTGCAGTGGTGCAAGCTCGTGCAACCTCCGCCTCCCAGGTTCAAGTGATTTTCCTGTCTCAGCCTCCTAAGTAGCTGGGACTACAAGCATGCACCACCACGCCTAGCTAACTTCTGTATTTTAGTACAGATGGTATTTCACCATGTTGCCCAGGCTGGTCTTGACCTTAGCTGATCCACCCGCCTTAGCCTCCCAAAGTGTTCTTTTCCTTTCTACATGTTATAGCCATTGGAAAGTTATGTGATGTCTTTTCTTTAATTCTGAAACCTTTAATTTTATGATAGACTTGAGGCTTGAAGGTATGCGATGGAGGATAATGGAAGATGGTACCTAGAGATGGGGTTTAATGTTGTTTGTTCAGCGAATCTGCACAGGAATGAGCTTCTTGATTCTTGTCTCTTAGTGTGGGAAGTTCACTTTCACCCATCCAACCCAGATCATCTGTTTACCTGCTCTGAAGATGGATCCCTCTGGCACTGGGATGCTTCCACAGATGTACCTGAAAAGTCGTCACTCTTTCACCAAGGTAAAATTTTTTAATGAATACTCTTACGTGTAATCTCTCTTTTTTTTTTTTTAAGACAGAGTCTCACTCTGTCACCCAGGCTGGAATGCAGTGGCACGATCTCAGTTCACTGCAACCTCCGCCTCTGGGGTTCAAGTGATTCTTGTGCTTCGAGAGGAGTGGGGACTACAGTCATGCACCACCATGCCTGGCTAATTTTTTTTTTTGTATTTTTAGTATAGATGGGGTTTCACCATGTTGGCCAGGCTGGTCTCGAACTCCTGATCTCAAATGATCCACCTGCCTCAACCTCCCAAAGTGCTGGGATTACAGGAGTGAGCCAGCATGTTTGGCCTTTTTCTTTCTTTTTTTTTCTTTTTTTTTTTGGATACAGAGTCTTAGTCATCCAGGCTGGAGTGCAATGGTGCAATCTTGGCTCAGTGCAACCTCTGCCTCTCGGGTTCAAGCTTTTCTTGTGCCTCAGCTTCCCTAGTAGCTGGGATTACAGGTGTGTGCCACCACACCTGGCTAATTTTTTTGTATTTTTAGTAGAGATGAGGTTTTGCCGTGTTGGCAAGGCTGGTTTCGAACTCCTGGCCTTAAGTGATCTGCCACCTCAGCCTCCCCAAAGTGCTGGGATTACAGGCGTGAGCCACTGTGCCCAGCCTGTTATGTGTAATTTTATCATACTTTAATTTTGTTTTGTTTTGTTTTGTTTGAGACAGGGTCTCACTCTGACATGCAGGCTGGACTGCAGTGGCATGATCACAGCTTGCTACATCCTCGCCCTCCTGGACTCAAGCAATCCTCCTGCCCCAGCCTCCCAAATAACTGAGAGCAGAGGTTCTTACAACCACAACCAGCTAATTTAAAAAAAAATTTTTTTGTACAGACGAGCTCTCACTATTCTGCCCAGGCGTGTCTTGAACTCCTGCGCTCAAGCGATCCTCCTGCCTGGGCCTCCCAAGGTGCTGCTGTTATAAGCATGAGCTGCTGTACCCAGCCTTATTATACTTTTAAATACCAAATTAGACATCCTTGTAGTTTTTACTTAATGGCAAAACATTTTTATTCTCTTGCCTCAGAGTAAATTTGAGTATCACAGGGCTTGAAATCTGACTGTCAAGTTACTTACTACTGTATGGCTGATGGCTAGAAATGCTGTAAGCTGGCTCACTTGAGACAGCCAAGGTTCTTCTTTGTGAGTGCCATTAACCTAGACCCTTATGCCATAGCATAGACACAGGCAAATCTTTTATATTGCATTGCCAAGTTTATGTGAATGGCAAGAAAAAAGTTGATATTTGATGTAACTGAGGGTACTGGTTTTTTCCCAAGTTGGGCCGGGTGTGGTGGCTCACGCCTGTAATCCCAACACTTTGGGAGGCCGAGGCGGGTGAGTCATCTGAGGTTGGGAGTTCGAGACCAGCCTAACCAACATGGAGAAACCTCGTCTCTACTAAAAATACAAAATTAGCTGGGTGTGGTGGCGCATAGCTGTAATCCTAGCTAGTCAGGAGGCTGAGGCAGGAGAATCACTTTTACCTGGGAGATGGAGGTTGCAGTGAGCCGAGATTGTACCATTGCACTCCTGCCTGGATAGCAAGAGTAAAACTCCGTCTCAAA
>NW_016842142.1:0-904 GCF_001698545.2 Rhinopithecus bieti | reverse complement strand
ACTGCTAAATGAAAAGAGGCTTAACTGAGCGAGAGGAATTAAGAAGACACAGAGCAGTTTCACAGAGAGCTTCCTTCTGGATTTTACCTGAGGATATTTTTTTCTCCGTATTCTAACGATTGTTCCCAAATGTTCTTTCTCAGATTCCACAAAAACAGTGATTTCAAGCTGCTCAATCCAAAGAACCATTTAACACTATGAGGCGAATACACACATCGCAAAGCAGTTGCTCAGAACGTTTCTCTGCACCTTTCATGAAAGACTTTTCCTTGCTCACCACAAGCCTCCGGGCGTCAATAATATCCCTTCACAGATCCTTCAAAGACAGATTTTTGAAACTGGGCAACATGGAGTGCGCATTAACTCTTTGAAGTGAATGCACGTGTCAGAGAGCAGATTCTTGGAACGCTTGTTCCTCGATTTTATTTCAGTATATTTCACTATTCGACATAGTTCTCAATGCGTACCGAAATATCACTTTTTCGTTTTCATAGGAACAGTGTTCAAATACTGCCGTGTGAGAAAAGAGGTATAACTCCCTGAGTGGAATGCACACATCACAAAGTAGTTTCTCAGAAAGCTTCTCTCCAGTTTTAATCTGAAGATATCTGCCCTTTCTCTGTAGGCGTGAATGTGCTCCCTTAGGTCTCTTCGTGGATCCATGCACGATGGAGTTTCCAAACTGCGTAATATGAGAAAAGTTTTAACTATGCGAGATGAAAAAATATATCTAATACAAAGCAGTTTCACAGAAATCTTCTTTCCAGTTATTGTCTGAGGATATCTCCTTTTCACCATATCCGTCCCTATACTCCCGAATGTCTCTTTGTAGCTTTTCTCCAAAAGGGATTCCGGAATTCTCTATGAGAAGAAAGGTATATTTCTGTGAGTGAAAAGCAACGTC
>NW_016842141.1:0-300 GCF_001698545.2 Rhinopithecus bieti | reverse complement strand
ATTTACATGTCCAATGAAGCCAGTATGTGCACACGGATCATTGTAGAGCCATGATTTCTATTTGGACTTTACTCCCATTCTGGAAAGGGTTCTGTTTTGCAGGGGAGATAGACACGCAGCTCACAAATAAGTCCATCCACGCACTGGGACTGTGGACCTCATAATTTGGCTGTCAGAGCACGGGGGTCCTCCAGGCTTAGCAGCCGCAGGGACAGGCTTGGGGCAGGACCCCGAGGAGGCTCCTGTTCTTGGAAGATGGAGCCTGGCGTTTCGAAACTGGAATTACGAAACAAACTACGA
>NW_016842140.1:0-1149 GCF_001698545.2 Rhinopithecus bieti | reverse complement strand
GTGAACACGGGGGTGGGAGCTTGCAGTGAGCTGAGATCCGGCCACTGCACCCCAGCCTGGGCGACAGAGCGAGACTCCGTCTCAAAAAAAAAATAAATAAATAAATAACAAGTAATAAAAAATAAATAAAGTGTACAACAGGCCAGAAGTGATGGCTCATGCCTGTAATCCCAGTGCTTTGGGAGGTTGAGGCAGGAGTATCACTTGAGGCCAGGAGTTCAAGACCAAGTTGGGCAACACAGTAAGACCTTGTCTACACAAAACATTTAAAAATTAGGCAGGTACGATAGGGCATGCCTCTAGTCCCAGCTACCCAGGAGGCTAAGGCGGGAGGATGGCTTGAACCCAGGAGTTGAAGGCTTCAGTGAGCCATGATCATGTCACTGCACTCCCTCTTGGGTGACATAGACTCTGTCTCAAAAAAATAAATATGTAGGCTGGGCGCAGTGGCTCACACCTATAATCCCAGCACTTTGGGAGGCCGAGGTGGGCGGATCACCTGAAGTCGGGAGTTTCAGACCAGCCTGACCAACATGGAAAAACCCCACCTCTACCAAAAATACAAAATTAGCCCGGCGTGATGGCGCATGCCTATAATCCCAGCTACTCAGGAGGCTAAGTCAGGAGAATCGCTTGAACCTGGGAGGCAGAGGTTGTGGTGAGCCGAGATCGCGCCAATGCACTCCAGCCTGGGCAACAAGAGCAAAACTCCGTCTCAAAAATAAGAATAATAATAACAAACAAATAAATAAGTAAATAAATATGTAAATAAAACATAAAGTGTACAATACAATGATTTTTAGTATATTTATAAATTTGCATGGCCATCACCACATAATTTTGAACATTTTTCCTTTTTTTTTTTGAGACAGAGTCTCGCTCTGTCACTGAGGCTGGAGTGCAGTGGTGCAATCTTGGCTTACTGCAACCTCTGCCTCCTGGGTTCAAGCAATTCTCCTGCCTCAGCCTCCCGAGTAGCTGGAACTACATGTGCCCACTACCATGCCCAGCTAATTTTTGTATTTTTAGTAGAGACAGGGTTTCGCCATATTGGCCAGGCTGGTCTTGAACTCCGGACCTTGTGATCTGCCCACCTCAGCATCCCAAAGTGCTGGGATTACAGGTGTGAGCCACCGAGCCGTGCCCCTT
>NW_016842139.1:0-300 GCF_001698545.2 Rhinopithecus bieti | reverse complement strand
TAGGTATGTCATCTTTAGTCTTCTTTTACTTCAACTTGGTTTTAGTCTCTGTGGTTGTCCTGTATTCATCAATATCCCCACCTCCAAATACATTAGAAAATTTTTTGTGAAATCTGACAGATGAGAGGGATTGTGGCTGCACCTGTCTTTGATCTGAATCTATTCACACAAAGGAAGATGGCATTCTGTTTTTTTTTTTTTTTTTTTTTTTTGCGCCCCTCCCCCCCATTTATTTTGGGTTGGGCCCCATTTTTTTTTTTTTTTTTTTTTTTTTTTCTCACAAAGGAAAATGGTGTTTTC
>NW_016842138.1:6443-7139 GCF_001698545.2 Rhinopithecus bieti | reverse complement strand
TAGAGTATTGGTAAACTTAACAGCTACATTCAAATTAGGAATTTGGAGAAGATACAAAATGGAAAGGTTGGGGTAGGAACATAGACTGATGTTTTGAACTAAGGATGGAAGTTTTCTTTTAGCATGCATTAAGACTCGTTGAAGTTCATTTTGTGTTGCTTTTAACCTTGTAAGTTAATCATCTTTAATTGTCATCCAGCACAATTAAAGGTAGAATCCTAAAGTTATCTCTGAATTCCTGTGTTGACTCTGATAACACAGGGCTTTGTGGGGAGAAAATGTGTTCCATACTCTATGAGAGATATTTTGGCTGGGCACAGTGGCTCGTGCGTATACATGCCAGTGCTTTGGGAGGCCAAGGCGGTAGGATCACTTGAGACTATGAGTTCGAGACCAGCCTAGGCAACACAGTGACACCCTGTCTCTACAAAAAAAAAGAAAAAAAAAATAGCTGAGCATGGGAGTGCATGCCTGTAGTCCTAGCTAGTTGGGAGGCTGAGGTGGGAGGACCACTTGAGCCTAGGATTTTGAGGCTGCAGTGAGCTGCAATGAGGCTGCAGTCTCACTCTGCCTGGGCGACAAGAGCAAGAACCTGTCTCCAAAAAAAAAAAGATTAGTTAGAGGGCCATTTTAGAGAATTTGTGTAGTTTAGCATTTTTATTTTATTTTATTTATTTTTTATTTTTTTATTTTATT
>NW_016842138.1:0-1154 GCF_001698545.2 Rhinopithecus bieti | reverse complement strand
AGAGAGAGAGAACGAGCCCTTTCCATAGCATTTCTCACAAAGGGCCATACTTCTCCTTCTCTTGCAGCCTTTCTCAAACAGGGTTTTCTGTGAGAGAATGAAGCCTTACGGGAAACGATTTGAGTGAGTCTTTTCTCATTTCACCTAAGGATGATAGTGAGCTAGTGCCATTTTAGATTTGTAAGAGATAATACGTTAACTCATTACAACCTCAGTGGGACTCTGGTGGAGAAAGACTGTATCTAGAGAGGAGCATAACAGATAAATTGTTAGCTCTGTCTTAATAGAGTTGAAAAAATGAGTTACAGCCCAAAAGCTGAAGGGAAAGCAGTTGTGTGCTTGCTGTGGTAGTTTACTAGCTGGAATGATCAGTGGTATGATGCTCATCATTCTTCATTTACCTTTTATGTGTTTTGAAGTGGGTTAGATGCAGATAATCTACTTTGTGTTGAATTTTCTTAGTTTGAGGATTGTCTGTATTCTGTGTAAGCAGCTTTGCATCAAGGGGAGGGAACCCAAAAGGAGTTCTGTTTGGCAGTTAACAGGTTAAGGCAACTCATCTTGAAATTTATGTTGGAGGTTGTTTTTGTTTCTGTCTGATTTTTTTTTCCAACTTTTAAGTTCAAGGGTACATGTGCAGGATGTGCAGGTTTGTTACATAGGTAAATATGTGCCATGGTGGTTTACTGCACACGTCAACCCATCACCGAGGTATTAAGCATAGCATCCATTAGCTATTCTTCCTGAAGCACTGTTTTTTGTTTTGTTTTTAACCTATTGGAGTAGCAGTTCTTTTATTTTATTTATTTATTTTAGTAATACTTTTAATCCAGTGAGGGTGAAGTGAAATTGACTCCTTCATACATGGCTGCATGAGGTAGATCTATATGTATATTGTTATATTATGTAAATAAAGTATATGTAGTTAGAGATAAATTATAAGTTGCATAGTATTCCACTGAATAGATAACTGTGATTAGCCTGGAAACCTAAATTCACATTAGTTTAAAATATGTTGTTTACAGTCATTTATGTTTTTATAAAAGAGGATGTACAGAGAGATAACAAATGTGATAAACTGTTTAACTTCACTAATTATCAAAGATACATGCTAGGATCAGTAGCTGTTTCTACCTATTCAATTAACAGGACAT
>NW_016842137.1:0-1293 GCF_001698545.2 Rhinopithecus bieti | reverse complement strand
CCCTTATCTATCCATCCAAGCTATCTACATACATATATATATAATTCCTCTCTCTCATCTATTATCTATCCATTTATGTAATCTATCTACATACATATGTATATAATTCCTTTCTCTTATTTATCTACCCATCTATCTAATCTACATACACACACACACTTTATATACCCTCTGCCAATCCATAGAGACCTCCCTCTGTACACACAAACACACACACACACACACAGACACACACACACCCTTATACCCTCTGACAAACCTTTCTGATTTTATCCTTTCATGGTTACAAGGAATATTAAATTGCTGTATCAATACTTGGTAAACAACCTACAGTGTTAGAGATTACCACCATAAAAGGTGTAGTTTTTTGTCTGGTTTTGTTTTGTCTTGAGACTGGGTCTCACTCATAGGCCAGACTAGAGTGCAGTGGTATGATCATGGCTCACTGCTGCCTTGACCTCCTGGGCTCAAGCAATCCTCCCACCTGAGCCTCCTGAGTAGCTAAGACAACAGGCAAGTGCCACCACGCCCATCTACTTTTTTTTTTTTTGTATTTTTTAGTAGAAATAGAGTCTTGCCATGTTGCCCAGGTTGGCCTCAAACTCCTCAGCTCAAGTGATCCACCTGCCTCGGCCTCCCAAAATTTTGGGATTACAGGCATGAGCCACTGTGCCTGGCAGAAGGCGTAGTTTTAACACGTAGAGTAGTTCCTTGACATATGGCCACATATGTTCACTCACACTAGATGCTTGCAGCACACCCTGGCATATTGAAGGCTCTGAAATTACCATACTAAGAAAAGGAAAAAACGGCCAGGTGCAGTGGCTCACACCGATAATTCTAGCACTTTGGGAGGCAGAGGTGGGCAGATCACTTGAGGTCAGGAGTTCGAGACCAGTCTGGCCAACAGGGTGAAACACCATCTCTACCAAAATATAAAATTAGCTGGGCATGGTGCAGGGTGCCTGTAATCCCAGCTATTCGGGAGGCTGAGGCAGGAGAATTGGTTGAACCTGGGAGGCGGAGGTTGTGGTGAGCCAAGATCGCACCACTGAACTCCAGCCTGGGTGACACAGTGAAACTCTGTCTCAAAAAAAAAAAGAAAAAAAAAAAGGGCAGGGTGCAGTGGCTCACGCCTGTAATCCCAGCACTTTGGGAGGCCGAGGAGGGTGGATCACAAGGTCAGGAGATCGAGATCATCCTGGCTAACTTGGTGAAACCCCTTCTCTACTAAAAATACAAAATATTAGCTGGGTGTAGTGGTGGGTTCCTGTAGTCCCAGCTACTCCCGAG
>NW_016842136.1:0-365 GCF_001698545.2 Rhinopithecus bieti | reverse complement strand
GGTGGTAACAAAAGAAAATTGTTTCTTTTTTTTTTTTTTTTTATTATTTTTTTTTTTTTTTTTGGGGTGGAATTTTGGTTTTGTCACCCCGGGTGGGGAGAATTTTGACTCACTGCAACCTCCGCCTCCCAGGTTCAAGCAATTCTCCTGCCTCAGCCTCCCGAGTAGCTGAAACTACAGTAATGTGCCACTACGCCCAGCTAATTTTTGTGTTTTTTAGTGGAGATGGGGTTTCACCACGTTGGTCAGGCTGGTCTCGAACTCCTGACCTCAGGTGATCCACCTGCCTCAGTCTTCCAAAGTGCTGGGATTACAGTGTGAGCCACCACGCTCGGCCTATATTTTATTTATTTATTTATTTATTT
>NW_016842135.1:4941-7083 GCF_001698545.2 Rhinopithecus bieti | reverse complement strand
TTTTAGTTTTCATATGAGGATATTTCCTTCGTCACCTTAAGCTTCAATGCCCTCCGAAGTATCCCTTTGCAGATTCCATGAAACCAGTGTTAGCAAACTGCTCAATGAAAAGAAGAGTGTAACGCTGTGATATGAATTCACACATCACAAAGCAGTTTCTCAGAACGATTCTTTCTAGTTTTTATCTGAGGATATTTACATTTTCACCATAGGCCTCTATGCGCTCCCAAATATCCCTTTGAGGTTTGTACGAAAACAGTGTTAGCAAACTGCTCAATGAAAAGAATGGTGTACTCTGTGATATTAATTCACGCACCACAAAGCAGTTCCTCATGAAACTTCTTTCTAGTTATTGTCTGAGGATATTTCCTTTGTCACCATAGGCTTCAATGCGATGCAAAATATCCCTTCTCAGATTCCCCCAAAAGAGAGCTACCAAACTGATCCGTGAAAAGAATGGTGTAACTCTGTGAGATAAATTCAGAATTCACAATGCAGTTTCTCAGAAATCTTCTCTCTAGTTTTTGTCTGTGCACATTTCTTTGTCACCATAACCTTCAATGTACTCCAAAATATCTCATTGCATTTTCCAAGAATACAGTGTTAGCAAACTGCTCAATATAAAGAACAGTGTAACCTCATGAGATGATTTCACACATCACAAAGCAGTTTCTCAGAAAGCTTCTTTCTAGCTTTCATCTGGCTATATTTCCTTTGTCACCATAGGCTTCAATGTGATCCAAAGTATCCCTTCCCGGATTCCCCAAAACAGTGCTACCAAACTGATCCATGAAAAGAATCGTGTAACTCTGTCAGATGAATTCACACATCACAAAGCAGTTTCTGAGAAAACATCTTTCTCGTTTCTATCTGAGGATATTTAGTTATTCACCATAGGCTTCAATGCCCTCCCAAATATCCCTTTGCAGATTCCATGAAAGCAGTGTTAGCAAACTGCTCTGTGAAAAGAGTGGCATAACTCTATGTGATGAATTCACACATGACAAAGAACTTTCTCAGAAAGCTTCTTTATATTTTCATCTGAGGATATTTCCTTTGTCACCATAGGTTTCAATGTGATTCAAAATATCCTTTATCAGATTCCCCATAAACAGTGATCCCAAACTGATCCATGAAAAGAATCGTGTAACACTGTGAGATGAATTAACCCATCCAAAAGTGGTTTCTCAGAAAGCTTCCTTCTACTTTTTCTATGATTATATTTCCTACGTCACCATAAGCTTCAGTGCGTTCTGAAACATTCTATTTAGGATTGCAAGAAAACAGTGTTAGCAAGCTGCTCAGTGAAAAGAACAGTGTAACACGGCTAGATGAATTCACCCATCACAAAGCAGTTTCTCAGACAGTTTCTTTTTGGTTTATTTATGAAATTATTTCGTTTGTCACCAGAGGCTTCATTGTGCTCCCAAATATCCTATTGCAGATTCCACGAAAACAGTGTTATCAAACTACTCAATGAAAAGAACGGTGTAACTCTGTGAGATGAATTCAGACATCAGAAAGCAGTTTCTCATAAAGCATCTTTTTGGTTTATCTATGAGGATATTTTCTTTGTCACCATAAGCTTCAATGTGTTAAGACATATCAGAGTGCACATTCCAAGAAAACAATGTCAGCAAACTGCTCAGTGCAAAGAACAGTGGAACTCTGTGAGGTGAATTCAGATATCACAAAGCAGTTTCTCAGAAAGATTTCTTCTATTTTTAACTGAGGATAATTCCTTTCTCACCATGAGCCTCAATGCACTCAAAAATATCCCTTTGCAGATTGTACGAAAGTAGTGTTAGCAAGTTGCTCCATGAAAAGAGAAGTGTAACTCTGTGAGATGAATTCACATATCACAAAGAACTTTCTCAGAATGCTTCTTTCTAGTTATTATCTGAGGATATTTCCTTTGCCACCATAAGTTTCAATAAGATCCAAATTATCCCTTCTCAGATTACCAAAAAACAGTGCTTCCAAACTGATCCATGAAAAGAATCGTGTAACTCTGTGAGATAAATTACACATCACAAAGCAGTTTCTCAGAAAGCTTCTTTCTAGTTTTTATATGAGGATGTTTCCTTTGTCACCATAAGCTTCGATGCACTCCAAAATATCAGATTGCAGATTCTAAGAAAA
>NW_016842135.1:0-1019 GCF_001698545.2 Rhinopithecus bieti | reverse complement strand
TTTTAATCTGAGGATATTTCATTTTTCACCATAGGTCTCAAAGCGCTGCCAAATATCTCTTTTTAGATTCCATGAAAACAGTGTTATCATACTGCTCCATGAAAAGAAAGGTGTAGATCTCTTAGATGAATTCACACATCACAAAGAACTTTCTCAGAAAGCTTCCTTTTAGTTTTTAACTGAGGAAACTTACTTGGTCACCATAAGCTTCAATGCAATCCAAAATATCCCTTCTCAGATTCCCCAACACAGAGCTACCAAACTGATCCATGAAAAGAATTGTGTAACTATTTGAGATTAACTAACACATCATGAAGTAGTTTCTCAGAAAGCTTCTTTCTAGTTTTTTATGAGTATATTTCGTTTGTCACCATCAGCTTCAATTCACTCTGAAACATCCCATTGCATTTTCCGAGAAAACAATGTTAGCAATCTGTGCAAAGAAAAAGAAAGTGTAACTCTGTGAGATGAATACACATATCACCAAGCAGTTTCTCAGAAAGCTTCTTTGTAGTTTTAAATCTGATGATATTTCCTTTTTCACCATAAGCCTCAAAGCACTTCCAAATATAACTTTGCAGATTCCTGGGAATCAGTGTTTGCAAACTGATCCATGAAAATAAAGGTGTAACTCTGTGGGATTAATTAACACATCAGAAAATAGTTTCTCAGAAAGCTTCTTTCTAGCTTTTATCTGAGGATATTTCCTCTGTCACCATAGGCTTCAGTATGATACAAAATATCCCATCTCATATTCCCCAAAAACAGTGCTGCCAAAATGATGAATGAAACCAATAGTGTAACGCTTTGAGATGAATTAACACATCACAAAGTAGTGTCTCAGAAAGCTTTTTTCTAGTTTTTATATGAGGATATTTCCTTTGTCACCATAAGCTTAAATGTGCTCCGAAGTATCCCATTGTAGATTCCAAGACAACACTGTTAGCAAACTGCTCAATGAAAAGTACGTTGTGACTCTGTGAGATGAATTCACACATCACAAAGCAGTTTCTCAGAAA
>NW_016842134.1:0-1300 GCF_001698545.2 Rhinopithecus bieti | reverse complement strand
CTGAGTAGCTGGAATTACAGGCACACACCCCGCTAATTTTTGTATTTTTAATAGACATGAGGTTTTGCCTTGTTGGCCAGGTTGGTCTAGAACTCCTGACCTCAGGTGATCCACTCGCCCGGCCCCCAAAATGGCCTCTGCCCCTTTTCTAATTGGATGGTTTGTCTTCTTACTGTTAAGTTTTGATATTCTTTCTACATTCTAGATACAAGTCCTTTATTAAACATAAGGTTTGCAAATATTTTCTCCCAGTTTATAGCTTGTCTTTTCATCCTATTCACAGGGTCTTTCACAGGGTCTTTCACAGAGTGAAAGATTTTATTTTTGATGAAGTCTAGTTTATGAATTTTCCTTTTATGGGCTATGCTTTTGGTGTCACATCTAAGAAAGAACTCTTTGCCTAGTTCTAAATCCAGAAGATTTTCTCCTACTTTTCCTAAAACTTTTATTTTTCTATGTTTCAGATTTAGCTCAATGATCACTTTGAGTGAATTTTTGTGTATGGTATGAGGTATAGATTGAAGTTCATGTTTTGCATATAGATGTTCCAGAACCATGCATTGAAAAGGCTATTATTCCTCCACTGAATTGCTTTTGCACTTTTGTCAAAAATCAGTTGGGCATATCTATGTGAGTCTATTTCTAGGTTCTCTGTCCAGTTCCAATTATCTGTCTGTCCCTCTGCCATTACTGCACAGTCTTGATTAATGTAACCATATAATAAGTCTCTAAATCAGGTACACTGATTATTTGCTGGTGATTCTTCTTTTTCAAAATTGTTTCAGCTCCTCTACTTCCTTTCCGTATAAATTTTGGAAAAATATTGTTTATATCTACAAAAAATCTTGCTGGAATCTTGATAAGAATTGGTTAAACCTGTATATCTATTTGGTAGAAATCAACGTGTTTACTATGTTGAGTTTTCCAATCTATGAACATGGTATATTACTCCATTTCTTTAGTTCTTTGATGTCTTTCATCAGTGTTATGTAATTTTCAGTTTATATGTCCTGTACATGTCTTCCTTGATTTACACGTGTTTTTTGAGCAATAGTAAATGGTATTGTGTTTTCATTCTGATGTCTGTGTGTTCATTGCTAGTATATAGAAATGCAATTAATTTTTATATGTTGATCTTGTATCCTGAGAATTTGCTGAACTCATGTATGAGTTCTAGGAGTTTCTCTGTAGATACTTTGAGATTTTTCAGATAGACAATCATGTCAACTGCAATCCTCCTCCTCCTCCTCCTCCTCCTCCTCCTCCTCCTTCTTCTTCTTCTCTTCTTCTCCTCCTCCTC
>NW_016842133.1:0-1297 GCF_001698545.2 Rhinopithecus bieti | reverse complement strand
GAAAAAAAAGAAAATTATTTTCACATAGTCTTATGACAAAAACCTACTTCTAGACAGAACTAATCACCTACTTCTAGACAGAACTAATCAACTCTATTATTTTGTAAAGAGAAAGAAAACCCCAAATTGTTAAAACTAACAAAGAAAAGCCTGATTGAAGGAAATAGCTATTCTATGTTTTAAATCCCACATTGCTGGGTTAAAATTAGAGCAATTGATATTTTAAGCAAATTTTATATTTCTGCCTTTTCCCACTCCCTACTCCCAACCCATGCAAATTGCTTTATTATTTAATATGAACAAAAAGTTGATTAATGGGTCTGCAACCGTTAACTAACTGATTATTTTTCATCACTTGGCATTTTAGAGAAAGGGGCAAAGGCAGAAGTTATCAGGAATTTATTAGATTAAAAGAATAAATTCAAAATATGCCCTGGGCTTAGTAAAATCATAGAATAGAAGGGCAAAAAATAATCACAAAAGCAGAGAGGTCTACCTAAAAATGCACAGGCTTTGTAGTTAGATAAACCTGGGTTTGAATCCCTACTCTGCTACTTATTTGCTATGTGGCTACAGTTTATTTAAGCTTACTATTTTGTTATGAAAATTAATATAAAATGATTAGAAATTTGCAAATAAATATATCAAAGATTTTTTTGAAATTGAAAAGATTTTGAGTAGTTAATTTGTATATACAACTCTTATAACAGTGACTAGAAATTTACAAATAAAATCAATATATGAAAGATTTTTTAGAAATTAAAAAGACTGAACAGTTACTCTTGTATATATAACTCTTGAGTCTCAAGGTAAATATACATTTCTGTGTTGCCTTGATCCTCACACGGTAGGGATCTAAGAAAGAGAAGAATCAAGTAGGGGTACGATCACTACAGTTTCTAAAGCTGTAACCCCAGATTCATGACCAAGTATGTCTGTCCTTCGCAAAGATCAATCAGTAGGGTCTCACACAAAGGTCCCACTGTAAAAGTCACACAATGTATGCTTTATTTTCTGAAAACAATCTTATAATTTTAGAACATATAATAAAATATAGTATAAACATATGCTAAAATAAAACTACTCATGGGTTCTATCATTTTTATTGCTAGAATAGCACTGTAATAATTACTAACAGAACAATTTCAAATGGTTAAAAATACAGAGTTAGAGTAATTGACAAGGTTCTGACAGGTCACAGTCATGTAAATTTAGTTGTTCTGCTTCAGTTAGAATTTTAAATGATGAAATTCTTAAATCTATAAAATAGTTATTAAATTCATATTCTTCTGTTTTG
>NW_016842131.1:0-902 GCF_001698545.2 Rhinopithecus bieti | reverse complement strand
TTTGAGATATGTTACATGAATACCTAGTTTATTGAGAGTTTTAGGATGAAGGGCTGTTGAATTTTGTCAAAGACTTTTCTGCATATTGAGATAATCATATGGTTTTGTCATTGGTTTTATTTATGTGATGGATTATGTTTATTGATTTGTATATGTTGGACCAGCCTTGCATCCCAGAGATGGAGCTGACTTGATCATGGTGGAGAAGATTTTGATGTGCTGCTGGATTCAGTTTGCCAGTATTTTATTGAGGATTTTTGCACTGATGTTCACCATGGATATTGGCCTAATTTTTTTTTTTTTTTTTGCGGGGGGCGTTTCTCTGACAGATTTTGGTATCAGGATGAGTCTGGCCCCATAAAATGAATTAGGGAGGATTCCCTCTTTCTCTATAGTTTTGAATAGTTTCAGAAGGAATGTTACCAGATCCTCCTTGCACTTCTGGTAGAATTTGGCTGTGAATCTGTCTGGTCCTGGACTTTTTTTGGTTGGTAGGTTATTAATTAATTCCTCAATTTCAGAACTTGTTATTGGTCTATTCAGGGATTCGACTTCTTCCTGGTTTAGTCTTGGGCGAGTGTATGTGTCCAGGAATTTATCAATTTCTTCTAGATTTTCTAGTTTATTTGTGTAGAAATGTTTATAGTATTCTCTGAAGGTAGTTTGTATTTCTGTGGCATTGATGGTGATATTATTTTTTATTGCATCTATTTGATTCTTCTCTCTTTTCTTCTTTATTAGTCTGGTTAGCGGTCTATCTGTTTTGTTGATCCTTTCAAAAAAACAGCTCCTGGATTCATTGACTTTTTTGAAGGGTTTCTCATGTCTCTATCTTCTTCTGTTCTTCTCTGATCTAGGTTATTTCTTGTCTTCCACTAGCTTTTGAATTTGTTTGCTCTTGC
>NW_016842130.1:0-906 GCF_001698545.2 Rhinopithecus bieti | reverse complement strand
TCCATCCATCATCTTCCTATACACCTGTGGGTCCTTCCGTTGATCCATCCATCATACATACATCCATCCTTCCATCATCCATCCACCTGTTCGTCTTTCAACGCATCCATCCATTCGCCTGTCCATCCATCCATCCTTCCATCTATTTTTCCATCACCCATCCAACTCTTCATCCATCTTTCCATTATCCATCCAACCATCTTCCATCCATCCATGATCCATCCATTCACCTGTCCATCCATCCATCCATTCATCATGCATCCTTTTATCATCCATCATCCATCCATCCATCATCCATCCTTCCATCATTCATCCACTCGCCTGCTCATCCTTCCATCCTTCTATCATCCATCCATTCACCTGTTCATCCTTCCATCCATATATCCATCCATCCATCTATCCTTCCATCATCCATCCACTCACCTCCTGTTCATCCTTCCATTCATCCATTTATCCATTCATTCATCCATCCATCCTTCCATCATCCATCCATTCACCTGTTCATCCTTCCATCCAACCATTTATCCATCATCCATCCACTCACCTCCTGTTCATCCTTCCATTCATCCATCTATCCTTCCATCATCCATCCATTCATCTGTTCATCCTTCCATCCATCCTTTTATCATCCATCCTTTTGTCATCCATCCATTTATCATCCATCCATTCACCCGTCTGTCCGTCCATTCACCTGTTCATCCATCCATCCGTCCATTCATCCTTCCATCAACCATCCATTAACCTGTTCATCCTTCCATCCATCCACCATTCATCCATCCATCCTTCTATCAACCATCCAATCACCTCCTGTTCATCCTTCCATTTATCCATTCATCCATCCTTCCTTCCATCATCCATCCATTCATCTGTTCATCCTTCCATCCATCCTTTTATCCATCCATTCAC
>NW_016842129.1:0-366 GCF_001698545.2 Rhinopithecus bieti | reverse complement strand
GTTGAGTTCAATTCTTGGATATCTTTGTTAACTTGCTGTCTTGTTTTCCTATTTAATGTTGACAGTGGGGTGTTGAAGTCTCACATTATAATTGTATGGGATTCTAAGTCTCTTTATAAGTCTCTAAGGAGTTGTTTATGAATCTGTGTGCTCCTGTATTGGGTGCAAATGTATTTAGGATAGTGAGCTCTTCCTGTTGAATTGATCCCTTTACCATTATGCAATGACCTTCTTTGTCTTTTTGGATCTTTGATGGTTAAAATCTATTTTATCAGAGACTAGTATTGCAACCCCTTCTTTTTTTTCCATTTGCTTGGTAGATCTTCCTCCATCACTTTATTTTGAGCCTATGTGTGTCTCTGCATA
>NW_016842128.1:0-2514 GCF_001698545.2 Rhinopithecus bieti | reverse complement strand
CAGTTTTCCTATGCAAGGGAAAAAATGGAATTATGGTAGTTTAAAAACAGTCCATAGTCTCATCCATCACAAACATGCTGATAGGCATAAATATGTTTATTAAGTGAAACGTATCCTTTAAAAATAAAAAAGGGAAGCCTGTATATAAATGAAGTTGTGGATTCAACTAGTCAGAATTTATTCTGACTTGCAACAAACCACACAAAATCTTTTTAAAGTCTAGTTAGTATAGCCTAAATGGACACTCCAGAGTCTGTTCTTGAATTCCAATGCAAGAGCTCCACTTCCTACTTTCAGAAGGGATGGGGATCAAGATGAGGGTTGTCACATAAGCTAATTTTCAATATATATCAAGTCTTGTGTGGTCTAGGAACAAATACGGTCATTGGTTAGTGTTTAAGTACATGAGTTGACTTTTCTCCTCTCTCACACCCCACCTTGCCCTGGCAATTGGGTAGGGGGAGGCTGTTTATCCTCCAAGAGAAAACGGCTGGCTCCTCATCTCAGTTTCCGTTATAAACCACAGAGTGGTCATTGCTGTGAACTCCAGCCAAGATGGTGTGTTTGAGGGAGGAAGCCCAGTGGTCTGAGCCTTCTGTGGGGCCGCTGGGGTTCTCACCGCGTTGGCAGCAGAGGATCTGCCTAAAGGTGGTGCTCATTTCTTTGTCACAGTAGGAGTAAATGATGGGGTTCATGGCAGAGTTGAATTCAGCAACGAGAAGGAAGAATTTCTCATAGGCCAGCATGTCGCACTGTGGACAGCACACGTCTAGAAGTAACAAAGCCAATCCAGGAGTCCAGCAGATGATAAAAGCCCCAAGCACAATGACCACAGTCTTCAGAAGACTCATCATGGTATCCCGATTCCACCAGGGTCCAGAACTATGCTGAGACATTCTCATAGTCCTCTGGTGAACATAGCCAAAGATGTGAGCATAGAGAACCACCATTACCACAAAGGTCACCAAGTTGAAAATGACCCATAAGACTAAGTAAGAGTCGCTGTAGAGGGGTGCCATTTTGGAACAATTTTCAATATCACAGATACAGTTCCAGCCCACACTGGGTATAGCACCCATAACGATGGCCATAGTCCAGATGACCACAATGGCCACCACTACCTGCCGGTTGCTCATCTGTATGTGGAGCTGGATGTGGAAAACCATAACGTGCCTCTCGATTGCAATAGCCAGTAAGTTGGCCACAGATGCCGTCAGGCTGGTGTCAATGAGGCCCTGACGAAGGAGCCATGTGCTAACAGTCAGCCTCCGAGTATTGGGTCCTGTGTTGAACATGAGATAGAAGTAGGCCAACCCAGCAAAGAAGTCTGCAGCAGCCAGATTAGCCATTAGGTAATAAATAGGAAAATGGAAGCGGCGGTTGACATAGATTGCCACCATGACCAGTAGGTTGGCCAACATGATGAAGATACAAACAGTGATTCCAAGTCCCATCACCAGCTTGCTGACTGTGTTCCATTCTGTGGCAAGATGCTTTCCACTTCGGTTATAAAAGAAGGCAATGGATTCGTTGTAGAAGCACTGTGGTTCATTCATGGCTGTGAACTAAAAGAAAAGGAGAAAAGATGATGAAAAGAAGCCACAGGTCCAGATTTAAAGCTTATATAGACAACACAAGACTTCTATAGTACATGAAACAGAAAACAAAAGCAAATAATTTGAATATTTGATCCTGCATACCATCTTGTGATTATGTTGAAACCCCAAGGTTTCTCACAATATTACTGTCCTCAAGATTAAAGGCAGTTGGAGTTAAATAAATGACAAGGTCTCTGTTTAGTGGTTTCATGTCATTGAAGTCTACTAGAAAAGCCACATGGCCAAGAAATCTTGCTCAAAATATATGAGACAGACAAAATTTTGCAGAACATTGCAATTGGATATTTACCATAGTAAAATCTATTTGATCTGTTATTTAGGGAATCTGTAAACACAGTTGGTTTCTAGATAGGGTATCATTCCCCTATTATTCTCCATTTCTATTCTCACATAGTATGTTCTATGTGGGATAGACATTTTGTAATGCAGGTTCCCACAAGGACCATCATTCTGAACATTTCAAAGAAGTCACTGTGCATCAAAGGTTTTTTGCCCAAAGCCAGCATTTGCTGCTCAACATTCCTGTGGTCAGCACTGCCTACTCCCATAACTCCTTAACCTCATAACCTCAGAATAGGACTTGTCAACCAATCTATGACATTTGAGAATTTTTTTTCTTTTGGAGGACCCAACGTAACCTCCAAAGAGTAGGTGACCCTTTGACAATTCTCTACAAGTAAAATATACTTAGATTAGATGCAGCGTATTTTTTAAAGTATGGAGTGACAATGCTTTATAACATGTTTACTTATTCTTCAACATCATTGATAAGAATATATTTGCTTATTATTTATACTCTCACTTAAATCTAAAAGGATTGAGACAGTGTAAAACAGAATAATATATATTTACTTACATATATCATAATATATAATAATTATATATAATATGTAAT
>NW_016842127.1:0-205 GCF_001698545.2 Rhinopithecus bieti | reverse complement strand
AAGCCCATGTGTGTTGAGAGCTTCTCAGACTATCCACCTTTGGGTCACTGTGCTGTTCGTGATATGAGGCAGACAGTTGCGGTGGGTGTCATCAAAGCAGTGGACAAGAAGGCTGCTGGAGCTGGCAAGGTCACCAAGTCTGCCCAGAAAGCTCAGAAGGCTAAATGAATATTATCCCTAATACCTGCCACCCCACTCTTAATCA
>NW_016842126.1:0-205 GCF_001698545.2 Rhinopithecus bieti | reverse complement strand
GGATTAAAGCAGAATTAAAAACCTACAATACCCCCTTCACCCTCAGACCACCAGGTATGGCTGCTGCCCGTAATACAGCAGATGCTCCCATTCCTAATTCCCATACTAATCCTCTGTTTTGTCTTATGTCTCGCTCCTGTTTTCATCAAATTTCTCTGAGCCAAAGTTCAAGAGATCATGCGTGTCACCTTCAACCAGTTGCTTC
>NW_016842125.1:0-453 GCF_001698545.2 Rhinopithecus bieti | reverse complement strand
GATTTGTTATGTGAGCTGCCTGTGTTAGGTTTAACCCTCGACAAACAAGCTTTAACTAAGAGAAGGGGTCTTTATGGGGGAGTGTAGTTGATCTTGTATGGAGGAGTGTGGTTGGTCTTCTATGGAGGAGTGTAGTTGATCTTGTAGGGCCTGTTCTTGTGATTGTATGGCTAAGGTTAAATTTTGTAGGTGTTTTATATTTTAGGGAGGGAGTTTTGTTGGACAAGTGTCCTTTTATTAAGAGGGTGGCAGTCGGATGTGAATCTTAAATAGGATCTCCGTAGAGTCCTCCTTTTACTCCGCCAGCCATTGGAGTGTATAAGAAGAGTAGTAATGTAAGTATAAAGTAGGACTCCATTTTGGTGTTTTTTAAGGGGAGAGAGGGACATTGACTTAGTCAACAGTGGAGAGTTTTGTAGCCAATAGAGAAAGCAGAAGTAAAAGAGAAAAGAA
>NW_016842124.1:0-883 GCF_001698545.2 Rhinopithecus bieti | reverse complement strand
AGAATAACATTATTTATTTCCTTTTATCAAAGAAGGTAATTGATACACAACAGGTGAGTTGGTTTTAGGCCCAAAGGTAGCAGCAGCAACATTAATAATGGAAATAATTGAATAGTTATGTATGTAATGCCAGTCACCAGCAGGCTATTTCAAGGTCAGAAAAACTCCACACATATTATTTCTATAACTACATTTAAATCATTGTCAGAAACTTTGTTTTGGAGTGAACCTTGAGTATGTGCTGTTAGTGTATCAAATTGGGTGAAAAAATAAGGGATTCCTTTCAAAAGTTAAGAGAAATAAGAAATTATTTTGCTTATTAAATGTTCAGTAAATGGCATTCTCTTGTCAGTAAAATGGAGAAATAAGCTAAAAGTTGGCTAAGTCCTATTAAGTTACAGGATTAAGTGTATTATATTTTCATTCAAAATTGGGTGCTCATTAATTTATAATCGGTAGTATAGCTAAACTATGTTTGTATCAAAATTGAGCATTAAGTTGCTGATAATTTCTCAGTATGAACAGAAGTTGAAACCTATTCAGTAGGGCAGCTCAGGGATTTTTTACACAATATATCTTCCCATTTTAAGTCAGAATTATTTCACAATATCTGGTACACATAACAGCTGGCACTGATTGTCAGCTAAATTAAAGTAGTAATGATCAATTAGTTTTGTTGGTATCTGAATAATAGCGTTGTTTCATAGCTCTGTATTTCCTAAGGAAGTACAAGGCTTCTAGCTCTTTCATTACAAATTCGCCCTGTGCAATAAGTTCTTTGATCTTCTCTGGATTCTTCACATCTTTGTTTTAAGGAAAATGTTCTTCAAACGCTTTTAAAATAGTCTGCTCCTTTTGGATAGTCTCGTCCAAGATACAGCAG
>NW_016842123.1:0-391 GCF_001698545.2 Rhinopithecus bieti | reverse complement strand
ATATGGAAGGAAGCTTTTATTTTATCTTTTCTTTTATCCATTGAGAGGGAGATGAAGTCAACAGCTGTTGAAACAAACAAGCTCACTTAGTGAGTTGAATAAGATCAAACTATTGCTCAAATGAAAAGAGCAGCTGGCTTTTACCAAGGCATCATTGTCAAACACACCCTCACGTTTGGGATCATTAGAAATTTACATGGGGTGAATAGCCTTGGAAAACTATATTTACTTTTCATAATTCATCAGAAAATGCTAGCATACTCTCAGTGAGATAAGAGATGAAAAAAGAAACACACACACAGCAGCAGCAGTGGCAGCAGATGTGTATTTTTCATGTGAATGTGAAGAAAAGTGCTGGAAATAAATTTAAGCTTTCTTGAGACAAAGAAGT
>NW_016842122.1:0-202 GCF_001698545.2 Rhinopithecus bieti | reverse complement strand
CCTCACGCTTCTTAAAAAAGCCTTTTCTTCAAGTCCCACCTTTGAGCCCACAAACCACAAACCATAGCTGGGTGCTCTCTCATTCATAAATTGCCGTTTGAGCAAATAAACGGTTTGTATCAATTCGTTCCTGCATTGCTATAAAAAATACCTCAGACTGGGTAATGTATAAGAAAAGAGCTTTAATTGAGTCATGGTTCCA
>NW_016842121.1:0-1612 GCF_001698545.2 Rhinopithecus bieti | reverse complement strand
TCACATAGAATGCATTCGAGAGGATTTCTGCAGCACCGGGAGCCTGTCTGCCCTCTTCACTGACCCTCCCATCACCACCCTTTCTATGGCCTCCTCCACTCTGGGTGTCCTGAGCTCCTCCTCCTCCAATCCCTAAGCCGACTTCACTCTCACTACCCATCTCATTATTTTCGGAAGTAAACTGTGAATAAAACAGGCTTTAACTCTACTGTGAATAGGACCAGCTGTATCTTTACTGGGCCCCGGTGGAATTTGGAGCTCAACCTACTCTTCTCATCATGTTCAGGGCCCCCAGGGGTGAAGCCAGTTCCCCTTCCTGTGGCTTACCACAATCTATGCTGAAAATCTACCCCAGGACACTCTCAGCACCTGGATCAGGATGGGACCCCCGAGCCACCTGCTGAACGTGCCGTGGACAGCCAGTCCTTTGCCCACCTGAGGCTCTCTGGGAATCCTGCCTGATCCCAGCTTCCCCATACCACGCCCAGAGTCCTGGCCAGAGCAGAGAGCGATGGGGAAACCTGAACCTCTGCACATCAACGTGACCTAGTTGCTGTCCAGGCAGGAGTGGCAGGGGTCTCAGGATACAGGTAGGGAGGGAGAAGCTGGCAGGGATGAGGCGCACCAGGGAGCACCTAGCAGACCTGTCCAGGAACACTGGGAGGAGGGGTGGGAGGTGGTGAGAGGTGGAAGGCTCCACACCCCACTGCATGCTGCACTGTCCCCGTGGACTTCATTTCAACACAATTCCAAAGCTAAAGTGATTACGACTTTTGAGAGAGTGACTGCAGAACATTGCGAAATGGGGCAACTTCATTCCTGGAGCCTGTCTGTAGACAGGATTTTACTTTCTTCTTCTTCTTTGACTACTTCAAATCTAAACTGAAGTCCTTCCCTTTGACTAACTGGCCTCTCCCTGACTCTTGCTGTCCGCCTCACTTTGCCCCAGAGGAAACTGTGTTGCTTGACAGCTTGTTTTGTCCTGCTGTCTTCAGACGTCCCCTCTTCCTGCATGTACTCCTTCTGGCCCTTGAGACTCTGGAGCACTCCAGTCAGAACCCTGTCATCCGACCTTGGTTCAACCCCGTGCTGCACCACCATCCATTTTCTTGTGTGCGTCAGTCCTGCATTCTAAGTTTGAAGCCAAGAAATACATATTTTTTCCCCTAAATCTCCCTCACACTTTAATAAGATACTGTGAGATTCTGTGTTCAATAAATACTGGCCAATATCTTGATTAGTAATGAAGTTACATGTATGGCTTTATGCTGTGTCCCCAACATGAGTAAAAAAGAAAAGGAAAGCCAGGGTGACTCTGGAGATTCTCATGTTGTAGAGAACTGAGTGATTTCCCCAGGATTGTTCTGGAATTGTACTTGCACATGCTCCTTGTCAGAAGAGTTGGGGTCACTGGGAAGAAACAGAAGAGCTAAGGGTACAAAAGAGAAAAGGAAGATGATGTGACACTGTCAAATGCCCAGTTCCCCTGTTTCTGAAGGATTAAAATACTTGAAGGCCCCATATTAGTTTCCCATGCTGTCATGAGATAGTGCCATAAACTCATTGGCTTAAAATAAAATAGTTTATTCTCACAATTCTGGAGGCCAGAAGT
>NW_016842120.1:0-456 GCF_001698545.2 Rhinopithecus bieti | reverse complement strand
GTTGTGTGTGCCCCAAAGTCAGTTCCAACTGTGGCTGGCACAGGGGGAAGGCAGCATCCAGTGATGAATCTGATATTTATGAGGCTGTGGCTGCTACAAAATCAGAATCCACTACTGTAGAGCCTGGCAAGCCGGATGTGGGAGCCACAGAGGGCCCCGACCTGCAGCACATCAGCAACCAAAAGATGCCCACAGCTCCTGTTCCTGACTTGGAGGAATGTGACCTTGATATTGTGGAGGAGATGTTACCGTAAATGATGAACTAAACAGGCCAAAATTGCTACTCTCCTCTTCCAGACCAGGAGGAGTGTGATATTCTGGAAAATAGGCTGTCACCGGACATGATGAACTATACAGCACAAAATTCGTACTGCTCCACTGAGGATAGTTTGAGTTTAAAACCTCTACCACCAAGTGAGGAAGACAATGATAATGCCCAGATTTTAGCATCACGTG
>NW_016842119.1:0-348 GCF_001698545.2 Rhinopithecus bieti | reverse complement strand
TTTATTATACTTTAAATTCTAGGGTACATGTGCACAATGTGCAGGTTTGTTACATATGTATACATGTGGCATGTTGGTGTGCTGCACCCATTAACTCGTCATTTACATTAGGTATATCTCCTAATGCTATCCCTCCCCTCTCCCCCACCCCACAACAGGCCCTGGTGTGTGATGTTCCCCTTCCTGTGTCCAAGTGTTCTCATTGTTCAATTCCCACCTATGAGTGAGAACATGCAGTGTTTGGTTTTCTGTTCTTGCAATAGTTTGCTGAGAATGATGGTTTCCAGCTGCATCCATGTCCCTACAAAGGACATGAATTCATCCTTTTTTATGGCTGCATAGTATTTC
>NW_016842118.1:0-346 GCF_001698545.2 Rhinopithecus bieti | reverse complement strand
GTGATAGAATATAAAATAGAATGATGAATTTTTTTTTTTCATTCTCAGATAATTCCTTCAGGTCTTTCAGACAATTTTGTTGTCACGAGAGGCTATTTTCTTGGTGATTTTTTGTTTGTTTGGTTTACCATTGGTTCATTTTGCCTGACATCATACAATATGTACTATTTTATTTTAAGCTTGTCTCATTTAGCAGGTTTATGAGATTCATCCAGCATATTTGCTTCAGTAGCTTGTTTCTTTCTATGACTGAGTAGCATTCTCTTGTATGAATGAGTTACAATTTCTCCATCCATTATCCTAGAGATGGACATTTGGGTTTTTTCCTGCTTTAAGCTATTATGAC
>NW_016842117.1:0-492 GCF_001698545.2 Rhinopithecus bieti | reverse complement strand
CATCTATTTGATTCTTCTCTCTTTTCTTCTTTATTAGTCTTGCTAGCGGTCTATCAATTTTGTTGATCTTTTCAAAAAACCAGTTCCTGGATTCATTGATTTTTTGAAGGGATTTTTGTGTCTTTACCTCCTTCAGTTCTCCTCTCATCTTAGTTATTTTGCCTTCTGCTAGCTTTTGAATTTGTTTGACGTAGTTTCTGTAGTTCTTTTAATTGTGATGTTAGGGAGTCAAATTTAGAACACTCCTGCTTTCTCTTGTGGGCATTTAGTGCTATAAATTTCCCTCTACACACTGCTTTAAATGTGTCCCAGAGATTCTGGTATGTTGTATCTTTGTTCTCATTGGTTTCAAAGAACATCTTTATTTCTGCCTTCATTTCATTATGTACCCAGTTGTATTCAGTATGTATTCAGTATGGTATTCAGTATGGTATGAATACATACCCAGTATGTATTCAGGAGCAGGTTGTTCAGGTTCCATGTAGTTGAGCG
>NW_016842116.1:0-941 GCF_001698545.2 Rhinopithecus bieti | reverse complement strand
GTGTATCCCTTGATGGCTTTGATGAGAAGATGCAGGTGGAGCTGTGGAACGAGGTGAGCCAAATATCCTTATCCTTTCATGGTCCTGATGAATCCTGAAGCTGTTACTTGCTCTTGGGTGGACACTTTGGCTGGCAGGGTGGGGAAGGTGTTACCGGAGGATATTTCTGCTGGCACTGCTGAGGTGGGCAGGGCTCTGGACACTTTGGTAGTGGACAGGTCTCAGGGCACTTCAGGGGTGGACGTGGCTCTGGGCACTTTGGCGTGGGGCACACAGGAGGTGGCTGGCAGGGCTGCTTGCACTGCTGCTGTTGATAAGACATCCTGCTAGAGTCTCAGAATCTGAAAGAAATGATACAACAGTGTTCACGGGAAAGGAATCCTCCAGAGAGAGACGCCAAAGCTTATGTAATACCATGGCATATTATTTCTCCAATCTCCAAAATTTATTTAAACTCTTAGCTCCCTTTTCATGACTTCCTGTCTTCTCCTTTCCACTTTAGCAAGTTGCTTCATCGGCCCTAGGAAATCCTGCCTTTCCTCATACAATTTTCCAAAGAAAACATCCCTATAATAAAGAAGCAAGCATGTTTTCCATGAAAATAACATCTTCAGGAAAGGCAGTCACAAGTTCAGACCCCTGGGCAATCTCACAGCTATTCCTATCATCATTATCTGTTGTAAAGCACCGGTGGGTTGACTTGGGCACAGAGTAAGGGCTGTTCAGGAAGAAGTGTGGCTCTCATACCTGCTAAGACACAAACCTTTGAAAAGGACACCAGGAAAATACGGAAAAGAGAAAATACTTCATCCCTTTCTTCAAACAAAGGCTTTCCTATTAACTTCTCTGTTCATATGGACATATAAATGTGCATTTTTTAAAAAGCAATATAAAACACTGTATCATGTAGTCTAATCCTGTAGTTCCATTCACTAAGTACC
>NW_016842115.1:0-1186 GCF_001698545.2 Rhinopithecus bieti | reverse complement strand
CCTAAGCTGATAAGCAACTTCAGCAAAGTCTCGGGATACAAAATCAGTTTGCAAAAGTCACAAGCATTCCTATACACCAATAATAGACAAGCAGAGAGCCAAATCATGAGTGAACTCCCATTCACAATTGCTACAAAGAGAATAAAATACTTAGGAATACAACTTACAAGGTACGTGAAGGACCTCTTCAAGGAGAACTACAAACCACTGCTCAAGGAAATAAAAGAGAACATAAACAAATGCAAAAACATTCCATGCTCATGGATAGGAAGAATCAATATTGTGAAAATGACCATACTGCCCAAAGTAATTTTAGATTAAATGCTATTTCCATCAAGTTACTATTGACTTTCTTTACAGAATTAGAAAACTACTTTAAATTTCATATGGAATGAAAAAAGAGCCAGTATAGCCAAGACAATCCTAAGGAAGAAGAACACAGCTGGCAGCATCACGCTACTTGACTTCAAACTATACTACAAGGCTGCAGTAACCAAAACAGCATGCTACTGGTACCAAAACAGTTGTATAGACCAATGGAACAGAACAGAGGCCTCAGAAATAACACCACACATCTACAACCATCTGATCTTCGACAAACCTGACAAAACAAGCAATGGAGAAATGATTCTCTATTTAATAAATGGTGCTGGAAAACTGGATAGACATATGCAGAAAACAGAAACTGGATCCCTTCTTTATACCTTATACAAAATTAACTTGAGATGGATTAAAGACTTGAATGTAAAACCTAAAACCATAAAACCCTGGAAGAAAACCTAGGCAATACCATTCAGGACATAAGCATGGGAAAAGACTTCATGATTCAAACACCAAAAGCAATGGCAACAAAAGCCAAAATTGATAAATGGGATTTATAAAACTAAAGAGCTTCTGCACAGCAAAAGAAACTATCATCAGAATGAACAGGCAACCTACAGAATGGGAGAAACATTTTGCAATCTATCTATCTGACAAAGGGTAAATATCCAGAATCTTCAAGGAACTTAAACAAATTTACAAGAAAAAAAACAAAACCCCATCAAAAGTGGGCAAAGGAGATGAACAGACACTTCTCAAAAGAAGACATTTATGTGGCCAGCAAACATGTGAAAAAAAGCTCATCATCACTGGTCATTAGAGAAACAAATCAAAACCACAATGAGATACCATCTCAGCCAGTTAG
>NW_016842114.1:0-524 GCF_001698545.2 Rhinopithecus bieti | reverse complement strand
TGGCTCTGCCCTGGCCCTGCCCTGGCCCTGTCCTGTCTCTGCCCTGGCCCTGCCCTGGCCCTGTCCTGGCCCTGCCCTGGCCCTGCCCTGGCCCTGCCCTGGCCCTGCCCTGGCCCTGTCCTGGCCCTGTCCTGGCCCTGCCCTGGCCCTGTCCTGGCCCTGCCCTGGCCCTGTCCTGGCCCTGCCCTGGCCCTGCCCTGGCCCTGCCCTGGCCCTGCCCTGGCCCTGTCCTGGCCCTGCCCTGGCCCTGTCCTGGCTCTGCCCTGGCCCTGTCCTGGCCCTGCCCTGGCCCTGTCCTGGCCCTGGCCCTGCCCCTGTTTTGGTCCTTCCATGGCCCAGCCCTGGCCCTGTCCTGGCCCTGCCCTGGCCCTGCCCTGGCCCTGTCCTGGCCCTGCCCTGGCCCTGTCCTGGCCCTGCCCTGGCCCTGCCCTGGCCCTGTCCTGGCCCTGCCCTGGCCCTGCCCTGGCCCTGCCCTGGCCCTGCCCTGGCCCTGTCCTGGCCCTGCCCTGGCTCTGTCCTGGCCC
>NW_016842113.1:0-852 GCF_001698545.2 Rhinopithecus bieti | reverse complement strand
ATATTGGCTGTGGGTTTGTCATAACTAGCTCTTATTATTTTGAGATATGTCCCATCAATACCTAATTTATTGAGAGATTTTAGCATGAAGGGCTATTGAATTTTGTCAAAGGCCTTTTCTGCATGTTTTGAGTTAATCATGTGGTTTTGTCTTTGGTTCTGTTTATATGATGGATTACATTTATTGATTTGCATATGTTGAACCAACCTTGCATCCCAGGGTTGAAGCCCACTTGATCGTGGTAGATAAGTTTTGATGTGCTGCTGGATTAGGTTTGTCAGTATTTTATTGAGGATTTTGCATCAATATTCATCAGGGATATTGTTCTAAAATTCTTTTTTTGTTGTGTCTCTCTCAGACTTTGGTATCAGGATGATGCTGGCCTCATAAAATGAGTTAGGGAGGATTCCTTCTTTTCTATTGATTGGAATAATTTTAGAAGTAATGGTACCAGCTTCTCCTTGTACCTCTGGTAGAATACCATTGAGGACATAGGCTTGGGCAAGGGCTGCATGTCTAAAACACCAAAAGCAATGGCAACAAAACCAAAATTGCCAAATGGGATCTAATTAAACTAAGGAGCTTCTGCACAGCAAAACAAACTACCATCAGAGTGAACAGGCAACCTACAGAATGGGAGAAAGTTTTGCAATCTACTCATCTGACAAAAGGTTAATATCCAGAATCTACAAAGAACTCTAACAAACATACAAGAAAAAACAACCCCATCAACAAATGGGCAAAGGAGATGAACAGACACTTCTCAAAATGACATTTTGTAACCGACAGATACATGAAAAAATGCTCATCATCACTGGCCAGCAGAGAAGTGCAAATCAAACCCATAATGAG
>NW_016842112.1:0-962 GCF_001698545.2 Rhinopithecus bieti | reverse complement strand
AGGAGCTGGTTTTTCGAAAAGATCAACAGAGTTGATAGACCACTAGCAAGACTAATAAAGAATAAAAGAGAGAAGAATCAAATACATGCAACAAAAAATGCTAAAGAGGATATCACCACCAATTCCACAGAAATACAAACTACCATCAGAGAACATTATAAAACCTCTACGCAAATAAACTAGAAAATCTAGAAGAAATGAATAAATTCCTAACACATACACCGTCCCAAGACTAAACCAGGAAGAAGTTGAATCCCTGAATAGACCAATAGCAGGCTCTGAAATTGAGGCATCAATTAATAGCCTACCAACCAAAAAAAGTCCAGGACCAGACCAATTCACAGCTGAATTCTACCAGAGGTACAGAGAGGAGCTGGTACCATTCCTTCTGAAACTATTCCAGTCAATAGAAAAGAAGGAATCCTCCCCAACTCATTTTATGAGGGCAGCATCATCCTGATACAAAAGCCTGGCAGAGACACACACGAAAAGAGAATTTTAGACCAATATCCCTGAGGAACATCAATGCAAAATCCTCAATAAAATACTGGGAAACTGAATCCAGAAGCACATCAAAAGCTTATCCAACACGATCAAGTTGGCTTCATCCCTGTGATGCAAGACTGTTTCAACATATGCAAATCAATAAACGTAATCCATCATATAAACAGAAACAAAGACAAAACCCACAAGATTATCTCAATAGATGCAGAAAAGGCCTTCAACAAAATTCAGCAGCCCTTCATGCTAAAACTCTCAATAAACTAGATATTGATGGGATATATCTCAAAATAATAATGTGCGATTTATGATAAACCCACAGCGAATATCATACTGAATGGGCAAAAAGTGGAAGCATGCCCTTTGAAAACTGGCATATGACAGGGATGCCCTCTCTCAACACTCCTATTCCACATAGCGTTGGAAGTTCTGGTCAGGGCAATCAGGCAGGAGAAAGAAAT
>NW_016842111.1:0-662 GCF_001698545.2 Rhinopithecus bieti | reverse complement strand
ACTTCTCTGAGCTAAAGGAGGATTTTCGACCCCATCGCAAGGAAGCTAAAACCTTGAAAAAAGTTTAGATGAATGGCTAACTAGAACAAACAGCATAAAGAAGACCTTAAATGACCTCATGGAGCTGAAAACCATGGCACAAGAACTGCATGACACATATGCAAGCTTCAGTAGCCAATTTGATCAAGTGGAAGAAAGGGTATCAGTGATTGAAGATCAAATGAATGAAATGAAGTGAGAAGAGAAGTTTAGAGAAAAAAGAGTAAAAAAAACGAACAAAGCCTCCAATAAATATGGGACTATGTGAAAAGACCAAATCTATGTTTGATTAGTGTACCTGAAAGTGATGGGGAGAATGGAACCAAGTTGGAAAACACTCTTCAGTATATTATCTAGGAGAACTTCCCCAACCTAGCAAGGCAGGCCAACATTCAAATTCAGGAAATACAGAGAACACCACAAAGATATTCCTCGAGAAGGGCAACCCTGAGATACATAACGTCAGATTCCCCAAGGTTGAAATGAAGGAAAAAATGTTAAGGACAGCCAGAGAGAAAGGTCTGTTACCCACAAAGGGAAGCCCATCAGACTAACACTGGATCTCTCAGCAGAAACTGTACAAGCCAGAAGAGAGTGGGGGCCAATATTCAGCATTCTTAAAG
>NW_016842110.1:0-277 GCF_001698545.2 Rhinopithecus bieti | reverse complement strand
GCTGTTTAACTTTGTAAGATGCAAAGAGGTTGGATCAAGTTTAAATGACTGTGCTGCCCCTTTCACATCAAAGAACTACTGACAACGAAGGCCGCGCCTGCCTCTCCCATCTGTCTATCTGGCTGGCAGGGAAGGAAAGAACTTGCATGTTGGTGAAGGAAGAAGTGGGGTGGAAGAAGTGGGGTGGGACGACAGTGAAATCTAGAGTAAAACCAAGCCGGCCCAAGGTGTCCTGCAGGCTGTAATGCAGTTTAATCAGAGTGCCATTTTTTTTTTG
>NW_016842109.1:0-691 GCF_001698545.2 Rhinopithecus bieti | reverse complement strand
ACGGGAAAGTTCAGGTGGAACATGCAGTGAATAGCAAACATGGTGGGGGGTGCTCACTGTCCCGTGCTGCCAGGCCTGCCATGGTCAGCAGACCTGTCTTCTACCTGCCAACAGGAAGGTTGAGAAACGTTTTCCTGGAGAGTTTCTTGATTCTTCCCAGTTGTGGCAGGATGGACTGACTTAGAGGAGCTCAGGAAGGTCGTTAAACAACACAGAAACACAAGATGAATTGTACTCCTCAGCAGGCCTAGGTTAGAGCAGCCGGTCCTTGAAGCCTGGGCCACTCCTGGGACACAGCATAATGCCCTTAATGACTTGAAATTTGGTGGAGAGGAGGTTGCTAATCACTGTGTCCAGGGACAAAAGAGACATGAACAGCAAAAGTTATAAAATAAGCAGGACTAACATCTGCTTATTGTGGGAGGTGGGGATTTAAGATATAAGAATTTAGCTGCATGCGAAGTTCACACCTTAATCTCAGCACTTGGGGAGGCCAAGGCAGGAGGACGGCTTGAGCCCAGGAGCTTAACATGAGCCAGGCAACATAGTAAGTCCCTATTCATACACAAATGTTTTGAAGAAAAGTAGTTGAGTGTGGGGGCACATGCCTGTAGTCCCAGGTACGTGGGAGGCTGAGGCAAGAAAATCGCTGAAACCTGGGAGATTGAGGCTGCAGTGAGCTATGATCACA
>NW_016842108.1:0-283 GCF_001698545.2 Rhinopithecus bieti | reverse complement strand
AGTTTGGCTACTCAGGGGTCAGGGACCCACTTGAGCAGGCAGTCTGTCCGTTCTCAGATCTTAACCTCCATGCTGGGAGAACCACTGCTCTCTTCAAAGCTGTCAGACAGGGACATTTACATCTGCAGAGGTTTCTGCTGCTTTTGTTTAGCTATGCCCTGTCCCCAGAGGTGGAGTCTACAGAGGCAGGCAGGCCTCCTTGAGCTGTAGTGGGCTCCACCCAATTCGAGCTTCCTGGAGTGTTTGTTTACCTACTTAAGCCTCAGCAATGGTGGGCGCCCCT
>NW_016842107.1:0-1055 GCF_001698545.2 Rhinopithecus bieti | reverse complement strand
AGGCGTGAGCCACTGCGCCCGGCCGGGTTTTCTAAATATACAATCATATCATCTGCAAACAGAGGCAATTTGATTTCATCGCTTCCTATCTGAATACCTTTATTTCTTTCTCTTGCCCGATTGCCCTGGCCAGAACTTCCAATACTATGTTGAATAGGAGTGGTGAGAGAGGGCATCCTTGTCTTGTGCAGGTTTTCAAAGGGAATGCTTCCAGGTTTTGCCCATTCAATATGATATTGGCTGTGGGTTTGTCATAAATAGCTGTTGTTATTTTGAGATATGTTCCATCAATACCTAGTTTATTGAGAGTTTTAACATGAAGTAGTGTTGAATTTTATTGAAGGCCTTTTCTGCATCTATTGAGGTAATCGTGTGGTTTTGTCATTGGTTCTGTTTATGTGATGGATTACGTTTATTAATTTGCATATGTTGAACCAGCCTTGTATCCCAGGGATGAAGCCAACTTGATTGTGGTAGATAAGCTTTTGATGTGCTGTTGGATTCGGTTTGCCAGTATTAGAGTTATTAAGAATTTTCGCATCAATGTTCATCAGGTATATTGGCCTGAATTTTCTTTTTTTGTTGTGTCTCTTCCAGGTTTTGGTATCAGGATGATGCTAGCCTCATAAAATGAGTTAGAGATGAAACCCTCTTTTTTCTATTGTTTGGAATAGTTTCAGAAGGAATGGTACCAGCTCCTCTTTATACCTTTGGTAGAAATTGCCTGTGACTCCATCCAGTCCTGGAATTTTTTGGTTGCTAGGCTGTTAATTACTGCCTCAATTTCAGAACTTGTTATTGGTCTATTCAGGCATTCAGCTTCTTCCTGGTTTAGACTTGGGAGGGTGTGTGTTTCCAGGAATGCATCGTTTCTTCTAGATATTCTAGTTTATTTGCGTAGAGGGATTTATAGTATTCTCTAATGGTAGTTTGTTTTCTGTGGGATCAGTGGTGATATTCCCTTATCATTTTTTATTGTATCTATTTGATTCTTCTCTCTTTTCTTCTTTTAGTCTGGCTGGTGGTCTATCTATTTTGTTGATCTCTTCAAAAAA
>NW_016842106.1:0-1519 GCF_001698545.2 Rhinopithecus bieti | reverse complement strand
CATTGGTCTACATATCTGTTTTGGTACCAGTACCATGCTGTTTTTGTTACTGTAGCCTTGTAGTATAGTTTGAAGTCAGGTAGCGTGATGCCTCCAGCTTTGTTCTTTGGCTTAGGATTGTCTTGGCTATGCGAGCTCTTTTTTGGTTCCATATGAAATTTATAGTTTTTTCTAATTCTGTGAAGAAAGTCAATGGTAGCTTGATGGGGATAGCATTGAATCTATAAATTACTTTGGGCAGTATGGCCATTTTCATGATATTGACTTTTCCTATCCATGAGCATGGAACGTTTTCCATTTGTTTGTGTCCTCTTTATTTCGTTGAGCAGTGGTTTGTAGTTCTCCTTGAAGAGGTCCTTCACATCCCTTGTAAGTTGTATTCCTAGATATTTTATTATTTTTGTAGCAATTGTGAATAGAAGTTCACTCATGATTTGGCTCTCTGTTTGCACATTATTGGTGTATAGGAATGCTTGTGATATTTACACATTGATTTTGTATCTTGAGGCTTTGCTGAAGTTGCTTCTCAGCTTAAGGAGATTTGGGGCTGAGGAAAGGGGTTTTCTAAATATATAGTCATATCATCTGCAAACAGAGACAATTTGATTTCCTCTCTTCCTATATGAATACGCTTTATTTCTTTCTCTTGCCTGATTGCCCTGGCCAGAACTTTCAATACTACGTTGAATAGGAGTGGTGAGAGAGGGCATCCTAGTCTTGTGCTGGTTTTCAAATGGAATGCTTCCAGCTTTTGCCCATTCAGTATGATACTGGCTGTGAGTTTGTAATAAATAGCCCTTATTATTTTGAGATACTTTCCATAAATATTTATTTTATTGAGAGTTTTAGCATGAAGGGTGTTGAATTTTGTTGAAGGCCTTTTCTGCATCTACTGAGATAATCATGCGCTTTTGTAACTGGTTCTGTTTATGTGATGGATTATGTTTATTGATTTGTATATGTTGAAACAGCCTTGTGTCCCAGGGATGAAGCTGATGTGATCGTGGTGGATCAGCTTTTGATGTGCTGCTGGATTTCGTTTGCCACTATTTTATTGAGGAATTTCACATGGATGTTCATCAGAAATATTGGCCTGAAATTTTCTTTTTTTGTGTGTCTCTGCTAGGTTTTGCTATCAGGATGATGCTGGACTCATAAAAGGAGTTAGGGAGGAGTCCCTCTCTTTCTATTTTTTAAATAGTTTCAGAAGGAATGGTACCAGATCCCCTTTGTACCTCTGGTAGAATTCAGCTGTAAATTCGTCTCGTCCTGTGCTTTTTTTGGTTGGTAGGTTATTAATTACTACCTCAATTTCAGAACTTGTTATTGATCTATTCAGGGATTTGACTTGTTCCTGGTTTAGTCTTAGGAGGGTATTTGTGTCCAGGAATTTATCCATTTCTTCTAGATGTTCTAGTTTATTTGAATAGAGGTGTTTATAGTATTCTCTGGTAGTAGTTTGTACTTCTGTGGGATCGGTGGTGATATCCTCTTTTTTTTTTTTTTTTTTATTGTTTCT
>NW_016842105.1:0-1056 GCF_001698545.2 Rhinopithecus bieti | reverse complement strand
CCAGAATTTCATATCCAGCCACACTAAGCTTCATAAGAGAAGCAGAAATAAAATCCTTTACAGAAAAGCAAATGCTGAGAGATTTTGTCACAACCAAGCCTGCCTTACAAGAGCTCCTGAAGGAAGCAATAAATATGGAAAGGGAAAACCAGTACCAGCCACCGCAAAACATACCAAATTGTAAAGACCATTGACACTATGAAGAAACTGCATCAACTAATGGGCAAAATAACCAGCTAGCATCATAATGACAGGATCAAATTCACACATAACAATATTAATCTTAAATGTAAATGGACTAAATGCCCCAGTTAAAAGACACACACTGGAAAATTGGATAAAGAGTCAAAACCCATCAGTGTGCTGTATTCAGGAGACCCATCTCACATGCAAAACACATATTAGCTCAAAATAAAGGGATGGAGAGATATTTACAATGGAAAGAAAATGGAAAGAAAAAAAAAAAAAAAAAAACAGGGGTTGCTGTGTCCCGAATTGGTGGGTTCTTGGTCTCGCTGACTTCAAGAATGAAGCTGCGGACCCTCGCAGTGAGCGTTACCGTTCTTAAAGATTGTGTGTCTGGAGTTTGTGCCTTCAGATGTTCAGATGTGTCCACAGTTTCTTCCTTCTGGTAGGTTCATGGTCTCGCTGACTTCAGGAGTAAAGCTGCAGGCCTTTGCAGTGCGTGTTACAGCTCTTAAAGGTGGCGCATCTGGAGTTGTTCGTTCTTCCTGGTGGGTTCATGGTCTCACTGGCTTCAGGAGTGAAGCTGCAGACCTTTGCAGTGAGTGTTACAGCTCATAGAGGTGGCGTGGACCCAAAGAGTGAGAAGCAGCAAGATTTATTGTAAAGAGCAAAAGAACAAAGCTTCCACAATGTGGAAGGGGACCTGAGTGCGATGCCACTGCTGGCTTGGGCAGCCTGCTTTTATTCCCTTATCTGACCCCACACACATCCCGCTGATTGGTCCATTTTATGGAGAGCTGATGGGTCCATTTTACAGACAGCTGATTGGTCCGTTTTGACAGAGTGCTGATTGGTGTGTTTACAATCCCT
>NW_016842104.1:0-307 GCF_001698545.2 Rhinopithecus bieti | reverse complement strand
TTCTGTTCCGTTGGTCTACATCTCTGTTTTGGTACCAGTACCATGCTGTTTTGGTTACTGTAGCCTTGTAGTATAGTTTGAAGTCAGGTAGTGTGATGCCTCCAGCTTTGTTCTTTTGCTTAGGATTGTCTTGGCAATGTGGGCTCTTTTTGGTTCCATATGAACTTTAAAGTAGTTTTTTCCAATTCTGTGAAGAAAGTCATTGGTAGCTTGATGGGATGGCATTGAATCTATAAATTACCTTGGGCAGTATGGCCATTTTCACAATATTGATTCTTCCTATCCATGAGCATGGTATGTTCTTCCA
>NW_016842103.1:0-220 GCF_001698545.2 Rhinopithecus bieti | reverse complement strand
TGTAACTCTGTGAGAGGAATTCACAGATCACAAAGAAGTTTCTCAGAAAGCTTCTTTCACGTTTTGAACTGATGATATTTCCTTTATCAGCGTAGGCCTCAATGCGATCCAAAGAATTCCTTCTCAGGTTCCTCAGAAACAGTGATAATGGACTGTTGCAGGAAACATAAGTGTAACTCTGTGAGATGAATTCACACATCACCAAGAAGTTTCTAGGAAA
>NW_016842102.1:0-218 GCF_001698545.2 Rhinopithecus bieti | reverse complement strand
TTTAAGATCTAATGATTTTATTAGTAATTCATAAGTTGAGCAGCATCCCATTTGGGAAACAGGCATTTCCCTGAGCTGAGCAGAGGGAGAGCTCTTTTCAGGCAGGAAAAGACTGAAGAAAGCAGCAATAAGAAACAAAAGTTGACCGGTTGTTTTAAAGTAACTTTGCTTATAGAGTTAAAGTAGAGAGGACTTTCTTACCACACCGGTTCATGGTG
>NW_016842100.1:0-1364 GCF_001698545.2 Rhinopithecus bieti | reverse complement strand
TGTTGTCACTTACTATCCCTTCGCAGAACCCTCTAACACTGACTTTCAAACTGGGAAATTTAGAGTAAGCTTTAACCCTGTGAAAAGAATGGACATATCAGAGAGCAGTTTCTTCGAGTGCTTCTTTCTGTTTTTTATTGGACGATATTTCACTTTTGCCATAGTCTTCAATGTGCTCCAAATATCACTCTTTTGGTTTTACAGGCACAGTGTTCAAACTGTGCCTTATGAGAAGAAAGTTATAACTCCCTGAATCGAATGCTCACATCACCAATTACTTTCTCAGAAGGCTTCTCTCCAGTTTCTATCTGACTATATTTCCTATTTCTCCATAGATGCGAATGTGATCCCAAATGTACCTTCACAAATCCATCCACGAGGGAGTTTCCAAGCTGCGTAATGTAAAGAAAGCTTCATCTATGTGAGATGAATAAAGATAGCAAAATGCCTATTCACAGAAACCTTCTTTCCAGTTTTATCTGAAGATATTTCCTTTTCACCATAGTCCAGAATGTGCTCAAGAATGTCCCTTCATGGATCCATCCATGAGAGTTTCCATGCTGCATAATATAAATGTATGTGAGATGATTGTGCATATCACAGAGTAGTTTCCTAGAGAGCTTCTTTCCAGTTTTGTCTGAGTCTATTTCCCTTTTCACCATGGGCATCAACATGCTCCCGAATATCACTTGGTACCAGTTCTCCAGAAGGGTTTCCCTGACGCTGTATGACAGGAGAGGTATAACACAGTGAGTGGAATGCACACATCACAAAGCAGTTCCTCGGAAACCTTCTCTCCAGTTTCGGTCTGGACATGTTTCCTTTTCACCGTAAGAATCAAAGTGATCCTGAATATCCCATCACACGCTAAACATACACGGGGTTAGAAAACTGCTCAATGAAACGAGAGTCTTAACTGAGCAAGAGGAATTAAATCAGCACAGAGCAGTTTCACAGAAAGCTTCCTTCTGGATTTTACCTGAGGATATTTCTTTCTCCATATTCTAAGGATCATTCCCAAATGTCCTTCCTCAGATTCCACAAAACAGTGATTTCAAGCTGCTCAATCTAAAGAATGGTTTAATTCTATGAGACGAATACACACATCGCAAAGCAGTTGTTCAGAAAATTTCTCTGCAGGTTTCATCGGAAGACTTTTCCTTGCTCACCATAAGCCTGTAAGCCTCACTAAATATCCCTTCACAGATTCTTCAAAGACCAAGTTTCGAAACTAGGCAACATAGAGTAAGCATTAACACTGTGAGGTTAATGACCATATCAGAGAGCAGATTCTTGTAACACTTCTTCTTGGATTTTATTTCAGTATATTTCGCTATTCACCATAGTCCTCAAAGTGCTCCACA
>NW_016842099.1:0-370 GCF_001698545.2 Rhinopithecus bieti | reverse complement strand
TTTTTTATTTTATTTTATTTATTTTTTTATTATACTTTAAGTTCTAGGGTACATGTGCATAACGTGCAGGTTTGTTACATATGTATACTTGTGCCATGTTGGTGTGCTGCACCCATCAACTCGTCAGCACCCATCAATTCATCATTTATATCATGTATAACTCCCCAATGCAATCCCTCCCCCCCCTCCCCATGATAGGCCCCAGTGTGTGATGTTCCCCTTCCCGAGTCCAAGTGATGTCATTGTTCAGTTCCCACCTATGAGTGAGAACATGCAGTGTTTGGTTTTCTGTTCTTGTGATAGTTTGCTAAGAATGATGGTTTCCGGCTGCAATCATGTCCCTACAAAGGACGCAAACTCATCCTTTTTT
>NW_016842098.1:0-380 GCF_001698545.2 Rhinopithecus bieti | reverse complement strand
AAAAAAAGAACTACAAGTAGAACTACCATTTAATCCAGCAATCCCACTACTGGGTGTCTACCCAGAAGAAGAGAAGTCATTATTCGAAAAGGTACTTGCACACGTATGTTTATAGCAGCACAATTCACAATTGCAAAGTCGTGGAACCAACCCAAATGTCCATCAATCAACTAGTGGATTAAGAAACTGTTACATGATGGAATACATATATATGTATATATATATGATGGAATACTATGCAGCCATAAAAAGGAATGAATTAACAGCATTTGCAGTGACTTGGATGAAGTTGGAGACTATTATTCTAAGTGATGTAACTCAGGAATGGAAAACCAAACATCGTATGTTCTCACTGATATGTGGGAGCTAAGCTATGAGGA
>NW_016842097.1:0-1230 GCF_001698545.2 Rhinopithecus bieti | reverse complement strand
TTAGGTCATAAAGCACGCACACACCACCCGTCACTCTCCTCAAGTATATTTAAGGACTAACTTAACTAGACACTCCTACCATTTATATAGAGGGGATAAGTCGTAACATGGTAAGTGTACTGGAAGGTGCACTTGGATAAATCAAGGCATAGCTTAACATAAAGCATCTGGCTTACACCCAGAAGATCTCAACATCATTTGATTGCCTTGAGCTAACACTAGCCCTAAATATAACTAACACTATTACTAAATCAATATATACTAAATCATTTACCGATACAAAAGTATAGGTGATAGAAATTTTATCCTGGTGCTATAGACACAGTACTGTAAGGGAAAGATGAAAAAACTAACCAAGCATAAAATAGCAAGGACTCACCCCTATACCTTCTGCATAATGAATTAACTAGAGACAATTTCGCAAAGAGAACTGAAGCCAAATCCCCGGAAACCAGACGAGCTACCCAAAAACAGCTGAAAGAGCACAACCATCTATGTAGCAAAATAGTGGGAAGATTTATGGGTAGAGGTGACAAGCCTACCGAGCCTGGTGATAGCTGGTTATCCAAGGTAGAGAATCTTAGTTCATCTTTATGTTTACCTACAGAACTACCCAATCTTCCCGTAAACTTAATTGTTAGTCTAAAGAGGGACAGCTCTTTAGACATTAGGAAAAAACCTTACATAGAGAGTAAAAAACCCAACTTCCATAGTTGGCCCAAAAGCAGCCATCAATTAAGAAAGCGTTCAAGCTCAACATCAATTATCTAAAAAATCCCAAGCATCTTACTGAACTCCTCACATTACATTGGATTAATCTATTATACCATAGAAGCAATAATGCTAGTATAAGTAACATGAATATTTTCTCCATTGCATAAGCCTAAATCAGACCAAAAAACTTCACCGATGCTTAACAGCCCAATATTAATAAATACAAACAGGCTAGTATTATTTATACTGTTAATCCGACACAGGCATGCTTTTAGGGAAAGGTCAAAAAAAGTAAAAGGAACTTGGCAAACTCAACCCTGCCTGTTTACCAAAACATCACCTCTAGCATGACTAGTATTAGAGGCACTGCCTGCCTAGTGACACATGTTTAACGGCCGCGGTACCCTGACCGTGCAAAGGTAGCATAATCACTTGTTCTTTAAATGGGGACTTGCATGAATGGCACCATGAGGGTTCAATTGTCTCTTACTTTCAACCAGTGAAATTGACCTGCCT
>NW_016842096.1:0-414 GCF_001698545.2 Rhinopithecus bieti | reverse complement strand
CCCGATACCCATAAAGGGTCTGTGCTGAGGAGGATTTGTAAAAGAGGAAGGCCTCTTTGCAGTTGAGATAGAGGAAGGCATCTGTCTCCCGCTCCTCCCTGGGCAATGGAATGTCTCGGTATAAAACCTGATCGTATGTTCTATTTACTGAGATAGGAGAAAACCACCTTAGGGCTGGAGGTGAGACGTGCTAGTGGCAATGCTGCTCTGCTCTTTAATGCATGGAAATGTTTGTGGAGATGTCCAATGCTGCTCTTTAATGCACGGAAATGTTTGTGGAGATGTTTGCATACATGCACATCAAAGCACAGCACCTTTCCTTAAACTTATTTATGACACAGAGATCTTTGTTCACATGTTTTCCTGCTGACCTTCTCCCCACTATTACCCTATTGTCCTGCCACATCCTCCTCT
>NW_016842095.1:0-263 GCF_001698545.2 Rhinopithecus bieti | reverse complement strand
ATATCTGTTATGTCTATATTTTATACCTATATCACTTATATCTATTACGTCTATATTTTATATTTATATCTATTATGTCTCTATTTTATACCTCTATTATATCTATTATTGTCTATATTTTATACCTCTATTATATCTATTATGTCTATATTTTATACCTCTATCAATTATATCTATTATGTATATATTTTATACCTCTATCTATTATATATATTATGTGTATGTTTTATGACTCTCTATTATATCTGTTATATCTATATTTC
>NW_016842094.1:0-243 GCF_001698545.2 Rhinopithecus bieti | reverse complement strand
CTGCCAACAGCTCCTCCGAATTCTGTTCACAACGGAGGAACGGGAGAGAATACAGGTAGAAGCTAGGAAGCTGGTTCCCGGAGATGACGGTCAACCAACTGCAAACCCTGACCTCATTAATGCAGCATTTCCCCTGACCAGGCCAGCGTGGGACTACAATACAGCAGAAGGTAGGGGAAAACTACTCGTTTATCGCCAGACTCTAATGGCGGGTCTCTGGGCTGCAGCTCGCAAGCCCACCGA
>NW_016842093.1:0-685 GCF_001698545.2 Rhinopithecus bieti | reverse complement strand
ATAGCCTATCAACCAAAAAAAAGTCCAGGACCAGACTGATTCACAGCCAAATTCTACCAGAGGTACAAAGAGGAGCTGGTACCACTCTTTCTAAAACTATTCCAAACAGTAGAAAATGAGGAAATCCTCCCTAATTCATTCTGTGTAGCCAGCATCATCCTGATATCAAAGGCTGGCAGAGACACAACAACAAAAAAAAAGAGAATTTTAGACCAATATCCCTGATGAACATCGATGCAAAATCCTCAATAAAATACTGGCAAACCGAATCCAGCAGCACATCAAAAGCTTATCCAACATGATCAAGTTGGCTTTATCCTGGGATGCAAGGCTGGTTCAACATATGCAAATCAATAAACGTAATCCAGCATATAAACAGAACCAAAGACAAACACCACATGATTATCTCAATAGATGCAGAAAACACCTTTGACAAAATTCAACAGCCCTTCATGCTAAAACTCTCAAGAGACTAGGTATTGATTGGACATACCTCGAAATAATAAGAGCTATTTATGAAAACCCATAGCCAATATCATACTGAAAGGGCAAAACCTGGAAGCATTGCCTTTAAAACTGGCAAAAGACAGGGATGCCCTCTCTCACCACTCCTTTTCAACATAGTTGGAAGTTCTGGCCACGGCAATCAGGCAGGAGAAAGAAATAAAATGTATTCAATTAGGAA
>NW_016842092.1:0-415 GCF_001698545.2 Rhinopithecus bieti | reverse complement strand
AGGAATGCCATCAGTTTTACCCAATACAACAGATCCCTGGAGGTCAAGGCATCCTGGTTATCACTCTAGCCTTCCTACCAATTAAGTTAATTACATCCACCTTGTTGATGATGCTGAATTGCCACCACCTGGCATCTGCTGTTCTCGCCCTCCACCATTCCCACTGACACCACGAAGCCTGGTCTCATGGCAGCACCTCCTCTTGTCGATCCTGGACTACAAAGGATAGTGCCCTGAGTCTCGGAAAGATTCAGGTGCCCTTCTCACTAGTGCCTTCCTTGGTAGCCTAGAGAGGGGAGTTCCTGTGAGGCCTCCAAGGACACATAGGCAAGTGGTGGACTCTGAATCTGCTGGCATGTAACGAACCATTCCAACATTCCTACCTCCCTGTACTTTCTGGCTTCCTTGATGCTTT
>NW_016842091.1:0-576 GCF_001698545.2 Rhinopithecus bieti | reverse complement strand
ACCATGCAGCCTTCACTTGCATAGCCAGCACAAGTACGTGTTTTCCTACGAAGTCTGAAAAGCAATAGCAAATTAGTTCAGTGTGTTATCTAGAAAACACTGTCACTTTCAGAGCCTTTCATTGTGCATCTCATTTTATTCCTATGAATAATTTTGCTAAAATTCATGCAATCCTAGGTCATCCAAAACCAGAGCTTTTATAACTCATGGTGGAGCCAATGGCATCTACGAGGCAATCTACCATGGGGTCCCTATGGTGGGCATTCCATTGTTTGCCGATCAACCTGATAACATTGCTCACATGAAGGCCAGAGGAGCAGCTGTTAGATTGGACTTCGACACAATGTCGAGTACAGACTTGGCGAATGCACTGAAGACAGTAATTAATGATCCTTTGTGAGTAGAACAATATTTTCGCTAGATGGTATTTATAGATAGATTCTCTTGTCAATAGTGAGTGTGAGTTTCATCCTTTTATAAGAGAGTAATTTTGAAAGAATTTAAATGATTTAACCAATCTGAAATCTGCTTTTATTTTGTATCAGCTATTTAAATATTGTATTTGAAAACCATACA
>NW_016842090.1:0-216 GCF_001698545.2 Rhinopithecus bieti | reverse complement strand
CCTTCCTTCCTTCCTTCCTTCCTTTTTTCCTTCCCTCCCTCTCTCCCTTTCTCCCTCCCTTACTTCTTTCCTTTCTTCCCTTCCTCGCTCTGTCACTTACTGGCTTTGTTTTAAATATGTTGTGGTCTAAGATATCATCCATAATTTCTTCTAATTTCGTAACTTATTTAAAGTGAAGGTAGTGACATTTACAATAATAATATATAGTACAATTAA
>NW_016842089.1:0-1202 GCF_001698545.2 Rhinopithecus bieti | reverse complement strand
AGATTTTCTGGTTTATTTTCAAAGAGGTGTTTATAGTATTCTCTGATGGTAGTTTGTATTTCTGTGGGATCAGTGGTGATATCCCCTTTATTTTTTTTATTGTGTCTATTTAATTGTTCTCTCTTTTCTTCTTTATCAGTCTGGCTAGTGGTCTACCTATTTTGTTAATCTTTTCAAAAGCCAGCTCCTGGATTCAGTGATTTTTTTGAGGGGCTTTTGTGTCTCTATCTCCTTCAGTTCTGCTCTGATCTTAGTTATTTCTTGCCTTCTGCTAGCTTTTGAGTTTGTTTGCTCTGCTTTCTAGTTGTTTTAATTGTGATGTTAGGGTGTCAATTTTAGATCTTTTCTGCTTTCTTTTGTGGGCATTTAGTGCTCTAAAGTTCCCTCTACACACTGCTTTAGCTGTGTCCCAGAGATTCTGGTATGATGTATCTTTGTTCTCATTGGTTTCAAAGAACTTAATTATTTCTGCCTTAATTTTGTTATTCACCCAATAGTCATTCAGGAGCAGGTTGTTCAGGTTCCATGAGGCTGTGCAGTTTTGAGTGAGTTTCTTAATCCTGAATTTTAATTTGATTGTACTTTGCTCTGAGAGACTATTTGTTATAATTTCTGTTCTTTTGCATTTGGTGAAGAGTGTTTTACTTCCAAATATGTGGTCCATTTTAGAGTAAGTGCTATGTGGTGATGAGAGGAATGTATTTTCTGTTGATTTGCAGTGGAGAGTTCTGTAGATGTCTATTAAGTGTACTTGGTCCAGAGCTGAGTTCAAGTCCTGAATATTCTTGTTAATTTTCTGTCTCATTGATCTGTCCAATATTGACAGCAGGGTGTTAAAGTCTCCCACTATCATTGTGTGGGAGTCTAAGTCTCTTTGTAGTTCTCTAAGAACTTGCTTTATGAATCTGGGTGCTCCTGCATTGGGTTCATATATGTTTAGAATAGTTAGCTCTTCTTGTTGAATTGATCCCTTTACCATTATGTAATGCCCTTCTTTGTCTCTTTTGATCTTTGTTGCTTTAAAGTCTGTTTTATCAGAGACTAGGATTGCAACCCCTGCTTTTTTTTGCTTTCCATTTGCTTGGTAAATCTTCCTCCATCCCTTTATTTTGAGCCTATGTGTGTCTTTGCACATGAGATGGGTCTCCTGAATACAGCACACTAATGGGTCTTGACTCTTTATCCAGTTTGCCAGTCTGTGT
>NW_016842088.1:0-220 GCF_001698545.2 Rhinopithecus bieti | reverse complement strand
ATTAGGTATTTCTCCTAATGCTATCCCTCCCCTAGCCCCAACCCCCAGACAGGCCCCAGTGTCTGATGTTCCCCTCTCTCTGTCCATGTATTCTCATTGTTCAGCTCCCACTTATGAGTGAGAACATGTGGTGTTTGGTTTTCTGTTCCTGTGTTAGTTTGCTGAGAATGATGGTTTCCAGCTTCATCCATGTCCCTGCAAAGGACATGAACTCATTCCC
>NW_016842087.1:0-542 GCF_001698545.2 Rhinopithecus bieti | reverse complement strand
ATCTTTAAAATTACTTTGGTTCTATTATTTTATGATTACAAATAATGCTGCAGGCATCATTCTTATACACTTCTCATTGCCCACTGGTATATTTCTATAGGGTGGAGGCCTGGAGAGCAGTTGTTCCAGCATAGTGTTTCCATAGCTTTTATTTCATTCCATTTTCTTTCCTTTGTTGCTTTATTAGCTATAACCCTTTTCTTATTTCAGTGGCTGCTTTAGGGTTTCTGGGATACATCTCTAATTTATCACAGTCTGCTTTCAAGTGTCATCATACCGCCCTTTCTGACCTTTATCCTAGTGTTACGTAATTTTACTTTATTTATTATAAGCTTTGTGATTATTATTACTTTTATTATGTCAAATTTTTTTAAATATTTAAATTATAAGAAAACGTATAGTACATGCTTTCTAAATGCCGTTTCCAAGATTTGTTTCTTTGTATAGGCCCACATTTTTATCTGGTATCCTTTTGCTTCTGCTTGGAAGACTCTTAAGATTTCTTGTAGCATGGGTTTGTGAATTCCTTTAGCTTTTGTATG
>NW_016842086.1:0-2721 GCF_001698545.2 Rhinopithecus bieti | reverse complement strand
GGGGTACTGGAAAGTGACAGGGAGAATGGAACCAAGTTAGAAAACATTCTTCAGGATATTATCCAGGAGAACTTCCCCAACGTAGCAAGGCAGGCCAACATTCAAATTCAGTAAATACAGAGAACACCACAAAGATACATCTCAAGAAGAGCAACCTCAAGACACACAATTGTCAGATTCACCAAGGTTGAAACGAAGAAAAAAATGTTACAGGCAGCCAGAGAGAAACGTCGGGTAACCCACAAAGGGAACCCCATCAGAGTAACAGCAGATCTCACAGCAAAACCCTACAAGTCAGAAGAGTGGGGCCAATATTCAGCATTCGTAAAGAAAAGCATTTTCAAACCAGAATCTCGTATCCAGCAAAACTAAGCTTCAAAACTGAAGGAGAAATAAAATTCTTTACAGACAACTAAATGCTGAGAGATTCTGTCACCACAAAGCCTGCCTTGTTACAAGAGCTCCTGAAGGACGCACTAAGCATGGAAAGGAACAATCGGTACTAACCACTGAAAACATGCCAAATGGTAAAGACCATTAACACTATGAAGAAACTGCATCAATTAATGGGCAAAATAACCAGCTAACATCATAATTACAGGATCAAATTCAAACATACCAATATTAACTTTAAATGTAATTGGGCTAAGTGCCCCAATTAAAAGACACAGACTAGCAAACTGGAAAAGAGTAAGGACCCATCGTTGTGCTGTGTTCAGGAGACCCATCTCACATGCAAAGACGCACAAAGGCTCAAAATAAAGGGATGAAGGAAGATCTACCAAGCAAATGGAAAGCAAAAAAAGCAGGGGTTGCAATCCTAGGCTCTGATAAAACAGACTTTTAAACCAATAAAGATCAAAAGACACAAAGAAGCCACTACATAATAATAAAGGGATCAATTCAACAAGAAGAGCTAACTATCCTAAATATATATGCACCCAATACAGCAGCACCCTGTATTCCTTCATAAAGCAAGCCCTTAGAGACCTACAAAGAGACTTAGACTCCCACACAATAATAAAGGGAGATTTTAACGCCCCACTGTTGACATTAGGCAGATTAACAAGGCAGAAGGTTAACAAGGATATGCAGGACTTGAACTCAGCTTTGGACCAAGCAGAAATAACAGACATTTACGGAACTGTACACCCCAAATCAACAGAATATACATTCTTCTCATCACCACATCACACTTATTCTAAAACTGACTACATAATTGGTATTAAAACACTCCTCAGTAAACATAAGAGAAATCACAACAAACTGTCTCTCAGACCACAGTGCAATCAAACTAGAACCAAGCATTAAAAAACTCACTCAAAACTGCACAACTACATGGAAACTGAACAACCTGCTCCTGAATGACTATTGGGTAAATAACGAAATAAAGGTAGAAATAAAGATGTTCTTTCAAACCAATGAGAACAAAGACACAACGTACCAGAATCTCAGGGACACATTTAAGCAGTGTGTAGAGAGAAATTTATAGCACTAAATGCCCACAAGTGAAAGCAGGAAAGATCTAAAATCTACACCCTAACATCACATTTAAAGAACTAGAGAAGCAAGAGCAACACATTCAAAAGCTAGCAGAAGGCAAGAAATAACTAAGATCAGAGCAGAACTGAAGGAGACAGAGACACAAAAAACCCTTCAAAAAAATCAATGAATCCAGGAGCTGGTTTTTTGAAAAGATCAACAGAATAGATACACCACGAGCAAGACTAATAAAGAAGAAAATACAGAAGAATCAAATAGGCACAATAAAATGATAAAGGGGATATCACCACTGATCCCACAGAAAACAAACTACCATCAGAAAATACTATAAAATCTCTATGCAAATAAATTTGAAAATCTAGAAGAAATTGATAAATTTTGAATTGATAAATGTTGAATCTGAATAGAGATTCAACAACAGATTCTGAAATTGAGGCAATAATTAACAGCCTACCAACCCAAAAAAGTCCAGGATCAGATGGATTCACAGCCATATCCTACCAGAGGTACAAAGAGGAGCTGGTACCATTCCTTCTGAAACTATTTCAATCAACAGAAAAGTGGGAATCCTCCCTATCTCATTTTATGAGGCTAGCATCATTGTGATACCAAACCCTGGTAGAGACACAACAAAAAAATAGAATTTTATGCCAATATCCCTGATGAACATCCATGCGAAAACCTCAGTAAAATACTGGCAAACCAAATTCAGCAGCACATCAAAAGCTTATCCACCACGATCAAGTTGGCTTCATCCCTGTAATGCAAGGCTGGTTCAACATATGCAAATCAATAAACGTAATCCATCACATTAATAGAACCAATGATAAAACCACATGATTATCTCAATAGATGCAGAAAAGGCCTTCAACAACAGTCAACAGCCCTTCATGCTAAAACTCTCAATAAACTAGGTATTGATGAAACGTATCTCAAAATAATAAGAGCTATTTATGACAAACCCACAGCCAATATCATACTGAATGGGTAAAACTGAAAGCATTCCCTTTGAAAACTGGCACAAAGGAAGGACGCCTTCTCTCACCAGTCCTATTCAACATAGTGTTGGAATTTCTGACTAGGGCAATCAAGCAAGAGAAAGAAATAAAGGATATTCAATTAGGAAAAGAGGAAGTCAAGTTATCTCTGTTTGCAGATGACATGAGTGTATATTTAGACAACACCATTGTCTCTGCCAAAATCTCCTTAAGTTGATAA
>NW_016842085.1:0-1493 GCF_001698545.2 Rhinopithecus bieti | reverse complement strand
TCTCTTCCTATATGAATACGTTTATTTCTTTCTCTTGCCTGATTGCCCTGGCCAGAACTTCCAATACTATGTTGGATAGGAGTGGTGAGAGAAGGCATCCTTGTCTTGTGCTACTTTTCAAAGGGAATGCTTCCAGCTTTTGCTTATTCTGTATGATATTGGCTGTGGGTTTGTCATAAATAGTTCTTACTATTTTGAGACACGTTCCATCAATACCTAGTTTATTGAGAGATTTGAGCATGAAGGAGTGTTGAATTTTATCAAAGGCCTTTTCTGTATCTATTGAGATAATCATGTGGTTTTGTCATTGATTCTGTTTATATGATGGATTACATTTATTGATTTGCATATGTTGAACCAGCCTTGCATCCCAGGGATGAAGCCGACTTGATCGTGGTGGATAAGCTTTCTGATGTGCTGCTGGATTCAGTTTGCCAGTATGTTATTGAGGATTTTCGCATCAATGTTCATCAGGCATATTGGCCTGAAATTTTCTTTTTTTTGATGTGTCTCTGCCAGGTTTTGGTATCAGGATGATGTTGGCCTCATAAAATGAGTTAGGGAGGATTTCATCTTTTCTATTGTTTGGAATAGTTTCAGAAGGAATGGGACCAGCTGCTCTTTGTACCTCTGGTATAATTCGGCTGTGAATCTGCCTGGTCCTGGGCTTTTCTGAACTTTTTTTGAACTTGTTATTGGTGTGTTCGAGGATTCTACTTCTTCCTAGTTTAGTCTTAGGAGGGTGTGTGTGACCAGAAATTTATCCATTTCTTCTAGATTTTCTAGTTTATTTGCATAGAAGTGTTTATAGTACTCTCTGATGATAGTTTGTATTTCTGTGGGATCAGTGGTGATATCCCCTTTATCATTTTTTATTGTGTCTATTTGATTTTTCTCTCTTTATTCTTTATTAGTCTGACTAGTGATCCATCTATTTTGTTCATCTTTTCAAAAAACCAACTGCTGGATTCATTGATTTTTTGAAGGGTTTTCGTGTCTCTCTCTCCTTCAGTTCTGCTCTGATCTTAGTTATTTTAGTATTCTACTAGCTTTTGAATTTGTTTGCTCTTGCTTCTCTAGTTCTTTTAATTGTGATATTAGGGTGTCAATTTTAGATCTTTCCACTTTCTTCTGTGGGCATTTAATGCTTTAAATGTCCCTCTAAACACTGTTTTAGCTGTGTCCCAGAGATTCTGGTACGTTGTGTCTTTGTTCTCATTGGTTTCAAATAACTTATTTATTTCTGCCTTAACCCAGTAGTCATTCAGGAGCAGGTTGTTCAGTTTCCGTGTAGTTGTGTGGTTTTGAGTGAGTTTCTCAATTCTGAGTTCTAATTTGTTTGCACTGTGGTCTGAGGGACGGTTTCTTATGATTTCTGTTCTTTTGCATTTGCTGAGGAGTGTTTTACTTCCAGTTATATGGTTGATTTTAGAATAAGTAAAATGTGGTGCTGAGAAGAATGTAGATTCTGTTGATTTGGAGTGAAGAGTTCT
>NW_016842084.1:0-685 GCF_001698545.2 Rhinopithecus bieti | reverse complement strand
ATGTTAAAGGGATCAATTAAACAAGAAGCACTAACTATCCTAAATAGATATGCACCCAATACAGGAGCACCCAGATTCATAAAGCAAGTCCTTAGAGACCTACAAAGAGACTTAGACTCCCATACAATAATAATGGGAGACTTTAACACTCCACTGTCAATATTAGATCAACAAGACAGAAGGTTAACAAGGATACCCAGGACCTGAACTCTGCTCTGCAACAAGCAGACCTAATAGACATCTATGGAACTCTCCACCACAAATCAACAGAATATACATTCTTCTCAGCATCACATCACACTTATTCTAATACTGACCACATAATTGGGAGTAAAGCACTCCTTAGCAAACGTAAAAGAACAGAAATCACAACAAACTGTCTCTCAGACCACAGTGCAATCAAATTAGAACTCAGGATTAAGAAATTCACTCAAAACTGCACAGCTACATGGAAACTGAACAACCTGCTCCTGAATGACTATTGGGTAAGTAACCAAATGAAGGCAGAAATAAAGATATTCTTTGAAACCAATGAGAACAATGACACAACGTACCAGAATCTCTGGGACACATTTAAAGCCGTGGTTAGAGGGAAATTCATAGCACTAAATGACCACAAGAGAAAGCAGGAAAGATCTAAAATCTACACCCTTACATCACAACTAAAAGAACTAGAGAAGCAAGA
>NW_016842083.1:0-685 GCF_001698545.2 Rhinopithecus bieti | reverse complement strand
CAGCTGCATCCATGTCCCTACAAAGGACACACTCATCCTTTTTTATGGCTGCATAGTATTCCATGGTGTATATGTGCCACATTTTCTTAATTCAGTCTGTCACTGATGGACATTTGGGTTGATTCCAAGTCTTTGCTATTGTGAATAGTGCCTCAATAAACATACGTGTGCATGTGTCTTTATAGCAGCATGACTTATAATCCTTTGGGTATATTCCCAGTAATGGGATGGCTGGGTCAAATGGTATTTCTAGTTCTAGATCCTTGAGGAATTGCCACACTGTTTTCCACAATGGTTGAACTAGTTTACAATCCCACCAACAGTGTAAAAGTGTTCCTATAATGATTCTATCCACAGAATAGTTTAGCAGTCATAACAAAATGATCTTACAAACAGCAGTATTTAAGTCTGCACAACCTGATATGCTCACTTTGCTTTCCAGCTTCTCAATTTCAAGTCTTTCACAGACTCATAATTTAGGGCCAGTGCCGCCCTTGTCTTTCTGAAGTTTATAATAAAACATACGTGTATATAAATCTTTATATTATTACATTTTAACGAGTCCTTATGATTATATATAAAAAAGTCGAGTGAAGTGAAACAATGAAAAAAGTAATGATATTAAAATAACCACAAGACCCCAAGTCTATTAATTTTAAAGCAAATATATATTAGGAAAGCTGAA
>NW_016842082.1:0-260 GCF_001698545.2 Rhinopithecus bieti | reverse complement strand
CTCTAGCCTGTAATCCCAGCACTTTGGGAGGCCGAGGCGGGTGGATCACGAGGTCAAGAGATCGAGACCATCCTGGCCAACAAGGTGAAACCCCCTCTCTACTAAAAATACAAAAATTAGCTGGGCATGGTAGCGTGTGCCTGTAGTTCCAGCTACTCAGGAAGCTAAGACAGAAGAATCTCTTGAACCCGGGAGACAGAGGTTGCAGTGAGTTGAGATCGTGCCATTGCACTCCAGCCTGCCAACAGAGCAAGACGCCA
>NW_016842081.1:0-314 GCF_001698545.2 Rhinopithecus bieti | reverse complement strand
TCTCTTTGAGGTACCTGAGAAGGGCTTCTTTGGATCTCATTGAGTCCCTCGCTGATAAAGGAAATTTCATCAGTTCAAAACGTGATAGAAACTTTCTGAGAAACCTCCTTCTGATCAGTGAGTTCATCTCACAGACTTACAACTTAGACCTCAGGAAGCAGTTTGCTAACACTCTTTTCGTGGAAAATGCAAAGTGATATTTGGGAGCCCTTAGGGGCCCATGGTGAAAAAGGAAATATCCTCACATAATAACTAGAGAGAAGCTTTCTGAGAGATTGCTTTCTGATGTGTGACTTCATCACACAGAGTTCCAC
>NW_016842080.1:0-3108 GCF_001698545.2 Rhinopithecus bieti | reverse complement strand
TGCTGGGATTACAGGCGTGAGCCACCGCGCCCGGCCGGCTTTTACTTCTTTATCTTGAATCATAACCAGGGCTAGAACTTCCAGCATGATGTTGAGTAAGCGTAGGAACAGCTCAGCACTTGGGGTGGCTGAGGCAGGTAGATTTCTTGAGCCCAGGAGTTGGAGACCAGCCTGAGCAACACAGAGAAACCCTGTGTCTACAAAACTACAAAACATTGGCTGGGTATAGTGGCATGTACCTGTAGTCCCAGCTACTCAGGAGGCCGAGGTGGGAGGATTACCTGAGCTCAGGAAAGTTAAGACTGCAGTGAGCTGTGTTCACACCACTGCACTCCAACATGGGCAACAGGAGTGAGACTCTGCCTCGAGAAAAAAAAAAGAAAAAAGAGTGGGGACAGCTGACATCCTTGGCTTGTTTTCACACTTGCAAGGAAAACATTTCATCTTTTCACTATTAAGTATAATGTTGGCCATAGGTTTTCTGTAGATGTTCTTTATTAAGTCAAAGAAATTTCCCTTAATTCCTGTTTTCTAAGAAGCCTTCATGTGAAGAGTGCTAAATTTTGTCAAATGCTTTTCCGCATCAATTAATATAAGCATTAATTCTTTAGCCTGTTAAAATGGTGGGTTACATTGATTGATTTATTTGAATACTGAGACAACCTTGCAGCACTAGAACAATTCCCACTTGGTCATGGGAAATTGCTGATTACTACTTACTAACATTTTGTTAAAGATGTTTGCATCTATGCCTTTTTTGTACTGTGTTTAGTTTTGTCATCAAGGTAATACTAGCTTCATAAAATAACTGTACAGTGTTCCTCCTTTTTTATTTTCTGGAAGAGATTATGTAGAAATAGTGTTAATAGTTCAATATTTCTTTTCAGGAGTTCTTAAATATACAAATTCATTCCTCATTATCTTTTCTTTTGTGATGAGTAACTCATTTAAGCCTGGGAATACTACTTGCATTACTTATTTCTTCTTCTTTTTTTAAAAAATTATACTTAAGTTCGGGGATACATGTGCAGAACATGCAGGTTTGTTACATAGGTATACACGTGCCATGGTGGTTTGCTGCACTCATCAACCCATCATCTACATTAGGTATTTCTCCTTACGTTGTCCCTCCCCTTACCCACCACCTCCTGATAGGCCCCCCAGTGTGTGATGTTTCCCTCCCTGTGCCCATATGTCCTCATTGTTCGACTCCCACTTATAATTGAGAACATGCGGTGTTTGCTTTTCTGTTCCTATATTAGTCTGCTGAGAATGATGGTTTCCAGCTTCATCCATGTCCCTGCAAAGAACATGAACTCATTCTTTCTTATGGCTGCATAGTATTCCATGATATATACGTGCCACATTTTCTTTATCCAGCCTATCATTGATGGGCATTTGGGTTGGTTCCAAGTCTTTGCTATTGTGAATAGGGCTGCAATAAATATACGTCTGCACGTATCTTTATAGTAGAATGATTTATAATCCTTTGGGTGTAAACCCAGTAATGGGATTGCTGGGACAAATGGTATTTCTAGTTCTATATCCTGGAGGAATTAACACACTGTCTTCCACAATAGTTGAACTCATTTACACTTCCACTAACAGTGTAAAAGCAGCTCTCCAGCATCTGTTGTTTCTTGACTTTTATTTATTTATTTATTTATTTATATTTATTTATTTTTTTTGAGATGGAGTCTTGCTCTGTCGCCCAGGCTGGTGTGCAGTGACACAATCTCAGCTCACTGCAACCTCTGCCTCCCGGGTTCAAGTGATTCTCCTGCCTCAGTCTCCTGAGTACCTGGGACTATAGGCTTGTGCTAATTTGCCTGGCTAGTTTTTTGTATTTTATATTTTAGTAGAGATGGCATTTCACCACGTTAGTCAGGATGGTCTTGATCTTCTGACCTCGTGATCCGCCCACCTGGGCCTCCCAATGTTTCTTGACTTTTTTTGTTTTTTTAAGAAGGAGTCTCACTCTGTCACCCAGGCTGGAGTGTAGTGGCACAATCTTGGCTCACCGCAAGCTCTGCCTCCCAGGTTGACACCATTCTCCTGCCTCAGCCTCCCTACTAGCTGGGACTACAGGTGCCTGCCACCATGCCTGACAAATTTTCTGTATTTTAGTAGATGGGTTTTCTCCATGTTAGCCAGGATGGTCTTGATCTCCTGACCTCGTGAACTGCCCGCCTCGGCCTCCCAAAGTGCTGGGATTACAGGCATGAGCCACCGCGCCAGGCCTGTTTCTTGACTTTTTAATGATCGCCATTCTAACTGGCATGAGATGGTATCTCATTGTGGTTTTGATTTGCATTTCTCTAATGACCAGTGATGATGAGCTTTTCTTCATATATTTGTTGGCCACATAAATGTCTTCTTTTGAAAACTGTCTGTTCATATCCTTCGCCCACTTTTGGATAGGGTTGTTTTGCTCTTGTATATTTGTTTAAGTTCCTTGTAGATGCTGGATATTAGCTCTTTGTCAAATGAATAGATTCCAAACATGTTCTTCCATTCCATAGGTTGCCCGTTCACTATGATGATAGTTTCTTTTGCTGTGCAGAAGCTCTTTACCTTAATTAGATCCCATTTGTTAATTTTGGCTTTTGTTGCCATTGCTTTTGGTGTTTTAGTCATGAAGTCTTCGCCTATGCCTATGTCCTGAAAGGTATTGCCTAGGTTTTCTTCCAGAGTTTTATGGTTTTAGGTCTTAAGTTTAAGTCTCTAATCCATCTTGAATTAATTTTCGTATAAGGAGTAAGGAAAAGATCCAGTTTCAGCTTTCTACTTATGGCTAGCCAATTTTCCCAGCACCATTTATTAAATAGGGAATCCTTTCCCCATTGCTTGTTTTGTCAGGTTTGTCAAAGGTCACATGGTTGTAGACGTGTGGTGTTATTTCTGAGGGCTCTGTTCTGTTCCATTGGTCTATATCTCTGTTTTGGTACCAGTACCATGCTGTTTTGGTTACTGTAGCCTTATAGAATAGTTTAAAGTCAGATAGCATGATGCCTTCAACTTTGTTCTTTTAGCTTAGGATTGTCTTGGCTACACGGGCTCTTTTTTTGGTCCTATATGAAATTTAAAGTAGTTTTTTTCTAATTCTGT